>NC_089771.1:19010383-19200383 GCF_040412425.1 Macrobrachium rosenbergii | reverse complement strand
TAGGCTAGTTCACCCTTTCCACTCAGTAACATCTAACCGAAAAGAGTTGAGTATAGGTGTCACTATTTGTGACTGCTGAGGGATAACCAAAATAACTATGGTAATCAAGCTTTGAGTTGTGCCATAGTATCACTGATTATATATATATATATATATATATATATATATATATATATATATATATATATATATATATATATATATATATATATATATATATATATTCACACACATATGTGGTATATACACAATGTCAGAAATTTATTTCTGTTCCACACGTGATTGTGTGTTGATTATTTCTATCACACACACACTGATTTTTTTTTTTTGGCAAAAGAGAATTGCAAGTTTGAAGACATTCATTGTTGATGACACTTATAGTTTACCTGACGGGTTCTGAAAGAAAGATACTTATCTCAGTTTTATTTGGCTGAATGGTATTATAATTTTTTTTCGAATTTTCCATTAAAGAAGTTTGCACATTCATTTGCAAACTTATTTTCACTGCCTGTCAGTTCTTTTTTTATAGTATACTACTGACAAACTGGCAATTCTTTTTCATGTTTGTTCCTACTTCTAATAGCTTCTCTCTTGTAGTAGGCCTTCCATCTTTGTCCTTTGCGATTAATTCACCTTTTTACAATTTTTTAAAAATATTTCTCTCCATTCTGAAGCAACCATTATTTGGAATATTATGGAAGTCTCTTATACATTCGTCTTTATTCTAAATGGGACAAATTTCCAGTTATTTCACTCATAAAATTATTTTTAAAAATTTCCTTTCGAGTTCCTGTATACTGTATATGTATATATTATAAACAATCGATTTAAGGTAGCTACCACACTTCTACATTTTTTCCGGTTCACTTTTACTGTCACTTATGATTATGTAACAACATCTTTACACTCTATTTCTGGGGTTTGTCAGATATGATTACGATGTTTATAAAGTTTTTAGCAAGATAATGCAAATAAATAGAGAGAGACACACATATATGTATGTATAGATATATATATATATATATATATATATATATATATATATATATATATATATATATATAAGAGAGGAACTTCTGTCCTGACTAATTAAATCATATATATATATATTATATATATATATATATATATATATATATATATATATATATATATATATATATATATATATATATATATATATATATATATATATATATATATATATATATATAATTTAATTGGTCAGGACAAGTTCACGACTAACCATAACATTTTTAACGATTTGTGAAGGAGCTATGAAAGTAGCACATACGTTTGATAATCGACTTTCCCTCACCGCTAAACGTGCCAGGAGCTACTTTTTTTTTTTTTAGAACCGTGTCTTTGTCTATTTATAGCCATCGGTTAACTTTAAAAACAATTGAGTTTCGATGATTTATGACAGAATTGCTCTTTATCGTCACAAATTGCATTGGGAGGCGACATGAATTAATCACACAGAACGTTTCTTTGTAGCCGATGGCTGCACAATGTTATACTATAGTAGGTAGTGAACGCATCCCTAGAATTTGTTTACGTTTTGACGCAGAGTTGAGCTGGGAGGCTTGCCAAAAGATTACCAATAATAGTGAATTACACTGTATTTCTATTTATTCTGTAAATTATTTGAAAATGGAGGGCGTTGGCTCCGAAGTGAGCCTTAAGATTCGAGTGAGTATGATTGAATTGACCAGGTATATGATTCGGTGCACAGCAAACTTGAACCAACTTGCTAAGTAGGCTACCGAAACCACGAATCCCTGACGAATAATAATCTAATTAGTTCCTTACAGTAGGCTTCTTATTTGGTCCCTGTCCACCGGAGGCTCGTTGTTGGACCCATCAAGTTCATTTAACGTTTATATATATGTTGCACCTGGTAGAAACGTTCAGCGTACACCATACATCCACGGCTTGCTTTTCCCATCTTCACTATGATGACTATCGGCGTATCCCACTGCTAAGAAAACGAAAACAAGCCAGGTTTTTTTTTTATTGAAGTTTATGTGCTCTGCTCTCTAGGCTCTTTAATATACTTAATTCGAAAAGTATAGGTATAGTAAAATCTATCGCAAATTTTCCCAGATATTTACTCTATAGGCCATGTTTAGAGTTCATGCCCATGTAGCTATTGTTAGCATGGCATTATTGCTATTGAGGCTGGTTTTAAGTAAGAAATTTATCTTTTTTCTGTATTTCTAAGTAATAGGCTAGTTCCGCACGAACTGCATGGAACGGTTCCGTGAATATGAGAGACATTAGGGAGCCATATGTTCAAGAAGGCATTGGCTAAGGAAATCTATTATAAAAGGAACCATATTAACCTAACGTACCCTACCTAACCTAACAGGCCTTGTTATTTAGTTGGGGGCAGAGCCCCCCTGAACCCCAGGTGAAGGAAACTCCACTTTTTGCCAAAAGTTCTTTATAAAGATGCGCGTGCACGATAGCAAAAATATGATCAGTTCTGAGGTTAATTATAGTTGAGCGACAAAAAATAACGCCAAATTCTTGATAAGCAACCAAAATACTATAGGAAAAGTCAATTTCCAAGGTAATACCGGACACGGAGCTAATACTTAGTTCTACCATTTTTTCCTCAAAAGACATGATACAGTACTTTCAGTCCTGATATAAAATGGACATTTATTGAACAATCTTGGGTCTCTAAATCTGAAGGCTGTGAAACCAATATAAGAAGTGCATCTTGGGCCAGGCAGCTTGAAACCATCTGTAGTTAGTTACTTTATGTTGGCACCATTTGGAAGTATTTTGCGCCACAAATATATTCAATACAGCTCTGATAGCTTGTGCAACTGTCTATCACAATGTATGACACGGTGTATTAAAGTATACAGTTTTTAGAGCAATATATGTAGGCTATGCCCTTATGGAAGTACCAGCCGCTGTCTTGTATTCATGAATATTCCTTAGTGTGAACTGGTAGTGGTTATTGAAACTTCATACCATCGTGGTTGATTGGGGATAAGTGGGTGGGTGGGGGAAACCCCCACTCATCCCATGAGCTGGCACTTTTTTTTCGGCCACAGTCAGGTTAAAATAACTTTCTTTGACAGGCCATCAAAATGAAACTTCTTTCATTTTTGTATCGCATTTAAAGTGTGTGTTCTTTGTTCAGGGTGGATCAGAACAAGAAAAAGTGATCAATGAAAGGCGCTAATGACTTAGGCAGATGTTTGGCTGCTTAATGTCTGTAATGGTAGGTCTACCAAGGAGCTTGCTGGCTGGTCCTCTATGCAGTGGAGAGATTTGGCAGCAGCAAAGGAATGCCAAACAATGTTTGTCAGTTCCTTTGAATAGGGCTACTCACCCTTTGATACTGTCAAATCATTTTGTCTACTTCTTACCTGACTACCCACTCTGTCTTCCTACCATCTGCTCATTCTCCTCTGTATTTAAAAATACGGCATGCCTGTGAGGGTAAGCGACCTGCCACTCTGTCGGACAGCAGTGACTCAGGTGCATATGCTGGTCTATCCTTAGGTGAGACAGTGGCCCACGTTTTTGGTTCGCCATCATCTACCAGTGCCTTAGTGATGTCTTTGCAAGAATACTGACAAACTTTTCAGTCCCTCAGTATTCAGTGATTCATCTTATGCTGCTCTTCTGCTGCTATTTCTACTAAGGAAATTATTGATTTGTAGCCTCCTGTATCTGTTGTCTTGCTCGTTGAGAAACCCTTGTGGTATTGAAACTAGCCCATACTCCAACGTTACTTGTCTTGGTATAGCACCACTTTGTTCACTCAGGTACTGTGATACAGATGTACTCTTTCTCTTAACATAATTTTCTAACTACTAGTGAGTAGTATCTAGAATGGCCATACCACAGAACCATGTATCTGCACATTGTCCTTCATGTACTGTATATAGTAAACCTGCTTATGTAAAATTAAGAGTTGACTGGTAGGGGCATACAAAGTATTAAGTATATACTGTAATTTTTTATTCACATTTTTCCACTCATCTGTTGCAGCTTATTGAGATAACATTAATAGTTGTGATATTGATTATACATTTGAGAAAAGCTGTATTTTTCAAAATACAAAAATTATTCAGATTAGGAGCTTTCAATCATAATTGTTTTCGCTTATGATGTCCGGTCACAGTATAGTGATGCACCATAGATAGCTCTGGTATTGTAAGTTAGGTCGGTTCCTCTTGTGAGTGCTCCTCACAAGAGAAGATGAAGAAATTTTTCAGGAATTGATGACCTCCCTAGTTAACACCATACCTTTTTGAGATAGTGTAATAAGTAGAACAAAAGACATTTATTTTTAGAATGTAGACATTTAATTTTCAAAGTTTCAGATATTCAGTAATCACAGTCATTAAGAGGTTTAAAGCAAGAAATTTTTTCTCTATTTATCATGGAAGATGGCAGTTTCTTCAAAATATACTATGGTATTTTACTGACTGCTGGTTGCTCAAGTTTTTGTAGATTATCATTTTGGTTTCTTTTTTACTAATACAAAAAACTTTCCTTTTTCAGTCTGCAATTAAGGCAAAGTTGGTGGAACTTGGGACATATGTAGGTATGTATTGTATAGAAATTGGAACTTTGTCACCATTGAATTTGCAAAGCTGGCTTAAATTGATTGAAAAATTATACATGTGTAATATGTTTAGCTAGATCTGAACTGGAAAATAGAGTAGTATCCAGAGTTCTTTTTTGTATATCAAGACTGATTTTTTATCAAAGGCTGTCTCCAGTAATATTTTTTTGTTTCCTAGATGAAGAACTACCAGACTACATAATGGTTTTAGTAGCGAATAAAAAGACAAAGGACCAGATGGATGATGATTTGAGTTTATTCTTAGGACACAATACAGAACGTTTTACTTCGTGGCTTCATCATGTGTTACAGAAATTGAATGCAGCTGCCTTATTACAGGGTGTGTATATTTTCTTTTTTGTTCATGAGACTTACCTGCCAGATATATATATAGCTGTATTCTCCGGCTGGTCCGACAGAATTCAAATTTTACGCACACACAGCAGGTCGTCAGGAGGTTAGTACCCTATTCCCGCCGCTGGGAGTAAGCGGGTATCAGAACCATTCCCATTTTCTATTCAGATTTTTCTGTCGCCGGACTGTCAACACCTGCTGTCAGTTCCTCCGCCTTTTTGATTTCGGGAAATTTGTTGTCACTTTTAATTTTTTGTTTTTTTGCATTCGACTGGATCTAGACTTGGCATACGCCTTGTGGACTGCTTTTGATTTTGCTTTTGACTTTTCTTATAATTAAGATGTCTTACCTCTAGCTATCGAGTCTGTAGCCAGGTGAATGTAAGGTGAGGCTATCGAAGACTTTGATAGTTCCTCACTCTTTTATGTATATATGTAAGGGTGTTCAATGCTCTATGATAATCGGTAATGAATGTGTGATTGTCTGAGGGTGAGTGGAAGAAATATGAAGCCTATATGCTTAAATTGGAGCGTGATAGGCTGAGGAAATCTTCCTCCTAGAGTGCATCCTTAGTTGGACAGTCTGGGGTTTTCTCCGACTAGTAACCCTGTAATAAATTTATTACTAACCTGTAGTTTGTTGCTGCAGAAGGTAATTCCCTGGCTCGTATGGAGTCAATGCCTTGAAACTAAAGTGAATGCAATTCAAACGCATAGTGTTAGTGCTAGTGCCCCTAGTGTTGTGGAGGGGCGCAGATCGCCCTATAATGCCTCTAGGCCTGGACCTCTGTCGAACTCCCAGGACCAGGGAGGGGGCATGTCGAAGTCGCATGAGGGTTGGGGGGCTTCCCACCGATCTGGCGTCCCTTCGCAGGTCCTGATGACGCTACCCAGGCTGCCAGGGATCGTGCTCAGGCACGATCCTGAAGGATTGCTTCTCGTCCTCCGACACGTCCTCCCGCCTGGGGTTGGAGCTCTCGGTTGACTCGCCCTCTTAAGAGAAGCTTAGAGGGAGAGGACGCCACGCCCTCTTCCCAGACGTTTGTACTCTTCCCCGAAAGTTGCGTGGATATTCCTCTGCAGAAGAGAATAAAGTGTTTTTCGAATGATCACTCTACTGTCCCCCTGTCGCTAAGGCAAGGGCTAGAGCTTCTTCCCTGTGGAAGGAAGTATAATGCCTCGCCCCCTTCTCCTTCTCTCTCAGGTTCAGCCCTTCTCCCCGAGAGAGTGGCTTCTCAACGCGTAAGATTTTGTTGTTTGCAACAACAGCTGGATGCTCATGAACCTTTTCAAGATTCTGTATCTGCCTGTTAAGAGGTACAGACTTTTCACCTTCGCCTCCCGCTTCCGAACGATACAGAGCGCCTGTCGCCTAGAGAGAGTGTTTAGTGGCTTCCCTATTCGCCTTCCCGAAGTTGAGGTGTTGGCCTTTTCTCTTGTCTCGCGCCAGGAGCGCGTCTTGCTGCCGTCGTGGCGCTTCTCACGCCACGCTTCCTCACCTTGAGCGCCGGGCGCTTGGCCATGACGCCACACGCTGTTACTCTCTTCTAGTACTTGCCACGAGCCTCGCGTCACGCCATGACGCTCCAAGCCAGCGCTTCGCCAGAGATAGCTTCAAGTCTTGTGTTGACACCGCTCCAGTTGTTTATCATGTCGCACAACCACCCGCTTCAACATCTGATGTCCTTCTTAATTTAGCCAGTACTTGCTTCGGCAGTAGCCTACATATACCAATTGAACGATACAGAAGATTAGCATGGCTCTTCGCGCAAGGATGACACGCTTAATCGTGAAGCGTTCACATTTTTATGTTTACTATACGTACTCTAGTTGATTTTACTTCTTCGTTCGCGGGAGTTCCCGCCACGATCGCTAATCGGAACTACTTTCACCACTCACTCAAGACCCACCAGCGCGGAAGAACATCCTCTTTCGTCACAGCCTTTTGTATGAAGAGAAACTTTTCGTCTTCTTCCTCTGATTATCAGACTCTGGTTTTTTCTTAAGGATCTGTTTCCGAGACTTTTCGACCGCCGGCTCCTCTCCACCTTTCGCAGTTGTCTTTGTCTTAAGGGGAGCGTTTGACGAAAAAAATCGGAAATAAAATTTTCTGGGATATTTTTATATATAATCATACATATCCTGACTATCTTCTCAGAAAGTTTTATTTAAAAAGTTCGCCACAAAGTTAGAAGTTATAAACAAAACAGTAACCTATCATAGTCAAATCATTTTTCATATAATGTAATGATATTGTCAGTATATCGGTGGTAATTTCCTTTTTAGCTATGAAATAATATCTAATGCGATCTATGGCAACCCTGTGGACATAGTACGCATCAGCGAAAAGACAGAATGCCGCAGGGCAGTCAGTGGCAGTCAGTCAGTAGCTGCTCAGAGCTTGACTAAGTAAAACGCGTCACTGGCCAACCTCAGCCGTGTTTTGACACTCGCTTCATTTAGCTTCATTTAGCGAAGTTATATTACTTGCAGGTCTATTTTTTGGCTTTCATTATGTCATAAAACATCAACTGTAACGGCAAGCAAATAAATACACAGAGAAGCAAAAAATATCGCTTTTCTCAAAACTAAAGTTATCGACATTCAAACTGCATCTCCTTCATAACGCTTGTCGATCTCAGATACAAAAAGTAACGAAAGCTAAATGTTTGCATAACAAAGGGGCTTCCATGGGAAGCAACACGAGACCCGCACCACGAGAGAGTTTTTTTCCGAAGGAATGTCACTTCCAAGAGAGGGTAGCAAGTGACTCCCTTCATCTCCAGACTCCCTTTGCAACCAGGCTTCATTTTTGCACAAGCCTGGAAAGAGTGAGGGGCAGACGTTTGGTCCCTCCTACTGTTAGGAGAGAGGTTACTTGATTCCCTTCCTGTCTCCTCTTTTGTTTTTGTTTCCCAACTGCCTTCCTGTCAAACAGAAAATTGTTTGACCTGCTCGAACAGATGTTCGAGCGGAGAGCAGTGGAACAGATCTTGGACTCGGTGTTCCGGGATTTTACTACAGATGGTTTCTGTCCCTGAAACTTTCCAGTAGGCTGAGACCCGTCTTGGGCGCCAACAGGTCGAACAACTTGGTCCGGAAGGAAAGTTCAAGATGGAGACCTCGCAGCCAATACTAGGAGCCCTTTCATCCCGGGATTGATGGTATCTTTGGATCTCCAAGATACTTATCTTCACGCCCCAATTCATCCACGTTCGTTGAAGTTTCAGGTTGTCTTGGGGGACTAGACGTACCAGTTCAGGCTCTCTGCTTTGGACTCTGCACAACGGCCATACCATCGTTGACAACACCGCGCTCGTCCATCAGCTGAAGTTAAGCAACGTTGGGTCTGGTCAGTACTTGGATGGTTGACCGCCTGGGAACACCAGATGCTGTTGGCGCCACATTTTGCCCGAGGGTGTTTACACGCCTCATGAAAAACGCTGCGATGCAGTTGCATCTGTCGCATCGCCAGGATCTCACCCTACTTGACGATTGGTTGATTCGGAGCGCTGGCCGGCGAAAGGTATCTGGAGGACCTTTCAGTTGACTTCTGTAACTCGTGAAGTCCCTGGGACTTCTGGTCTGTGGAGAAGTCGCAGCTGATCCCCACTGTCCATTGTGTCTCGGGAATTCAGATCTATTCAGCGGCTTTTATAGCTGCCTCCGTCGCAAGAACGGCAACTTCTATGTACGAAAAAGTTTCGGCCTTCTTGGAAAAGGAAACATGCTAGAAGGAAGGAATGAGTCTGCTGGGGACCATTTCCTCGCTGGAGAAGTTTGTTTCTGGGAGTCTGCATCTCAGGCCTCTTCAGTTCTCTTTTGTTGAGAACTGACAAAGCAAGGAAGACTTGAAAGAGGAATTGGAATCTTCCTTATATATAAAGAGGATCTGTGGTGGTGGCTCGATCCAAACGGAATTGCAGAAAGGGATCTCCCTCAAGCTTCTGAACCCCAACCTAGTGTTGTTTTTCCCAGGGTCGCCAACAGGTTGGGGGCAACACTAGAGGGAGAGGAAGTGTTAGGAACCTGGAGAGGAACAGTGTCCTGGCACATCGTCTTCAAAGATTTATGCCATCTTTTAGCTCGCCAATTCTTCCGAGGTCCAAGTTTGCAATCGTGGTAGTTCTAGCAAACTCGGACAATACTACTTGTTCCCTGTTCAGCCTTGCAAGAGAGATTATTCTTTGAGCCTATGCTCGCAACATTTCGATTCTCGCAAGTTTTATTGCAGGGGTCGAAAATGTTCGAGCAGGACTGCTCTGTTGGCGCCATCAACTCTGCCGGAGAATGGACCCTTCATCAGGAGGTTTGCCAAGATTTTTGGAAATTTTGGGGTCGCCATCTTGGATATTTTCACGACCTCAAGAACAGCGTAGCTCCCTCTATAAAGCTCATCTGTACTCTACCCTGGTAGTTATGCGAGTAGTTGCTCTTCCCTGGGATTTGGACGGAATAGATACGACCATTTTTCCCCGTTCTAAATTCTGGGAGAAGTCATACGCAAGTTCGCTGACCTCACAAGGGACAGTATGGACTCTCATCCCCACGTTTTGGCCTTTCAACCACTGGTTCTCGGGTTTCTCTTCTGGTTGGTAGACGTTCCGAGGACCCTTCTTCCTGAAGCAGACCTGCTCATACAAACCCTCTTCACGAGATATCTTTGAATCTCCCCGCTCTGAACCTGACTGCTTTCAGACCATCGAAACTTGGTCAGGCGCTTAGAGGGGTTTTTCTGGCCAGGCACGGGCCATCGCTAGAGCCAAGAAGTTCTTCATCTAAAGGATATATCTAGCGAAGTGAGCAACCTTCAAAGGTTGGTGTAGAAAGAAGGGCTTTTCCTCTTCCTCTATCACTGTGAGCCAGGTTGCGGATTTTTCTCCTTTACTTAAGAGAAAACTGGATATAGCAGTTCCGACTATCAAGTGTTATCGGAGCATGCTTTCGATTGTATTCAGACACAGAGGATTAGCTTTTGTCTGACAATAAGGACCTCCACGATCTTACAGGCTTTTTCCAGGACGTCCAGGTTCCTCAGCTGATTTCCCCTGCTTGGAACTTGGATCGTAATGCTCAAGTTTTTGATGTTTATCCTTTTGAGCCTCTCCACTCTGCATCTCTTAAGGATGTTACTCGAACGGCATTCCTCGCGTTTAAGAGAGTGAGAGTAGTTCGAAGGGTCATGTAGAGTATGAACACAATGCTGTCTATTCTTTAAGCCCTAAGTTCTTGGCTAAGAATGATAGGTCTTCTAACCCTTAGCCTAGACACTTTGAAATTAAAGGTTTAGCAGACCTTATTGGACCCAGGAACCTGAGGAGTTCTATGTCAGTTAGAGCTCTCAAGTACTACCTTAAAAGAACACAGGACACTCGTGGTCCATTGGATGTTTTATGGTGTTCTGTGAGGACAACCAGTTAAACCTATGTCGAAGAATGCACTGGCATTCTTCATTAGGGACGCAAATCTGTGGACGCACACTCTGTTGTGACGACTCAACTTCAAGTTGTTGAGAGTTAACGCTCACGGTGAGTGAGGGCAGTTGCTACCTCCATGGCGTTCAAGAAAAATATGGTACTCAGTGACATTTTTAGTGCCACATTTTGCGAAGTCAATTCACCGTTTGCCTCACACTCTTGGCAAGATGTTTTAGTAGCATACCAATTGCTTTTACGCTGGGACCATACATTGCTGCTTCAGCAACCTTGGGGACAGGGGTAACTCTGATCCTATCCCCTTTAATTGTTTTTGGTTGTTGGGTCGACTACTGGGAGGCAGTCTTCCCAATCCTTTGCAAACTAACGCTTTAGGTGTTGGTTAGTGGTTAGTAATGCTCTTTTTGTCCTCTTTGTATGGGCTATGATCTAGTCACATTGTGGTCACGCTCATTGACAGATCATCTAGAAGTCGCCAGCTATATAGGTCACTACCTGCTGGGGTCTCTAGTAAAGCAGAAGCAGACTAGAGTGATTGTAACCACTCAAGTCGCTATCAGATAAGGAACCAAAATAATTTTACCAATAATTGGTTTTTTCCTAATTCTTGGCTGTCTCTACCCCCTCCAAAGGTGGTATTCAGCTATATATATATCTGGCAGGTAAGTCTCACAGTGCAAAGATATTTTAATGATAAAATAAAAGTTTGTTTCCATACTTACCTGGCAGATATATATATTACTGTTGTCCTCCTCCTCCCCCTCAGGAGACAGTGGCATTAGAAAATCTGAATAGAAAATGGGAATGGTTCCTGATACCGCCTCCCAGCTGCGGGGAATGGGTACTAACCACCTGACCCGGCCACTCGCGTGTGCCGCCAAATTTGAAATTCTGTCGGACTTCGGAATACAGCTATATATATCTGCCAGGTAAGTATGAACAAACTTTATTTTATCATTAAAATATCATGTTTCTGTATACTGTGATACGTATGATATATACCATATATACTTGATTGTATGTTTAGGTAAATGCTTGATTCTGTAATTAATATAAGTTTAAACATATAAATAATCATCTGTTATCGTAATCATAGTTGCATTGAATTAATCATTTGTTATCTTAATCATAGTTTCATTGTTTTTCATTTTTGCTCCAAGGTGAGTAAAATATTTTTTTAGGCAAATGAATCTTTGGATATACCACTTAATTGTTTGTCTTCTTAATCATAGTGACCACACCACAGCCTGAGGAAGGCAAGAAAAAAGATACCGAAGAAGAAAAGAAGAAAATGAAAGAAGATGAAAAGAAGAGGGAGAAAGATGAAGCCAAAAAAAGAGAAAAGGCTGAGGAAATGAAAAAAGTCAAAGATGAGGAGAAGAAAAAGAGTAAAGAAAAAGATAAGTTGGAAAAGAAAAAGAAACTTGACAGGAAGGAAAAGAACTTGAAGGTAGAAACTAATGATGAGGATGTTGCAGAAAAAGCAAAGAAGTTAAAAGACAAGGAAGGAAAAGAAAAAGTTAAAAGTGGTGCTGATGAAGATGAAGGGGACTCTGCTAGTGCTGTAGTGGATGGCCCTCAGGTTGCTACAAAGAAAATTAAACCTTTAGTGAGGGCAAAAGTATCTTCAGCTGACATTTTTAGAGCAGAAGCAGGTGATGATGGAAAAGAGGAAGAGGAGGATGTAGTTGATGATATGCTGGAACTCAGACCTGAAGTCGGTAAGTGTGCTGTTTCATTTTTCTTGGTAGAATAATCCTACAAAGTACACAAACCTTTGTCTTATGATAGGAGTTTTGTTCAACATGGGCTGGTGCATTCATTGAAGGGTCTTAACAAGATGAACATACAGTATTGCTACATTTTTTTATTTACTCACATTGAACCCAATTTTATAATGTTGTATAACTATTAGATACTGTGTGGTACAGTGCTTAATTTGTATGTTACTTACAGACGAACTTGGTCTAGAACTAGCAGAGGAAGATTCTGCCCCCAAGAAGACCAAATCAGAACAAAGGAAGAAGATTGTTGCACCAAGAACCAGTAGTAGCAAAGATGATTCAGAGGTGGAACCAAGGCTTGAATCCAAGGCAAAGAAATCAAAACATGGCTCTCCTGCAACACGTACATCTGCTAAGGAAAGGCTTGGCCGTGTTGTTCCTTCAAAGTCTGATCAGCCAAAAGATAAGGTGAGCCCTTTTGGAGAGTAAGCACATTGCTTTAATGAAAGTATAAATTCAGAAATGCAGAAATATGCATAAGGAAATGTTTCCTGTAAAAAAATTGATTTATGTAAGTGCTATTTAGTTCTTAGCAAATGGGCTAAATTGCCATATGAAGAGTGTTTCTCTTTGCTTGAAAACTTGGCAACTATACCCTCTCTTCTAGCTATTCACACAGCTGAAAAAATATATCAAAAAGTATTTTTATATATGTAACTTACCAAATAATTACATAGCTTTTAGTTTCTACTTTACGTGGCAGCTCAGAATTCGCGGTAGCGCTTTTTTGTTTTGGGTGTAGGTATACTGCCCCACCCACTTTTGGGGGGAGGATAGGTACAACACAGCTAAAGAGCTCAATTCGTTTCTGCCGGTCAATGACTGAACTTTTGGTCATTGGCAGCTATGAATTTTTTGGTTTTCACCAGATGGTTGCTGATATTCTTCATTTGGTGAAGTACTTTGTGCTTTTTGGTAGTGTGCTACTGTTAATTAGCTTAGTTAATTCAGGATTCTTTATTGTGACTTTCCCAACTTTGACTAATTTTGATTGGACTAATCATGTCAGAGTCTAGCCTGTCTAGCATCAAGCACTGTAGTAGAGACTGTAAGACTAGGTTGAATTCAGCCAAGTAAGACAATCACGCTGTGTGTAGTTCGTGTAGGGAGCAAGTTTGCTCGCCGGAACTTTGCTGTGATGATTGTAAGGACTGGGATAAGGGGAAGTGGAAGATACTGCATGCATATTAGAGAAGTTACAGCGTGACAGACTTAGAAAAGCTACTGCCAGGGCTGAAGCGAAGGCTTCTTAGTCAGGTTTTGTCTCCGGGGGTTGATGTGGCTGATTTACCTGTACCTGCAATACCTGTGACTGCTTTTTCCCCTATCTCAAGTCGTCCAACTTTTCCTGTAACTCCGATCCCTGGCTCTCATTCCTCTGAACCCAGTGCCATTGCCAGCCTAGAAGCACATATTGATAAGAAATTTGATGTATTAGTGAACACCGTTTCCCAGATTGGGAACTCAGTGCGTGTCCTCATGGCCAGATTTAACAGTGTCAGGTGCAGTGTCATTGGAGGGGGTGGCTACTCATCCCACCGATGCTCCTAGACTAAGATCCTGCTAAACTCCCCTTGCTCACCTGAGAGTAAGCAAACTAGCAGTCCAAGGGAGGTCGGTGAGGTTTGCCCACGAGTAGTTGCTGCCTCATCCGAGCCTGTTGTCCATTTATCCCAGGACTTGGAGGATCGCTGTTGGAAAGGCATCCGCGTAGACTTGCATGCGTTATCTTCCAGAGACTTGGACTCTAATGGGGCTCAAAAGCATAGTTGGTGCTTTGCTCAACTGTCGAGACCATTGAAAAGGTCTGGCGCCTTGATGGAAGATGTTCCCCCGGCTCTTAAGTGAGCGTTGGAAAGGGCTAGTAGCCCCCTTTCCTCTTGTAGTTTCTGGGAGTCTCCTCAAGCTTCTCGCTCCCTTTCTGTGTCCACCGAACACCACAAAGTGTCCAAGAAAGTGTTAGTTAGTCCAGTGTATGGACATAAAGTGTCCGAGCGCCCAGAGTCCAAAAATTTAGTGCCTGAGCGCCTGGGAGGTGATTTTTTTGTGTCTGAGCACCCATCGTTTGAGTGATAAGTGTCTGAACACCATTCTTGTGATCTTCCAGTGTCCAAGCACCACTCATATGAGCGACTATTGTCCGTGCTTCCAGCTTGTGGGTGCCCAGTGTCTGAGTGCCCCGAGAATGATTGTGTGTTATTTGAGCATTCAGTACATGGACATCAAGTGTCCGAACATCCATTATATGAGCGCCCATCCTATGGGCGCCCAGTGTCAGAGTTGCAGACATCTGACCCTTTACTGTCTATTAGAGGTTGATTTTAGTGAACCTGTTGTGTCCTGTCGGTCCAACGCCACAGGTGGGGACTCTCTGTTCTTGACATATCTAGTGCTCTTCCTCATGTGGTTGAGGATCCATCCTTAGCTCCTATTCAGCGCCATTTGGATAGTATCTTGAGCCTGTTACAGAAACCAGCTGCAGCGACTCAGGTTCCTGCGGATCCTCCGATGTCCCCGATTTCCTCAGAGGAGGAACCTGTGAGTGATGACGCTTCCACGTCAAACTGTTTGGCTCTTTTGCGGTTCTTCTTGGTGTGCTACCTGGACTTCTTCTCTCCAGCTGTCCCATCCTCTCCAGGTTTGTATTTGTGATGCGACAACCGACGGGTGAGCTGCAGAAAAGGTCAACCTAAGACCTGCTCACTCAATCTGCCAAGAGGACTAGGATCCTTGTACGTCCTCCTTCTGCTTCTGTTCCTTCTACTAGGACTTCTTCGTTGGCTCAGCAGCCCTTTCGAGGATGCAGAGGTTGCTTCCAGTCCCATCCAAGAGCCAACTTGCATCCAGTATGACCCAGCAAAAAGCCTTCCAACAAATCCATCCCTTGCAAATGAGTTACCTGTCCTCCGTGTCCCGGTGGGAGCAAGGCTCCTTCATTTTTGGAGCAGGTGGGAGACAAGGAGAGTAGATCCATGGGTGCTACAAGTCTTAAAGGAGGGGCGGAGGGCTATGAGACCCCCTCAGGGAGAAACCTAAATCTAGTAACCTCTTCCATCAGGTTGACAGCCTACTTTTGTAGGCTCAGGGATGTTTACGGCTGTCTTGAGAACAGTTTAGACAATTGCTCAAAAGCAGGCAGTGGAGGAAGTTGAGGACACAAAGCACAGAGGATTTTGTGCCTCTTTATCAAAGTTCCTAAATCATCTGGGGATGGGACCTGTCCTGGACAACAAGCTCTGAACTTTTTATTCAAACTCTCGGCACGAAGTTCAAGATGGAAATGGATCACTTGGTTCTGTCAGCCATCCATCAGGGAGACTGGATGGTGATGATAGATATGCAGAACGCATACTTCCACATTCCAGTTCACCAGGACTACGGAAAGTATCGGAGATTTGTGTTTCAGGACGGTATCTTCCAGTTTCGGTCCTGTGCTTCGCTCTCCACGGCCCCTCAAATTTTTACCTGTGTTCTGCTCCATTAGCTGAAGTGGTTACACCTCATAGGGATAAATGTGTCTTTGTGCCTGGATGATTGGCTCGTACTCTCCCCCTCAGAAGCCAAATTATGGAGGACCTTCAGAAGACTCTTTCAGCTTGCACAAGATTTAGGATTACTGATAAACTTCAAGAGAGTCTCAGTTAGTCCCCACACAGTTGATTCTATATTTGGGGATAGTGATAGATTCTCCTTCTTTTAGGGCTTTTCTGTAGCAACAAGGGATTCTCAGTTGCATCTCAGGTTAAAATTAATTTTGCCTGTCCTGCTCAGCCAGTGCTTGGATGAGCCTTTTAGGAACACTGTCTTCAGTAGAGAAGTTTGTTCCTGTGGCCAGGTTACACATCAGACCGCTACAGTTATACCTCAGAGCCAACTGGCAGAGGAAAGTATTTCCAGATTCGTTTGTCTTTGAAATCACCCCCAAAATCAAGGAGGACCTTTGGTGGTGGCTAGTGTAGGACAAATTCGTGACAGGGATGTTGCTGTCTCCTGTGAACCCCAACCTAATGTTGTACTCTTATGCATCAGATCTGGCTTGGGGAGCCCTTCTCAGCGGCTTAGAGGTGTCGGGTTTATGGTCTCCGACAGAAAGATATCTTCATATAACTGTAAAAGAATTGAAGGTGATACACCTGGCTCTTCAGTTCTTTGTGACAGAGACCTTCGACAGGGCAGTTGTGGTCCATTCAGACAGCATGACTACACTTCCACCATCAGGAACAAGGATTCACCCACTCTTTTTGCTGCAAAATCAGCCAAATACTTTCTTCTATGGGCACAGAACAACAGGACCACTGTTCTGACCTGCTTCATCCTGGGCAAAATTAATTTTGTTCATGAGACTTACCTGCCAGATATATATAGCTGTATTCTCCGAAGTCCGACAGAATTTCAAATTTCACTGCACACGCATAATAAACTTCAGGTGGTTAGTACCCATTCCCCGCTGGAAAGCGGGTATCAGAACCATTCCAAAAACATTTTCTATTCAGTTTTCTCTGACAAATGGGACTGTCAACATCTGTTGTCAGTTCCTCCGCCAGGTTTTCGAAATTTGTTGTCACTTAAGTATTTTTGGTTTTTTGGTATTCAACTGGATCTGCGATTGGAGAATTTCCAGGACGGGGAATAGATACTTCCCCTCAGCAGGGGAAGTGGCTACTTTGTGGACCTTTTTGATTTTGCTTTTGACTTTTCTTATAATTAAGATGTCTTACCTCTAGCTATCGAGTCTGTGGCTTGGGTGAATGTAAGGTGAGGCTACTCGAAGACTTTGATAGTTCCTCACTCTTTATGTATGATATGTAAGGGTGTTCAATGCTCTGGTGATAATCGGTAATAAATGTCTACAGCATTGTCTGAGGGTGAGTGGAAAAATATGAAGCCTATTGCAGTAAATTGGAGCGTGATAGGCTGCTCAATCTTCCACCTAGTGTGCATCCTTAGTTGGACAGTCAGGGTTTTTTCCTACTAGTAACCCTGTAGTAATTTATTACTAACCCTGTAGTTTGTTGCTGCAAGAAGGTTTTCTAGCTCTAAGTGGAGTCAATGACCTTCTTGAAACAGTGAATGCAATTCAAACGCATAGTGTTAGTGCTAGTGCCCTAGTGTTGTGGAGGCGCAAGATCGCCCTATAATGCCTCTTCTGCCTGGACCTCTGTCTAACTCCCAGGACCAGGGAGGGGGCATGTTAAAGCCGCATGAGGGTTACGGGGCTTCCTGATCTGGCGTCCCTTCGGCAGGTCCTGATGGCGCCACCCAGGCTGCCAGGATCGTGCCCGGCACGCATCCTGAAGGATTGCTTCTCGTCCTTTCGACACGTCCTCCCGCCTACGGTTGGAGCTCGGTTGACTCTACCTTTGAGAGAAGCAGAGGAGAGGACGCTTCACGTCCTCTTCCTCTAACAAAAAACTCTTCCCCGAAAGTTGCGTGGATATTCCTCTGCAGAAGAAATAAAGTGTTTTTCTGAATGATCACTCTACTCACCCCCTGTCGGCGCTAAGGCAAAACTAGAGCTTCTTCCCCTGTGGAAGGAAGTATACGCGTTCTCGCCCCTTTCCTTCTCTCAGGTTCAGCCTTCTCCCGAGAGAGTGGCTTCTCCAGCGGAATAAGATTTTGTTGGGTTTGCAACAACAGCTGGATGCTCTCATGAACCTTTGTAGATTCAAATCTGCCTGTTAAAAGGTACAGACTTTCACCTTCGTCTCCGCTTGGGAATGAGCAGGAAAACACTGTCTTCTAAGAGTGTTTAGTGGCTTCTATTCGCTCTTCCCTGAGTTGAGGTGTTGGCCTTTCTCTTGTTTGCGCCAGAAAATCGCGTCTTGCTCTTCCAATGCTTCTCCGCTTCACGCGGCTCACCTCAAGTGAATCCACAGCCAGGTGAGCCATGCGCTGGCACGCTGTGACTCTCTTCTGAGTATGATGCCCGCGGGCCTCTCGCTGCGCCACGTCCATGCAAAATATGGAAACGCTGTATAGCTTCAAGTCTTGTGTTGACACACATCCCAGTTGTTCATCATGTCGCACAACTACCCGCTTCAACATTTGATGTCCTTCTTAATTTAGCCAGTAGCTCTTACCAGCTGTACATATACTAATGGAACGATAAGAGAAGATTAGCATGGCTTTGGCACCTGGATGACACGCTTAATCGTGCATTTCAATTTTTTATGTTTACTATCACCCTTGATCTAGTTGAGACTTCTTCGTTCCGAGTTCCCGCCACGTGTCGCCAATCGAACTACTTTCACCACTCACTCAAGACCCACCAGCTGCGAAGAACATCCTCTTTCGTCACAGCCTTTGTATGAAGAAAACTTCTTTCAAGTTATTCTTCTTCCTCTGATTATCAGACTCTGGCTTTTTCTTAGGGATCTGTTTCCTGAGACTTTTCAACTGGAGGCTCCTCTCTCTCCACCCTCGAGCTGTCTTTGTCTTAAGGGGCGTTTGACGAAAAATCGTGTCGATAAAATTTTCTGGGATATTTTTATGGCATACCTTACATATCCTGACTAGGTTCTCATTCCTTTTATTTAAAAGTTTGCAACAGTTAAGTTATAAACAAAACAGTAACCTATGCATAGTCAAATTCACATTTTTCATAATGTAATGATATTGTCAGGTATATCGTGTGGTAATTTCCTTTTAGCTTAAGAAATAATATCTAATGCGATCTATGGCAACCCTGTGGACCATAAATGCATCAGCCAAAGACAGGAATGCCCTAAGGGCAATGTTAAACAATCAGTCAGTATTTTTCAGGTTGACTCTGGAAATGGCGCTGGGGGCCTCAGCCGTGTTTTGACACTGTGACTCATTTAGCTTCATTTAAGCTAGTTATATTACTTTGCAGGTTTATTTGGCTTTCTGTATAACCAAACTGTGTAACGGCAAGCAAATAAATACACAGAGAAGCAAAATATCGTTTTTCTCAAAACTAAAGTTATCGACATTCAAACTGCATCTCCTTCATAACGCCTTGACCGATCAGATACAAAAGTAAACAAAGCTAAATGTTTGCATAACAAAAAGGCTTCCATGGGAAGTGCAACACTTTCAGACTAATGCACCACTCTAGAGAAGTTTTTTTTTCGAAGGAATGTCACTTCAAGAGAGGTAGCAAGTGACTCCCTTCATCTCCAGACTCCTTTGCAACCAGGCTTCATTTTGTAAAGCCTGGAAAGAGTGAGGGGCAGACGTTTAACCTCCTACTGTTAGAGAGAGGTTACTTCTTATTCCCTTCCCTGTCTCCTCTTTTGTTTTTGTTTTTCCAACTGCCTTCCTGTCAAACAGAAAATTGTTTGACCTGCTCAACAGATGTTGAGCGGAGAGCAGTGGAACAGATATTGACTCAATGTTCTGCGGATTTTACTACAGATTGTTTCTAGTCCCGAAACTTTCAGTAGGCTGAGACCCGTCTTGGGCGTCAACAGGTCAACAACTTGGTCCGGAAGGAAAAATTCAAGATGGAGACCTCGCAGTCAATACTAGGAGCCCTTCATCCCGGGGATTGGATGGCTCTTTGGATCTCAAGATACTTATCTTCACGCCCAATTCATCCACGTTCTGTGAAGTATCTCAGGTTGTCTTGGGGGACTAGACGCACCAGTTCAGGGCTCTCTGCTTTGGACTCTATGGCAGCCATACTCACGTTAAAAACACCGCTTCGTCCGATCAAAAGTTAAGTAACGTTGGGTCTGGTCGTTTTTGGATGGTTGACCGCCTGGCAACACCAGATGCTGTTGGCGTCACATTTTGCTCGAGGGTGTTATACGTCTCATGAAAAACGTTGCGATGCAGTTGCATCTGTCGACGTCAGGATCTCACTCTACTTGGACGACTAAGTTGGTTGATTCGTCTGACCCATCGTTTTATTTTGAAGGTATCTGGAGGACCTTCAGTTGACTCTGCAACTGTCGTGAAGTCCCTGGGACTTCTGGTCTGTGGAGAAGTTTTAGCTGATCCCCCGCACTGTCCATTGTGTCTGGGAATTCAGATCTATTCAGCGATTTTATAGCGTCTCCGTTAAAACTTCTATGTAAAAAAGTTTCGGCCTTCTTGGAAAAGGAAACATGCTTAGGTGAAGGAAGGAATGAGTCTGCTGGGGACCATTTCCTCGCTGGAGAAGTTTGTTTTCTGGGGAGTCTGCATCTCAGGCCTCTTCAGTTCTTTTGTTGGAGAACTGACAAAGCAAGGGAAGACTTGAAAGAGGAGTTGAGAATTCTTCCCTTATATAAAGAGGATCTGTGGTGGTGGCTCGATCCAACGGAATTGCAGAAAGGATCTCCTCAAGCTTCTGAACCCCAACCTGAGTGTTGTGTTTTCAGTTGCAGGCAACAGGTTGGGCAACACTAGAGGGAGAGAAAGTGTTAGGAACCTGGAGAGAGGAACCAGGTGTCCTGGCACATCGACTTCAAAGATTTGGCGGCTATCTTTTGCTCACCTGCCATTCTTCCGAGGTCCAAGTTTGCACTCTAGTTCTAGTGAAACTCGGACAATACTTGTTCCCTGTTCAGCCTTGCAAGAGAGATTATTCTTTGAGCCTATGCTCAACATGGATAATTCTCACAAGAACCTTCAGGCAGAGGTCGAAAATGCTCGCAGTGACTCACCTGCTTCCCTTGGCGCCATCAACTCCTGCCTTCAAGGAATGGACCCTTCATCAGGAGGTTTGCCAAGATTTTTGGAAATTTTGGGGTCGCCATCTTGTGGATATTTTCACGACCTCAAGAACAGCCCCAGGCTCCCTCTGTAAAGCTCATCTGTACTTGACCCTGGGGCAGTTGCGATGAAGGTGCTCTTCCTGGGATTGGACGGGAATAGATGTTTCACGCCTTTTTTCCCCGTTCTAAATTCTGGGAGAAGTCATATGTAAGTTCAGCGGCCTCACAAGGGAGGGATGACTCTCATCCCATGTTTTGGCCTTGACCACTGGTTCTCGGAGTTTCTCTTCTGGTTGGTAGACGTTTCTGGACCCTTCCTATGAGAGTAGACCTGCTCATACAAACCCACTTCACGAGATATCTTTGAATCTTCCCGCTCTGAACCTGACTGCTTTCAGACTATACGAAACTTGGTCAGAGCGAAGGGGTTTTTTAAGGTGGCACGGGCCATCGCTAGAGCCAGTTCTTCATCTAAAGGATATATCTGGCAAGTGAGCAACCTTCAAAGGTTGGTGTAGAAAGAAGGGCTTTTCCTCTTCCTCTATCACTGTGAGCCAGGTTGCGGATTTTCTCCTTTACTTAAGAGAAAAACTTCGATATAGCAGTTCCGACTATCAAGTTTATCGGAGCATGCTTTCGATTGTATTCAGACACAGAGGATTAGCTTTGTCTGACAATAAGGACCTTGATCTTACGAGTCTTTCAAGACGTCCAAGGTTCCTCAGCTGATTTCCCCTGCTTGGAACTTGGACGTACTGCTCAAGTTTTGATGTTTAGTCCTTTTGAGCCTCTCCACTCTGCATCTCTTAAGGATGTTACTCAAAACAGCATTCCTCGGAAGTAAGAGAGAGTGAGAAGTTCGAGGCCGTCATGTGGGCTTCAAGGAACACAATGCTGTCTATTCTTTAAGCCCAAGTTCTTGGCTAAGAATGATAGGTCTTCTAACCCTTGGCCTAGACACTTTGAAATTAAAGAGTTTAGCAGACCTTATTGGACAGGAACCTGAGGGAGTTCTATGTCCAGTTAGAGCTCTCAATCCCTACCTTAAAAAAAAACACAGGACACTCGTGGTCCATTGGATGTTTTATGGTGTTCTGTGAGGCAAGAGTTAAACCTATGTCGAAGAATGCACTGGCATTCTTCATTAGGGGACGTCATTAAGGACGACACTCTAGTTGTGACGACTCAACTTCGTTGTTGAGAGTTAACAAATCACGGAGGTGAGGGCAGTTGCTACCTCCATGGCGTTCAAGAAAAATATGGTACTCAGTGACATTTTTAGATGCCACATTTTGGCGAAGTCAATTCGGTGTTTGCCTCACACTCTTGGCAAGATGTTTAGGTAGCATACGAAATTGCTTTCGCTGGGACCATACATTGCTGCTTCAGCACCTTGGGGACAAGGGGTAACTCTGGTCCTATCCCTTTTAATTGTGTTTTTGTGGTTGTTGGGTCGACTGTGGAGGCAGTCTTCCCAATCCTTGGCAAACTAACGCTTTAGGTGTTGGTTAGGTGGTTAGTAATGCTCTTTTGTCCTCTTTGTATGGGCTGTGATCTAGTCACATTGTGGTCACCCTCAGACAGATCATCTAGAAGTCGCCAGCTATAAGGTCACTACCTCGCTGGGGTCTCTAGTAAAGCAGAAGCAGACTAGAGTGACAGTAACCACTCAGTCAATACGCTTATCAGATAAGGAACCAAAATAATTTGCCAATAATTGGTTTTTCCCTATTTCTTGCAAAGTCTCTACCCCCTCCAAAGGTGGTATTCAATTATATTTCTATCTGGTAGGTAAGTCTCATGAACAAAATGATATTTTAATGATAAAATAAAGTTTGTTCATACTTACCTAACAGATATATATATTTATATTGCCCTCCTCCTCCCCTCAGGAGACAGTGGGCGTTAGAAAATCTGAATAGAAAATGGGAATGGTTCCTGATACATCACCTCCCAGCCCGGCGGGAATGGGTACTAACCACCTGACCGGCCATTCGTGTAGCCCGTCAAATTTGAAATTCTGTCGGACCCGGAGAATACAGCTATATATATCTGCCAGGTAAGTATGAACAAACTTTATTTTATCATTAAAATATCATGTTCTTGCGGACGAATTGAGTCTTGGCAAACAGGTTCTACCAATGGAGTGGACACTCAGTGCACAGGTGTGCACCAACCTATGGAAGCTGTGGGGAAAACTGTCAGTAGACCTGTTTGCAATGTCAAGAAACCATGATCTCCCCCTGCACTGTTCCCCAACGCCAGATCTGCAAGCTTGGGTGACAAATGCCATGCTGCAAGATTAGTTGGATCTCGATGTGTACGCCTTTCCTCCCTCCAGCATAGTAAGGAAAATGTTGAGGAAGTTCAGCGTCCCAGCAACACTTCAGTGACCCTAGTGGCTTCCTTTTGGCCACATAAGGAGTGGTTTCTGGACCTTCTGAGTCTACTGGTAGATTATCCAAGGCTTCTACCTCAGGAGAGAAATCTCAGACAGCCTCGTTTTCACCTGGGCTTATCCACTCTCGCTCTGACAGGCTTCAGACTGTCAGGGAGCTTGTCAGAGCAAAAGGTTTTTCAAGGAAGGCTGCAGAAGCTATTGCATAATGTAGGTAATGATCTGCTGCTGCTGTCTACCAAGGTAAGTGGACAGTCTTTTGGAGCTGGTGTCGAGACACAAATATATCCTCTTCTCATACGACTGTAGCTCAGATTGCAGATTTTCTGCTCTCCCTCAGATCCTCGAAAGGTTAAAGTATGTCAACCATTAAGGGATGAAGAGCAATGGTGAATTCTGTCTTTAAACACAGAGGAAAAAACCTTTCCTCAAATCAGGATGTAAGTGACTTGGTAAAATCTCTGAATACTTGTAAGCAATAAAGAAGTTCTGAATTAGCTTGGAATTTGGATTTAGTTCTCAAATGGCTCTTGGGCCCATCTTTTGAACCTCTGGAATCCTTTTCTCTCAGAGACCTGATTAGGAAGACTCTTTTTCTGATGGCTTTAGCAACGGTTAAGAGGGTTAGCGAGCTACATGCCCTTGATAAGAGGGCAGGCTTTACTCAAGGTGACACTGTTTGCTCCTTGACCTTAGGATTCATGGGGAAGAATGAGGACCCTTCTAGTCCCTGGCTATGTTCCTTTTCAGTCAAGAGCCTGTCTAACATTGTAGGTCAATGGATCAGGAGAGAGTCCTCTGCCCAGTTCGATCTCTTCACGAGTATTTACAAAGAACCAAGGGAATTAGAGGTTCTTCTCCGAACCTGTGGTGTTTTGTTAAAGACCCCAGTCATCCTTTATCTAAGAATGCCTTAACATTCTTTTTGAGGACTGTGATTTCTGAGTCACGCTCTAGTATTGAGGAGGATGTCCTTCCTTTATGTAAGGTCAGGGCACATGGAATTAAGGCATGACTTCTTTGGCCTTCAAACGTAACCTATTGCTGACTTCTCTCCTGCAATCTACGTATTGGAAATGCAAATCAGTGTTTGCAATGTTTTACCTGTGTGATGTTGAATTAGTTTATGAAAATTGCAGTACTCTAGGCCCGTACTTCGCAGCTCGCATGGTGTTGGGTAATGAAGGACAGGAGGAATGTCTTTGATTTCCTCTGTCCACCCTCTTTGAATAGGGATTGGTGTTTTCTTGGGAAGCCTGATTGGCACTGTGTCATGAGTGTCATCAGTTGGCTTGAATTGTAACGAGTTTGTGGTGTAGGTTTTAATTTTATTTGGTCATATTTTGTACTGTGCCCAGGGCAAGGCACACACGCACATTTCAATGTGTCTTTTTTTGATTGTTAGCTTTGGCAACTTGCAATTGACTCCTACGTTGCAAAGCACCCACTAAAGTAGAGGCTCCTCTTGGCTCTACCGCCATGCCACTACAGGTCAAGAGAAGCTCTGACCAGAGGCAGTACCTACCTGCTGTAGCTCCCTCACCAGGTAAGGTTACAACAAGCTTTTCACGATGCCAGCTAATTTTTCTATTTCAAATTCATCTCCATTCTGAGTGTTTTTGAGTAGTTTTGTCCATGTATCCCACCACCTGTCAATGTGGGATTCAGCTATATAATTATTTGGTAATTTATGTATATAAAAATGACATTTTTATAATAAGGTTTTATATATAATTACCAAATAATTACATGATCAGAGCCCTCCCTCCTTCCCTCTCATGGACATAGAGCATAAACGAATTGAGCTCTTTAGCTGTGTTGTACTTATCCTTCCCCGAAAGTGGGCGGGGCAGTACACCTACACCCAAAACAAAAGTGCTACCACGAATTTTGAATTTTGAGCTGCCGCATAAAGTAGAAACTAATAGCTATGTAATTATTTGGTAAGTATATATCATATTAATAAAAAAATACAGTAGAGGAAGATTTATATTTAGTCTGGACTGTTTTCAGTATCCCATGTAGATCTAGGCAGTTTTCATTGTTGGGCACATGAGACCCAGAAGCGCGCTCTCTCTCTCTCTCTCTCTCTCTCTCTCTCTCTCTCTCTCTCTCTCTCTCTCTCTCTCACTTAGCCAACCTGTTAGACTTTTTCCTTGAATTTTTTGGTATAGCCTATATGATAAAAAGTAGAGCCATAGATATACTAGATATACTGTTAATTGGTAATAGTATTGTGTTCAGTAATTCAGCCTTTTTGGTTGGTTGTTTAGCTCTCTGTTACAAGGTTAGTTATTTGTGTAGCCCAAAATCATTGTTTTATTAAAATTTTAAATGCAGATTTTTGTGTTTTGAGGCACTGGGATAACTAATAAATTTTTTCAGCCATCTGTTTTAGATAGATTAGGAACTTCAAGCTCAAGTAGTCGACGCATCATCAATTTAAGAGAGGAATCAAGCTTTCCGCCACGTTCAGATTCTGATTCAAATACTGGGATGGCGCGGGCTGTTTCCAGTGCCATTTCATCAGCTCAGAGATCGGTTTGTGTCCTCCCAGCATCATCATCATCTGGGAAGAAACTTGAGGTGAGACGTCAAGAAAAGTTATTAGAAGTGGGTTGTTTTCCTGCTTATCTGTCAATTAAAGCCTGGCTCATTGCTAAGTGAACATGTATCATAGGATAGAAGCATCATAGTCACCAAACTTTGAGTTCTCACTGATTTTAGAACAAAATGAATTTTAATTTGTCAGTTAGTATAGCATGTTATGTTGAAAATTCTTGATTTTGTGTTTTCAAGATACAAAATTAACTTGATTTTGAAAGAAATAAACAGATGAGCATTTAATGCTTTGTTTTTCCAAAGGCAAGGGTACGTCCTTTGATGTCAAAGCACATTGAATCTAGTCGAGATGAGCACAGCCGGGAAGGATCTAGTCGTTCGGGTACAAGTAGAGTTGTTTCAGCCGTTGGAGCAGTTTTAAAAAGATCACATAAAGAGGTATGTCATTAAATTTTGTGTTTTTATCTCCATAAGCCCATCGCTTATGTACAGGACACATTCATGTTCTTTTGTTTAAAAGACAGAAGAGCAGTGGTGGGAATACTACACATGCACCAGTGGATCTTTAGGGTCACAGCAGGTAACTGCCTTACCTTTATATGTGTGTAGCACTGTTAACAGGAGCAAGATTCTCAGACTGATTCCCACTGGTGCAGGATTGTTTAAATCTCAATATGTACAGTACAGGCAGTCCGTTCCGATGGCATGACGACAAGCGAAAATCACCGATAACCAGAGATTGGCACCTCTGTTAGGTATATATCTGCGCATCAAAGAAACTTATAAATTCTACAAAAGTTATAATAATATAGTCCTGCAGTATAAAATTGGCATGTAACAAGGCTATTCTAAACAAAATGCCCCAGTGATATGATTTTTTAGTAAGTGAAATGTCTATAGATCTTCAAGATTGTTACAGAAGGCTAACATACCCAAACTATGTATTCATGATTAAGTAAGTATTGCCACAAACATGCATTCGCAGTCCAGAGACACTGTGCAAATGAATACCATGTGCACATATCAATAACAAAAACACAGCAACCTGAGTAACCATGTGAGATAAGCAGCAGGGCACAATAAAGTGGATTGCTGCTACATTTTCTTACAAACCTGTTATCTTTGCAACATTCCTAAGCCACTGAGCTATCCGTTGAGTGAACATTGGTGCAGACCACTGTATATACATTCTATGTAAAGTAATACGCAGTACACTGCATGTAGATACTGTTACCAGTACTCTGCTGCAGCATTCATAAGTTTCATACAACTCTCTCTCTCTATATTAGTTCAAATGATATAGGGATTGCTGTTGTTATATAATTAACAATGATGATAAAAACCTTTTGATGAAAAAAACAATGATAAGATTGTGGTTAGATTTACAGATGCTTGAGTTCTTTGAAGAGTTGCACTTAGTGTGCACTTAACACTGTTGAACTTTTCAAAAACTCCAGTAATGCTAAATTAGTAATAGCGGGAATTCAGTTGTTTTTAGCTTTGGTATAATGTTTTCAGTGTTCTTCATTCTCTGAGACTTGATATTGTTCAATAAATGGGGTTTTTTGTAAACAGAAATCCCCTGATTTTTGTGTTATACTGTATTCATATTCCTTAAAATTAAACAAAATTCTTCCTTTATGTGGTTTGCAGGTTGATTCAGACGATGAAGAATATGATCCCAAGAAGCCAATGCTAGGCAGCATGGCCAGTAAGGTAGAGGTAAGTTTGTTTGAATTCTCATTATGAATTTTGATTTGTAATACTGTACAGTGGATTCCAAGCTTTTAACAGGAACAGTGATTTTGCTTCATGAGCAGATTTTATAGTTTAATTTTTACTGCACTGAAATCATCATATATGACTTTTGTTTTGATTTCTCTTATAGGTTTTACCAAGGCCAAGACGTTCAGGGGCGATTCAAGCCAACACAGCACTTATTTTACGTGCTGTGGCTGATGCTCACAAATCTGTAAATAAACCATCTCGAAGACATGCTGATAAAGCGGAAAGTCCAAAGAAGAAACATAAGGTGGGTTGGGACTAATATTAACATTACCGTATGTTTCCATGTATAAGATGACCTTTAGAAATGAAGAGAAAAATTATGGCAAATTTTCATGAATTTATCTCATATATGTAGTATAAGACAACTGCTAAATTACGAAACCATGTGTGCATAGGCTAGTTTTTTGGAATAACAGGTAACTTATGAAATATTGGTTATGTAAAGATGATGTTACAGGTTCACAATCCCTTATATGAAACCCTCAGGGCAAACTGAGTTTTGGTTTTTCAATTTTTTCGGGTTTCAGAATAGAAGGTTGCTCCTAAATACACAGGCACATTTCATTTCCAACAGTAACATTCTGTAAAACTAGAAAAATACACAGCATCAAAAAGAGCCGCAATTTGCGTATATAATATGCAGGTTTCTTTTTTAGTAAATTATATACTTTCTTTGGACCTTGGATTATACTAGGCTAGGCTTTCTATGCCTGTCTCATTTTCAATAGATTTCACTGATAAGGCTTGCATAAGATAGCTGTTAACTAAGTAATATGCCTATGAGCAAAGGTTCATCATACATTCACCCAGGCTTACCAAATATGTGGCTTGTGTAAAAATTCATTACTATTTCTTAAAAATTAATAAGCACCTGCTTGCTGATGTTAGTTACCATAACTAACACACATTTATTAAGAGTTGCGTTACAGTTGTCTTGTTAAAAACTTGCTCATTTTCAATGTAATTCCAAAAATAAAAGTAAAATATTTTTTTATTCTTTCGTGTCGCAGTGGAGAAGGTGGTGTTAAGAAAGTACGCCACTAACTTTAAGCAGCAGGTATTATACAGTACTGTGGCTGAAGAAATGAATTTTGGAGCAGGTTCCAAAATGTTTTGGAGGCAAAAGCAACATCACATACTGTATGTTCTTTATTTAATTTAAAGCATTTATAAATAAAGTAGTTGCAGTTTTAAAACCCAGCTTTGACAATTTACGAAAGGAACTTACAGTAAACCCCCTGTATTTGCAGGGGATGCATATCACACCCCCTTGCGAATAGCTAAAATCCGTGAATACTTAAAACCCGTCTAAAAACACTTAGAACTGCATATTTTGATAGTTTAAATACAAGAAAAACCCTCTAAAAATTATTACACCTGAGTATTGTAATAGTTTTATCACAAAAAAATGCATTTAGTCATGAAAATTTTATGAAAATACAGTAATTAGTGAATATTTCTCAGTGAAAAATACCACAAATGGGCTAATTTTCCACGAATAATGGGTAGATATGTTCCACAGAGAAATCCGTGAATACGTGAGTCCACGATCGTGAGAACGCGAATACAGGGGTTTACTGTATCTGAACTAAGCTCTATTCGGCAACTAAAGATGGTGATGATGTCAGTAAAATGCAATCATCTGATTATCAGAGTGATTTTTTTAAGAATATAAACAAAACCAGAGTGCAAGTGGCACATGACCACTCTGTTCACATTTTGTAATACGATAATAATACATGCAGTATGGTTAGATAGAGTAAAACAAGAGTTTTATTAGAATTATCATTATCAATACAACTTTTATTGGACTTTTGCAAATGGGATATCTATTAGTGTAACAACCTAACTGGCAATAATAGTCTCTCTCTCTCTCTCTCTCTCTCTCTCTCTCTCTCTCTCTCTCTCTCTCTCTCTCTCTCTCTCTCTCTCTCTCTCTCTCTCTCTCCACACATTTCATCAACTGTAATACTTACAATGCTCCTCTATCCTCCACTAAAAAATTCCGGATTTTAGAATTCTGGATGAAGCAGTTGTAGACCTGTAACGACATAAACAACTGAATTGAGAAACAGCTGATTGCTGACGTCATTTACCATAACTATCGAGCGTTTATTAAGAGTTGCCTTAAAGGTGTCAAGTTGATAAACCCTGCCAATTCTCAGCGGTGGCTTCTGTAAATATAAATAAAATATATTTTTATTCATTCTTCCTGCAATGGAGATCTTAAGGAAGAATACCAGTAAATTAAAGCTGCAGAATAGCCGAGGCTGAATAAAACGAATAACATCGGGAACTTGCGAAATCACACTTACTGCTTATACAGTTAAGTAATGTGAACATTTTAAACCCAACTTTGTTAATTTACAAGAAAAAGTATCTCCAAATTATATTTCTTCCAACAACTAATGGCAATGATGTCGGTAATTGTAAATTAGCTGAGATTTTGAGAATGTAAACAATATCAAATGCTCGCATAGTTAGGAGTTGATTTCATTGATATGGAATTATTCCTCGAATAGGCTATTTATTATGAAGATAAGACAACAGTGTATAAGGTAAAAATGATTTTATTACCTTTATTATCAGTTTATTTCATAATGTGAATCTTTTCATGTATGTTAGTTGGTGGTTGTCGCACCGAGGCCGAAGCTAGCCTACCGATAAACACCACTTAGAATTCAAGGTTTGATTTTTAGAATGGTAATGTAAGACGACCCCAATTTTTAGAGGTGAATTTTATGGAAATATATGGTATATATCCTTCACAGTATTAATGACAAGAAAGGTAAATTAGGTTTTCTTGATCTGATAAAATTCTGTTATCACAGCTTATGTATTTAGCAGCACACAGTGACACAGATGCTCACTTGACAAAATTTAGAAAATTTTATGCTTGTAAGGTCCAAAGAAACAATTGAATGAGCAATTCTAATAGTGGATTTCAAAATACAGTCTTTGAAATGGAAACTAGTGACAAGCTGTCAAATTTCTGTTTTTGAAATTAAAAATAACTTTGAAGTAGTCCCACAATGTATAGAAGTTTGGATTTTTTAAAAAATTCCAAAATCTTTTTGTCCAACCTTTTTGATTAATGTAATGAATACACAGGTAATAATTTTATAATTAAAATGTATTTATTTTGATAGATTAATTTCTTTTACTGTTTCTCCTTTGGTTGCTGCATATAAACAGCACTTGTACTTTTTTAAATACATGTATACTGATTTTTATTGTAATGTGACTTTTATTGACTATATTTTAATTGGTCACCAGAAGTTGACCCTATACATTGATAACAGGTCTTTTTATATTACTGTATCGTTGAGATTATGAATTTTTCTTTTGCAGGGTGAAATTTATACACGCAGTTATCGAGAGAGAGAACAGGCCCAACAAAAAGAATTGGCAGATAAAGATCTGAAGTTGCGAAAAATAGCTATTACAGTTCCAAATGCGACCAGAAAAGAAAGTGAGAAACAGCAGCAGGAAGAGACAATGCTGATGTCAGAAATTGGTAGCGTAGTGACAAAACCAGTTGAAAAAAGGAAAGCAGTGAGACCGGTTGCAATGGAAGATGATTACGAAATAGGTATGCTTCAGAAGTTAAAATTGTCATTTTACTCATAAATGTCAGTTAGCATGTCTTTTTTGCAGATTTATGATACAAGTTTGAATGCCCTTGATAAATTTCTATCACCTATTTCTAGTAGATGTCATATAAAATACAAGTCTGGTAGATATTCAGCTTGTATGTTATTAGAATTAACTTTGCTTTCTTGTAAATATTGTTAATTTCCTAAGATTTTTTAATTGTATCATTGTCAGATGAGGGTTATGATGTTGAGGAAATGGAAGGTTTGGAAGAAGGAGAATACGTTGATCCCATAAGTGAGCAGTTATTGCCGTTATCTCACCGCAAAGTCCCCATTCTCTCTGGGTATGTGAATTATTATTTATGTATCATTAGCAAGTTTTATTTTTATATTATTTTTGAAAGTTGTGTTGATTCAGAAAATTATTATATCTACAAGAACTTAATCTCCCCATGCTCTGGTTATGTTGGCAAGTTGTCTGAAATTGAAGTACTGTATCCTAAATAGTTTTTCTCTGGGTAAAACATTTTTAATCTCTCCCATTAGGGAAAAAAGTAGTTGAAGTTGGTAGCCAGAGGTAGCAAGCATCTATAATTACTCATTTTACTCTATGTTCTCTTCTAGATTTTACTTTTTAGAATTTTACTTCTCTTGTGTATGTCATGTGTTTAGCAGAAAATTAGTGCTAGCTAGGCTACTATATCTGACAGCCAGTTTGTTAATATCTCTACTCATTGACTGCTCTGTTCACTGACTTGCACTTGTCACCCATTGTAAATGTTACTAAAGATTCTTTGCAGCATCCCTTCACAAATGGACTGCATTCTGCTCTTTGAAGTTTTATCCATCCTGTTTGTCTAACATTTCAAAATTTCTTTTCTCCAGTATTTACTTCTTAGAGAAAAATCTTCTTTTATGATAATGATAATGTATATGCATCTTTTTTCATTTGCTTATAAATTTTTCCCTTGAATTGTCTCGGCCTCTTATGGCGTTAGACATCACCTTTAATTTTTTCCCACTCATATTGTGTGTTTAGACCTAAGAGTATATAAAAGCATTCAAATGCTTCTTATACTCTTATCCTTTACTTGAAAAATATTTCAGAACTTTGAGTATATAAAAGCATTCAAGTGCTTATACTCTTATCCTTTACCTGAAAAATATTTTCAGAACTTTTACCCCCCTTTATGGTGGGGACATATGAGAACAATGTTTTCTGGGCAACACAGATGGTAAAGTTAGGGGATAAGAGGATTTACTTCCCTCATATGATTATGGACTTAACCAAACAAGTAAATATGTATACCTTGTAGAAGTCCACATTTGTGACTGAGTAGTTTTGCTATACAGTACTACTTTATATAGTAGTAATAATCAGTGTTGAAAATATTGTTCCATGCTTTAAGGAGGTGAATCTTAAGAGTGGTAAAATTATAACTCAGTGGTTTTGTTAGAGTAATATGTAATATCCCATATTAGGGAAAGTTAGAGTAGTGTGGTCATAATATCAAAAATATGCTTGTGGGATTGCACTCTGAACAATGAGATGGTTTTAAATCCTTTTTGAAAACTTATGTAAAAGCTGTATAAAATTTGCAGTCCATTCCAGCCTACAGTGACCAGAGTATTAGATATATACTATGCTGTGCATTGCATCTCGCAAGGCTTTTTTGTCATATTTTTGTATTTGATGGCATTCCTGTTCAGTATGGATACATTTCATCCAGCCCAATGACTCATGTTGCCCATATTTATAGTCTACAAATGTCCCCAGACATTTCAGAATTTTATTATAGAAGTAGTGTAAAATGTGGCAGGTGGCAGGTACCACATGGAGCACCCTGTCATCACTCATTGGTGTCAGTTTTGGTGGTCTGTAGTGCTATTTACACCTCACTGAATGCCCCAGTTCACTTTCATTGCCTTCCATTGATGTTTTGCACTTTAGATTACCCTTTGTTTAGATTACCCTTTGTCATAATTTTCTTATCATTCCTGCATCGCTTCATTTAATTTTTTAATTAATTCAGTGATAATAGTGCAGTAATTCAGTTATCAGAAGCCCTGGGTCTGGTATTGGTAATTGTGAATAATTATGATGTATTTTGAGACTGTTTTCTTTGTAGCTAGTGTATGAAGTTAATCTCCTGTGTTCCACTTTGGTTAGTAATTACTGAAGTACATAGAGTATTTTTGTATTTATGTATTTGTCTCATATTTGGAACTCTTAATTAGCTTAGGAGGGGTTGTACCAGTTAAGTTTGTTTGTAATTACCACCTTCCATGTCTGGTTGGGACTTATTTCATGTTTACCAATTTGTTGTTTTTGATTAGTATATAGAAGTGGTAGAGAAATCAACAAGATAGAACAAATCAGTAGAATAGTATAGTCTAGACACAAAGTTGTGGTAAATTATATTAAAAAAAAGTTTCTTGTAAACTTAATGTAGGTATGTCTTGGAGAGGGTAACAGGAGATGAACAAGAATGCAAAATCCCATTTATTAACTAGACAATTTGCATTGCTTGCACAGCAGAATAGTTAAGACCATTGTATATGCATGTAGACCTGGAGTTAGGTTAAAAAATTTCATGAACACTCAGCCTTCCCCACCACATGCAACTGCAACAACACACCTTTGAACAGGAACAAGTTGAAGTAAACTAAAAGAAGGGTTAAGGTGGATTACAAGACTTTTAAGATGATTGTTGCATTTTAGCAGTTCCTGGGGAACTCATATGGTAAATTGTACGGTCATTGGTGAAATCTTTAAAATACAAAATTTTCATTATACAAAAACATTTTTCGTACAAAGTCATTAATCACTAGTTGTCATATCTGTTAAGGAAATCACCTCCCACCAGCCTGTTGTATCCTTACCTTACATTCTCAGTGCCTATATACGCCTGATTGCAGAGTTCTTTCTTCATTTTCACTTATGGGAGAAGCTTTTTGTTTTTGCAATGAAGGCTTGTAGGTTAGCTATTCCTCAAATTCTTAAACTAACAATATGGTTGTAACTGGTTCAAAAGACCTTAAACAGCTTTTCTAACTTTTTGATAAAGGAGTTCCCCGTAAGATTATTCAATCACCAAAGTGGAATCTTTCATTAGTTTTTCATTCCCTGTCCAAGGCTCCCTTTGAACATCTGGAGAATACCTCTATAAGTCTTTCCTTTCTGAAGAAAGCATTTTTGCTGGCTTTTGCATCCTCCGAACAAATGAGAGAATTACATTCAGTGTCAGGCATTGTCACCCACATCTTGGATCAGTCTTTCCTTCTGTTCCAATTTTATTGCGAAGACTCAATTGGGAGGCATGCTAGATCATATAACTGATCCTTATGCTATCCTTGCATTGGTCACTGGCAGTGTTGGTGATCACCATTGATGCCTTGTTAGAGCTGTTCTTCACTTTCTCAAGAGGACGAAAGATCTTTGATTGAATTACTCCTGACTCTTTGTCTCTACAAGTCAGGAAAGGAAGAGTGTCTCAAAGAAGACAGTCAAATACTGGCTTTGGCAGGTTATTCTTTAAACCTGCTCTGGGGTATCTGGAGAGGAGGCTTCTCAAGTAAGAGTGAGTGTTTACAAAATCAAAGTTACTCTAGACTTCTGTTGCCCATAAAGGAATCTCAAGGTTGCAGGCATTCTAAGAGCAAGGACGTAGATATGTCGATCTATCTGTGTTAAGTTCTACTTAGAGATATTGTGTAAGGGATTAGACATTTACTTGTAGAGGCCATTGTTTATGGCAGATGTGTTACCTTCAACAGAAGATGTACATCAGGAGTGGGCAATCTGTAGGGAATTTGGTTCCATGTTGTAATATTTCCAGGTGACCATGGGCTGCATGATGTTTATGGTAATTTGTATGCATCAGGTATATCAGATGGTAGTTAGAGAATTACACAAATATATGAAGATAAAATGGTCAATAAAAACACTATATATACATTGTTGCAAAAAAATTAATAGGATTTTACTGATCTAAAAAAATTAATACAAAACAGAAGAACTAGAGTCAAAATTTCATGGCAATATGTTTAACAGTTTCAAGGTCACCATGTTAACACGCAAATAAAGTAACAAACGAAGCTGAGAACACTAATTGTCTTGCTTTGTTTCTCAGCCAGTAAGTACTATTTCCAGTACATACCAAGTACACAAACAGTATTGATATGGAAGTTCCATATCTGTAAGAGGTTGCAGATGTGCTGGATTCTGATCATGAACTGGAGTCATATGGTAAAAAAATTATTTTAAAAATTACAAAATAGTTTCTTTCCTTAATATACCAAGTGTATTGAAGTAATGACATACAGTAAGAACTAATGAGCACAACTCTTGAATGTAATGATAATTTTAATATTTTTCTCACAAAGCGATATTTTTTATCAATAAAAAATAAAATTTGATTGAGTGCGGCACACAGGCACGTCATGGGCTGTCCATTTTGGCAGGTTCCTTTTTTGCTCATTTATTGAAGTATTCATGATACAAACCATTGTTCCATCTTTCAAGTAGTTTTTGGACGATTGTTCATGACTTTTTCCATCCCCAAGTGATCCTAAACACATGGGAAACATACCGTAGTTGAGGATCATTTTGTTTTGTCTTCCCACCTAAATAGTGTTTTGGGCCAGTTGTGATTGATGGGTTTGTTAGTAAGTAGTTAAACAAAATTTACATGCAAACCTACCTTAAAATTTAGTGCCCTCCTTCCAGTCCCTTTTTCTGTCTACCCATGGGGAAAAGGTGCACCTGCATTTGCTATCACTCAGTGGTTGATTTTCTAGCTATTCTTCTGTATTTAAGACTTTAGAAGCTACGTCTTGGAATTGGACACTGCAAGGTATGCTTAATATAGGTAATGGTTTTTTATGAAAAATCAGTTTTGTTTAAAAAAGAAATGTAATTTTGCAAAATGACAAAAGATCTTTAGTGGACGAATAGGTTTATTTCATTTGTGATGGAAAAGAGTGAGTGTGTGTGGTTTTGAGTGTGCATGCATGTGCAACATATTAGGAGAAGTAGTGAATTCTGTTCCTGTGCCAATAGGGAATACTGTACATATCCTGGATGATCTTTGATGAATCTGCAATAGGGATTTTAGGAACCATTAGTTACTTTATTATTGTAAGGATTATGAAAATAAATTTCACCACATGATCATGAAAATTAGGAATAAATAGCTAATGTCATCAAACCAGATTCAGTGGATGAAAAATAGAATTAATTCAGTTCAAGACCTGTCACTTTGAGAACTTCTCCACATATATGTTAGCTTAATTTTGGAACAGACTACCAGCTGAGATTGTGCCTAGCACTCTCATTGACAGATTAAGTAGTTTAAATTGTGATTAACATGCGTATGTAATTTTTTAAGGCATCTTGTCATGTGGACAGGTAAGTCTTTATGACAGTACTGTCCATGTAATTTCATGCACTTGCTAAGGCAGTTCATCCTCAGGGTCTGTGGAGGCATACTGGAGGGTGATGTGGAACATGATATCAGAATTCTTTCTAGTTTTGTTGCCTTTGATATGTAAATATTACTCCTATTTTAAATGCCTGGAAATTGAGTTTCAAGATTTTGTCCTTGGCCACATAGAAGATAAATACTCATTCATTAGAACCTTTATTAGTGGTAGGTCAAGTTTTCCTAATTCTTCCAGAGTTTCTCATGTTAAGTCGTGACATTCTCAAAACATAGACTTTATTAGCACTGTGTCTTCTTATCAAGTGATCACCTGCATATGATCAGCACTTTATCTTCATGCAGATTAGTAGCCTGCTTTCTTCAGTCTTGATTTAAGACCTGTTTTGCCATTAAGGGCTTTCTTGGATACTTTATTCCTCAATCTTCTCAACAGGACAGTCAGCAGCTTAATCCCTCCACCTAAGTTAAGAATTGGGCTCTATAACTGATATTGTATATAACAGAAATTTTAAGTATAGAATTAGTTTTTTATACAAACCCATTTCTCACATATGGAGTTTACTGTATTTGGTGCAGATTCCACATAATGCCAGTGAGTTACAACAACTGGGACTCTAGGTACTGTGTATGCAGTGGTTGATACTACTTTCATCCTATGAACAAAAGTTTGTAGTGTTTGATGACATTTGAAGACCACAGATGTGGGCTATTTGTGGTGGGTTTGTTTAAAAAAATATTGTTTGTCAAGTTTTGTGTACAGTATTGCCAAGTTGTCCATATCAAAGTCCTCTTAGAAGTTTAACATTAGTTTCCTTGTCATACAGTAATTTAAGGATTATTATTCTCAGATACTGGTGTACTCATTTTTGTGATCACCAGAGCAGATTTTTATTTAAATTTTGTTTAATTTTTTGTTTTGCACTATTTATTAGAGTACCCAGAAAATGGGAATATTAACAAATTCTATTAAAATATCTTTGCTAAAATTTGTAACAAAAGAAATATTTTCTCTTATAATCTGATAATGTGTAAAATTTGGTACATTGGTGTTTCAATAATTAATTTTTTTTCCAGTGACAAAACAAAATTTATAGTAACTTAGAAGGCAAACAAAATTTTATTCCAGAGGGTTACCCAGTCCGAACAGAACGTCCAGACATAAGATCACGTCTTGGAGCAAGGCCAGTGCATAACGATAGTTTAGAAGAAGTGGAGGTAGGTTACATAGATTATTTCCTTTATTTTAAAATCTGATTACAAAGCTCATTATTATTATGATGATAAATTGTAATAATTGTGGCCATGGAAATGACAGATCTCTTTTTACTCATGACTTAATCCTTACTTCAGGATGTAAAAGCTTACTGCTGAAAGTTGGATAAATTGCTAAAGCTATGTTAGTGATGGGCATGACATTCCAATTGAATGTTGCTTCAAGTGCCATGGATGTGTCTGGATGCTCTGCTACTTTATTTTGTTTATCATGTATGCTTATTTATAATGTTTATTTTGGGGAGTAAAATTTCTGATCCATTCATTAATTTTCCTCATGAGACAACAGTGACATTCATGTGAAAAGTTGGATGTCTAGTTCAAAAGGTTCCTGCTATCCAGCAGATAGAGCAAACTACTTTCTCTGCCATTGATATGCTAGAATGCAGACTACCTCCTCTTAGGTTGACTTGTCTTTGTGTGGACTGACAAAAGACCTTCCCGTGGAGAGATTCTGACAGGATTCTTCCTTCTTGTCTGTGGAGTCAGCTGCCATGGCCTCTTTCCAGGCAACATCCTTTGACCTTTGGTTGAATATGTGTGTGTTGATTTTTCCATCACTGGAATCTCATCTGCAGATAATAGGATGAAGTTCCAGTGGTTGTAGGTGTCAGAAGGAAATGTGTTGGATTTTATTCCGACTCATTCAGAATAAGTAGTGCATTTCAAATCGTAAGTGTTATCGTATAGCCTAAACAATTTGAAATGTACTAACCTAATCGTAGCCTAAGTCTTATACTCTTATACTGTACTACGACACTGAGGTTACTTCACTCATATGCTATTCCAAATTGCAATTAAATCACTGCATTGCATTGTGTATACTAATCTAAGACATAAAAACAATATAAACTTACTGTTATTTCAAATGGTGCATTTAATAGTCCTAGCTTGAATTAGAATCAAATTGTCATGAGCACAATCTCTACATCGTAACCCTCATCCAAAGCACACCTCAAGAAATTTTCCTTACATTTAGATATGCATATCTCCGAAAGGAATTTCCCTAAATGAACTTTAAGATGAAAAGGAATACTTAAGTGGACTTGGAGGCACCGACAACTATGGCTGCTTTCCCTTTTCTTGAGTCCCTATTAGTTCTACACTGCACCAATGCTGTGACGAGACTGACTCTCACAACCGTCACCGATCAACAACAACAGTTAAATACACGAAACAGCCAAAACAACACTTTTCATTACTAAATACAAATGCAACAAAATATATCTTTCTTCTACATAACATGCATTTTCACTTTACTTAAATTTGGAAAGAATATATAAAACTATACCACAACTTGCGGAAAAGTACAATCTCTCTTGTCGAAGTTTCGACAACTTTCCTTTTGGGGTAAAGTATACTCTATGGGCAAATTTTGCCTTGTGTCTCTGCTCTTTTCACAACAAGTTTTAGCTGAGAATAGTCTCTCAGAGGAATGGATCAGTCTTGAGTTCCCCTTCACTCTTCCGTAAGATTAAAGTTGAGGTGATGGTGAAGTGTTATGATTGATGAAACACCTTGATCCACTGTGCAGTATCTTTCAAGTTCTTCAGGGTATTAATGGGTATTGCAGCTAAGCCTTTGAGGAAGGCCAAGTCTATTGCTTTGTCATGAGCAAGGTCTTGTGATAGAAGGGCATGACCTCTCTTTCTTGATAGAGTTGCTCATGTTCATAGGAGCTTCAGTTAGTCTTGCTCGCCTGGGAATCCTCAGTAGCGTAGCTGAGGCACCATAGAGCCCTTGTGAGTGTCAGCATTTTTTTCTTTTCTGTACCTGTCAGTTTCTGATGAGACTCAAGCAGAACCTGTCGGTTTCTGGTGAGTTCCAATATTTTTTCTTTTCCCTCCCTCAGAGACTTTGTTTGTAGGAAGTCGAATGAGATGCTTTTGTGCCCAGTGTGAGACTTGCAGCACTATTTATGGAGTAAACTCAACCTCTTTGGCCAAAGAGTTTGTTTTTCTTTGTGGTACATATGAGCACTAAGGGGTGTCCAAGCATGTGAGGCAGATGGTCATCCAGTTCATGTGAGAGCTCATGAAATCAGGGGCTTCACAAGTAATTAGTAGAGGTGTCTGGTGGCTCTAGACTAACTTCACCTCATCTTACTGCAGAGATGTCACCCACAAGTCCTTGGACCTTTTTTCTTAGGACTCTTTTCTTGCTCAACTGCTTGTGTTATCAGCAAGCGCCTCTGACAAAAAAAGCATCTCAGAGGGCATAAGGCTAGAGACTGATGGATAAGCAACTGGCTCGGTCCCTCCATTCTTTCGTTCTTATGCAAAACAGCAGTCAGGCAGAGCACATGCTGGACAGGCCAACAATTCCGGTAGATTCACGGTCAAGTGTTATACCTTAGGACTTTGCCTTGTAAGGCGTGACTATCACCACTCTCCATTTTAATGGAATGGGTAGCCAGTGATAAAGCTAACATCTGAACCCATGAGTATAAGATTGCCTAGATGTTATCTACCTTTCAACTTGTGCTCCCCTTATAATTTGGGCAGCATGGTTCACTGAAGTTTTTCTAGAGTGAGAGTACAGACACATCTCACTCTGGCTCAGGGTTCTATCAGTCTTTTATCCTTATGTCATATATGAGAGGTTAGAGGAGTCACTGGACACTTGCTCATTGTCATGACTAAGAACATGAAATTTCAGGGTCAGGTGAATGCTGTTCATCCCATCTAAGGAGTCAGTCACCTACATACAAGGTGATTTTTTTTTTTTGTAGGAACAAATGTCAGATTTTTAAAATAATTTCTGTTTTTCCAAGTTATACAAACCAAAACCGTATGTCATAGTCCCATCTCAGTCACCCCTTGTATCCCATGATGAAAAAGGAAAGTGTACTGGCTTATAGCAGATGAGTGAGAGACTCCCATCTCTTATTCACTTACCACCAATTTACCACTGTGTTGTAAGCTTCAGTGACCATTTCCAGCTCACACTGAATAATACTCTTGCATAAAAAGTGGTATTTATATATTTTGAAAAATGCAGACATTTTTAAAATGTGAATATTTTATTTACCACCTTTTAACTATCTTTAAGGCATGAGTAAGAATAAAAGGTTTGTATTGATTGAACAAATATTGTACAGTGATGGAACAAATACATATTGTAATTGTTTTACATTTTTTATTGATGAGAAATGAGAACCAGTCTAAAATTTATTGCCTTTTTTTTTCTAGGAATACATTGAAGAAGTTGAAGAATGGGAAGAAATGGATGATGGTGTCAGTGATGTCAATCAGGATATGGTTGTTGGTGACGTTTTAAGTGACAGTGGTAAGCCCAAACCAAAGAGTGCCATTACTGCCCCTACTTCCACAGAAGGAGGTTAGTTTAGAAACTGAAATATTAAAGTATATAAAAGTTAATGTTTTAACATTAATTTCAGTATAGGGTTGTATGGTAACTGTCTTAAAGGCATATTTTAAAATACTGTAGTCAGTTTTGAGTAAGAGAAGGCTTAAATATAATAAAATAAATACTGATGGTAGTTTAGTATATTGTAAATATGGAAATTATGCAAGAATTTTTTTTTTTTTGTAATTTCAGGTTTCCTTTGGAAATATTTGAGACATTCTATTCTTCTTATGATTTTTTGCATCAGTTATTAGTCAAGTTATCTGTCATGATATTGTAATTGTGAATTATATAATAATTTCTCTTGGAGTAAACAAAGTAAATGTGGCTCTTTGTGTGCAAATAAAGTCAGAATATAAAAAGCTCCCACAAATCTGATCTCAGACATGAGGATAAACTGTTACTAATAGCAAAGTTAGGGTAAAGAACAGAATGAAATGACTTTTATCATAGTTTTTACCATGTCACTCTTGCCAAGTTGTACAGCTTCAACCTGTAAACCTCCCTTGCTGAAGTGTAGCTGCCGTGTGGAAGATTATTTAATCAAAGGCTAAGAAAAGTTCCCAAAAGAAACTGCACAGTTGTCAGCATATTATTCATGTTGAAGAGCATACAAATCTGTTCTGTAGAAGCTACAGTGGCTACACTCTTTAGCTGTCCTAGGTTATTTTGCTGTTGAACATGTTCTACCTAAAAGGAAACTGGATAACCCATGCAGGTACCAGTCTCTATAGATCTTGCCTAGGTGTGCTCACCAGAAGTCCGAAGTGTGCTCATTCATTTAGAAGAGGGACAGTAACAACCATTCAGTCCTGATTAGGCCACTAAGTTATACATACACCAGCGATAATGCTAAATGATGCTATTCATTCATTTGTTTAGTTACTTTAAATCTTAATAAAATTTGCAGCATTTACTTGCATGATTTTTTTTTTTTTAAACTTTAGGTTTTTAAAAACTAATTGTTCCAACACAAATACAAACCCTCGGTCTTTACGTATGGAATTAACTTTCAGTGAGCTGGAAAACTGGGCGATAAACTTTTGCAAGGTGGTCATGGTAATAGCTACCAATGGTAAGGGCAGAAGTACTGCCCACCTAGTCGGTGCACATTTAATTCTAAGCAGTTTACTTTTGGCCGCCATCTCATTTAGACGTGCTTTTTTTTCTCCAATCTGCCATTTGACTTTTCTCATCTGTGTTTGAATATAATTGTTTTTATGATATATTGTTTATACTTTGCATATACTGATATATTGAAACATTTCAACATGTTTTTTTGTCTCCCTAATGATATATTCACGTATTCTTGCTACGCTACCTTATTGACTCGTTTTAGCCTGTGCTGGCAGTCCCCAGTTACTGGCGGGGGTTCTGTTCTGATGCGTGACGATAGCTGAAAATCGCTGATAACCGAAAATCGGCGATTTTCTGTGCTTATAAGCACTTTTCATGGATCGCCGATAACTGAGCCTGCCGATAACCGGGGACTGCCTATATAGGGTTTGGAGCCTTTCTCCATTTATGTAATTTTACTTACTTTTTTCTTGCCTTTTTGTATTTATGCAAACCCAACACCTTTCTACTTGGTGTTTGTTTTGTGTATTCTGTTTTCTTTTCTATCATGTATCTGTGAAGACGTGGAGGGATACCCAGCTCTGGACAGCCAACTGTTCTATTTTTAGACATCTTCCTGACCTCGTTTTTAAGAACTTCTCTTTTCGACGTTCTTTTTCTCCTTGGTGTGAAATGCTTTTTCATGAACAAACAATGTTTTTTATTTTCAACCAAACAATTTCTTGGAATGTTATAATGTATTGGTCTTTCAGATGTGTAGATTGAGAGGCTTGAGGCAAGGTGGGTTTTTCGTGTTTTCAGGTGAGGGTTTCGTATTCAGTTGTACGAGGATACTTCTTGCCTAAACCTAGCAAGTTTTCCCCCTCACCATCAACATGGAGGGTTATATTGCAAGATCTTTGACAGTGCGTTTGGTCCCGACTTGCTCTCCAAGACCAGTGGGAGTTCCTGACTACGGTTCCTGTCTTGTTTCTTGCCCTGTCTTGTGTGGGGGGTGAGTCGAAGGCTTGCTCCCTTCCCCTCTCTTTGTTCCTGTGATGATGAGGAAACCCCTGAACAGTCTTCATTGTCATATGCTATTCCAGAGTTTCTAACAGCTTTGCCTTTCTTGGAATAGACAAGGTTATCCCTTCGTGTCTCTTATCCTGTCTGGGAAGTTCCTTCCATGATTGGATATCTTCCTTGGGAACAGTTCCTGGGTGCCTTTTGTTTTTGGATTTGCAGCAGAAGTTGTGCCTTCTCATTTGTTGTTTGTGTCTCCGTCAGTACAGCCCTCTCGCAGGTCATCTTCAGCCAGGAAGGATGCATAACTGTGCTCGGCTTAACACATCTATGCAACATGACACGTCTGTTTCTTGCTTCAAAGGAATACCTCTCTGCCCCTCCTTTCGGGAGTGAGTTCTTCGTAGCTGTGTGTTGCAGCTGCAAGAGCTACTCGCCCCCTCCCCCCCCACATGTTCTTGCATGGGAAGTAGAGCCTTCTTTGTCTTCTGTCAGGAGGGCTGTGCAGACTTCTTCCTGTGCCTTCTCTTCCTTGGCAGTTCTTTTGGTAACAGTGCCAGGTTGCTGTGTTCAACACCCGTCGGTGTAACACAGACATACGCGTACGTGCAGTGATATGTCTGTGTCTGTTTGGAAGGATTATATGTATGTGCAACGAATCACATCTGTGTTGGCAACGAGGTTGCTACAGTTTCCAAACGCCAGTCAAACTACGTTCTCCAAGGAGAAATATACACACACTGCCAGACATACATGTACGTGCAGTGATACGTCTTTGTCTGCTTATAAATTATACACACGTGCAACGAATCACATCTGTGTCGGCTTTGAAGGAATTATATGTGCAGTGTGGCATATCTGTGTCTGCTTGGAAGAAAGTACGTACAATGTGACACCTCTGTGTCTGTTTGGAAAGATTAATATGTACTGTACATGCATTGTGACACGTGTCTGCTATACGTAATGTGCAACATGACACGTCAGTCTGCTTGGAAGGAATAATGTGTACAAACAACGTGACATCTTCATGTCTGCTTGGAAGAAATAATATGTACGTGCAATTTGAATGATAACAACTCTCCTTGGTTGTTTTCATGGATATCATATTCTCATTTCGTTCTCCCTTGCCTATGGATGTAGGGTTGGAGCCTCTCCTACTTAGACGGTTGCTCTCTAAGGAAAGAGAACGTGGCTGCTTGGTTTACGTGTCCATAGACCAGGGATAGGCAAATGTAAGATGTGTCATTATATATTGTTGATCGTCTCGGTCTATTCATTGTTTAATGTGGCATGTCTGTGACATATCGATGAAGCATCAGAATGCCGATCATCTCTTAACAAAAGGTTCTTTTTCCTAGAGCCAAGAAGTGTGGCCTAGCATGTTTCTTCTTTCTGGTAAGTTTCTGGATTGGTAACGTTACTGATGTAGTTTCAACTATAATGGGATCATTCTTTCAGGAATGGAGTCGCTCTTCTAAAATGGTCTTCCCTTTCATTCACATATGCGTGATTGGGGGAGGGGGGTGGGGTGGAAGTTGCCTCAGGATGGTGTGTCTGGGAATGAACCATTGACCATGCTCATGTGAATGTTTGGGAAGAGAACAAGATGGCCTACAGCCGTACCTTGTTGAAGCATCAATTCTCATCTGATCGTCGGGCGAAGAGCATTGATAGCACTTCTGTGGACATCTAGAAAGGCGACAACCTACGTTCAAGTGCATCAACAGCACATCTGTGTAATGCCTTTTGTCCACTTAGATGTTTTAGCTTGATCATCTGGTTGCCGTACCGTCTACATATGAGCGAATGGGATCGTTCCACCAGCTTTTACGTAAGTTGACAGGGTCACGTTCTCGGTAGCGGTCAGCCTCCTTTTCAGTAAACATCCACATCATCGAACGAACAGCCAGCACATTCAAACGAATGGATCGTTTTTCCTAATGTTTCTAACGTGTTACGGCCTTCATCGGTCATTTACATTGATAGGATCCAATGTCTTTTTCAATAACGTCTACAGCCAAATGAATGAGTTCGTACTCTAAGACTCTTATGGCCGTCTTTATGTGAATTAACAATCTTTCACTTATGTGTTCAGCCAGAGACTTCGACATTTTACAGATAGGAAGAAATCTCTGTTTCATCGTTCCCATTCAAACCTTGACTCTTGATTGTTCTTACACTAATATTAACCTTCGACAATTGGTCTTGACACCTCGACGTTTCGAAGAATTGTTCGATCTAGGAAGACAGTTTGGTTAGTCCTTCATTCTCGACACACCGAAGCTGTTACTATTCGGCTCTGTATTTACGGACCTTGGGCATATCAGCCATCGTCCATACCACATTAAAAACATTGCTTCTCGTTTGGTCAGCGAAGTTTAGCAAGGACTGGGTCTGGTCAGTATTTGGATAGGTGACCTGGGAATGCTGGACGCTGTTGACTCCTAGGAGAAGTCTTTCACATCCACGGTTAGAAACCTGGGAACACCGGATGTTGTTGATGTCTAGGAGACATATTTTGCATCCTTGGTGAGATACGTTGGGGCTAGTCAGTACTTGGATAAGTGACCTCCTAGGAACTTCAGATGCTGTTGGTGTATAGGAGACATCTTTTGTGTAGGAACAAATGACAAATTTTTTAAATAATTTGTATTTTTCTGAACATATGAACCTGGGGTCTTTACATAAAGTGCCCACCTCTTATCACCTCTCATTCTCTTACCTGGGCCAAAAGGTAAACTGCATAGAATTGAATGTGCATCGACTTTGTGGGTGTTGTTTCCACCCTTACCATTGGTAGCTATTACCATAACCACCTTGCAAAACTTTATCAGCCAGTTTTCCAGCTTGCTGAAAGTTAATCCCATATGTAAAGACCTCAGGTTTATATGTTAGGAAAAGTACAAATTACTTTAAAGATTTGTCATTTCGTTTCACCACACAAGTATTTACTTGTAATTAACCAATTTTTCTGTTCATGAAATAATCGTGCATTAGGTGGGTAGCATAATTTTCTTTTGTTTCTGGAGACGGTGCTAACTACTGATGAGCAATTGGTCCAATGTGAATTGCAAAGAAATTTGTAATTATTCCTTTCTTGTTAGTTCAAGATAAAGCTTAAATTGTTAAGTTTGAAGGCCAGTTGTAAGTTTGCGGTTACTGCTTTTTGTATCTTTTACATAATTGTCAATAAGATGAGCTATTGTATGTATTGGCATATAAGATGCACTTCAGTTTTTTGGAGTATATTCTAGAAAAAATGGAAATATTTCCTTGATCATCATAGCCATTCCCCCCGTAAGTTTTTTAAGCTTCTTACATATAGGTTGTCAGATAATATACTGTACTGGAGAAGACACAATAAAACTTGCATTGAAAGTAACATTAGAGGGTCTGCTACCTGAGAAACTTGCCTTTTTATGAGTAGTATGGATGGCATATGCCTAATTCTGCGATTAGGATAAGCCTAGCATACGTCTCTTGTCTCTTTCTGTTCTTCAGGTAAAATGGTACAGTATATGAAAATCTTTCATTGATGTCGAAACTTATGTGTACTTCGACTTACACAATTGTTTGGACATCTGTCTGATTAGCCTAAAAAATCTAACTTTCTCTCTATTTCTCTTGAATACATACAGTATTACAGGAATATTGTTATTCATGCTGTATGGTATACAAAAAATTTATCATTATACCAGTAGTGTAAACACATCATAGATACTTGACTTCCTGCAATCTACAAGTTGCATAATCAAACACACACACACACACACACACACACACACACACACACACACACACACACACACACTCTTATTTATGTGGATTGGTATATTGAAACCTCGTCAGCAAGTATTAATATAAAATTTCCTGTATCAGTAGAATTTAATTCTTCCGTGAATAATGCATGAGATTCAGACTAATGCACACTTAAAATATTCTTCTTGTGCAGTTTTCTTAAGTGATGCGTCTTACCGTTGCATAGCTTGGTATTCTCTTTCACCTATTGCTTGTCCTATGTCACTAGTTTCACCCACACTAGTGTAATGTTGGCTGAAGACTCAGTTGAAGAACATGTGAAGGATCTGTGCATGCTATAGGATGACATCCTTCATAGAAATTTTCAGCTGAGTCTTTGACTTTTCAAGGTCGAATGCCTGTATCAGAATGTATGAACCCTTGGATGTTGCCTTGAAGGATGAACATGAGGAGTCCAAGATTAACTCCATTTGGCCAAGTCCTAGGTGGTCATCCACAATGATTTTATGCTGTGTCTGTAGGGTAGCAGTTCCAGCAGGAGCTACAGTTGCCTTATGTATGCTTTCCATCACCTCTTCTGGCTGGATCAGCACTTTCACAAGGTTTAAAAGATCTAGGACTGCAGTGCTGAATGACCCTCCTGGATTCCAGTGTTTGGCATTAAGCCTAAAATCCATATTCCAATCCATTCCAGAAGATTTAGGACTGCTCATTACAAACTCATCTACTTTCATTCGGCATGAAAGCAATCACCAAGGATGACCCTCTTTATTCCAGGCTGATTTTGTGGTCTGCAGCAGAGATGGACACTTATTAGCAGCTCTAAAGGGAAAGTTTAATCATGTTGAACTGGCAAGAGTGGTACTAGTTCTCTTTTTCGCTGAAAGCTCACCTTCAGTGGAAGAAGTAAATAGAACTTGCAGCCTCATCATTTCCATGGGACATAATGCTGTTCTTTACATTTTATACTTTCTACTAGTAGGCACATGTGCTGATGAAGAACAGAGGTACATAGTTTAAGGATCTCCCAAGACTTTTTTTTCCTTTGCTGACCTTCATGCTCACTGGATTAGTGACCCCTGGACTCTGACCTGTTCCCAGAGAGCTTAGTCCATGAGTTTCAGCCAAAACTGACTTCCACTGCTACCAGGGATGCTATCCTCAACTTGACTGCTTTGTCCTCATCAATTTCTAGTCCTAAAAGTGAAATTCTCAGCTAAGTATACCTATGGCTGTTGGTCTTTCTATGTTCAGAGAAACTTCTCTCAGAAATTTTCATCATTTGTTCTCCAGCCAGAGAGGTTACCTTTTGTTGAACTGCCTTCCAGCCATGCAGCCCTAAGTTGCCCTTTCACCGTAGCAGGTGACACTTTCAGCGGATGTCACCAGTCTGAAATGGTAGGAAGAGGTGAAAATCTGCCGTCCCATCCTTGCCAGTCATTTTGCCTTTAGTTAGGGCTTGTTGTACATTGGGTTGGAACCTTGGGTTCCTGAGATTATTTGGTACAGATATTTTCTATCCTTACTCGACTACAAATGGGAAAAAAAGCACATTACAAGAAGAAGAGGAAGACTCGACTAAGGACTGTCACTACTGACTTAACTTTTGCCTTTAGATCCTACTTCTCCAACTCAGTAACATTGCTTGTCATGGCAAGGATGTTGCATGTTTGGAATTATTGGGGTTCTACAGTCATTGGTATACAGGGAAGGCATTTTCATATCCTTAGACCTTGAGGTACATTGGTTTTCAAGTATCAATTTCACCAGTCTTCAAAGAAGTTTGTTCGCTTCATGTGATGGGGACTGGTGTTTCATTACCAAGTCCTTTGCTTCAGTCTTTGCGCAGCCCCACGGGTCTTCACCATGACTCATGTTGCCTGTGGATGCCTAAAGCTCATCATCTGGGTCTTTGTCTATGATGCACGTAGAACATCCCTCTGCTGTTAAGTTGGGCCTTTGAGCTTTTGTTCAACCAGAGAAATGGGACTTGTTGCTGGATATGTGAGCAGTGTACTTTGGGATGAGAACCTTTGGTATAAGCCTCCTTACTTTACTAGACCTTTAGGACTGTGGTTTTATCTGCCCTTGCCTCCTCTGAATGTATCAGTGAGCTTCATGCCTTGATTAAGGAACTATTTCATACTAGCTGTTGGTCATTCAGATTTTGTGGTCAAGATTCTGTTGTCAGAGAAGCATGATTTGGTCATGGATTCTTTTGCTATTCATGTTGTATCTTCTTATCATCTTCTGATAAGAAAATCTATTTTGTCTATTAAGAACTATCAGGGCCTATCTTTATTAAACCCAGAGCTTCAGGCATTCTTTTTGCCCCTTCCTTGTGCTGACTGCAGGAATATTTCAGCAAGGAGGATACTATGTAAGATACTGTTTCTTATTGGCTATGTCAGATGGTATGTGTTGCTAACTTATTTGCTTTACAGAAAGACCTTACTCAGCTCCAGATCAAGGCATGAGGCCTATGGCCTTTTGTCTTTGTTCAGTCTGGAGTTCTTTGACATCTTGATAACAGATACTTGGAATTATTACAAAACTTAGGATTTTTTCTGCATAATGTGACCCATAAGTTTTTAAATGTGTGCTTGTGGCTGATTCTTGTGCAGGACTTGTTTTCTGGATTGGGAGGGGCATGGGTCACTCATCCTAATCTTCATGATCATCATTCCTCATCTTGAAAGCAAATATTGAATTCCAGGTGTGTTTTCTTGGAGCATTTGTCTTCATATCTCATGGATGGTGGCACAGCTTTTGCTCTTTAACACTTGGCTTCATCAGTTCCCTCCAGAAAGTCTTTTATTTTCATGCTCCTGTTTCTTATATTAGCCATCCCTCCTAAATTATAATTCAGACTATCTATGATTAATGGGTTCCTAATGAACAACCTATGTTTTAATAAACAGAACACATTTTTCATTAAAACCCATTTATCATAACACTTCATGCTGTCCTCCTTTAAACATACTCTTAGTTGTTGAGGTTGACAAAGAAGAATGCCTCATGGCATGACGGATTTAGCAAGTTGTTGAGGTTTGGGAGGGCTATTGCGCAGATCAGATCTAATAATGATTAAATGGTCTGTATTAAAAGAATTTTGTAAAATCATAGTATTTCAGGTTGCCCTCTGTATTAATGCAAGGAAAAATACTGCTTACACATTGCAAATATATAAGCTCTCCTTAAAGCTCAACTGGTCTACTGTCCATCTTTGTCAAATGTGATGATATAAATAGAACATTGAGAGTTCTATCACAAGAATTTTCTCCCACTTTGAAACCCTTGTGCTTTTTCCCAGAAATGATGTTACCCCTAAAACAATTTTGGTGTACCAGTAAGGTTAGTCCCATTACTGCCTTTTAAGCTCAAACTAATTGAAGGTAAACAACAATGTCAGTCATGATTACTCTCCTTTTCAGTTTGAAAATCTGGCCAAAAAGGGATTATTCTTGTTATGTCAAAAACACATGAAAGTTCAAATTATGCAGCAGCAGGTAATGGAAATTAAAGAGGACAGATGATAAAATTGGGGATGAGAAAAGAACTGCATAATAAGTTGAGATGAGTTGCTTGAATTTAATGCTTAAAAAAATTACAATGTTACTTTTTTTTTTTTAGACTTCTGTCTACTTGTTTGGTGTTTGGACTCAGTATTATTGGATGTAGACAGAGGGTCATATAAAGCTACATGTGTTGATGTAAGGAAGTGGAGGATGTGCAGGAAAATACATGTTAAATGGCATATGTTGCAAGCCCAACATGAGTGGTAATGTTCATTGGAACCATAGTAGGAGAGGAGTAACAGTAATATTTTGTACTATTTTTATATCATTTATGTAGTACTGTATCCACTTCTAACAGGCATTACTTTCATATCTTAGGAACAAAAAAACCGGAAACTGAACGTTGCAAGTTTTGGCCAACATGTAAAACTGGAGATGCTTGCCCATATCATCACCCATCAGTTGCTTGCAAGTAAGTAAAAATTAGCTTTCATGACAAGCCATCAGAAAATACTACCATCTCACTGCATTGACACAAAATCTCAAAACAAGTTACGTGCATTATTGAAATTTTTCCTTGTCATTTTCTCTCTCGCAAGTGTTCTTTTAAATGTTCTGTTTTGGAAGCCATATATTTCGAACAAAACTTACCCTTTTCCTAACACATTTCCAGATTACTCACCATTCTCATTTATTCCCAGAACTCCTAATACCAGTTAGCAATGACATCTCTATTAGACTCTCCCAACAAAAGATTCTATTTCATGCCATTCTTTACCATTATTGTGACCTTATACACTCACTTTTACAACCCTTTATTATGCTGCACTCATACAATCCTGGATATAGGGATGGCAGGGAGTTTGTGTTGGTATAGGAGGGTAGGAAGAAAGAATAAAAACAGTAAGCAGAGGGACGTAGAAATACGAGATTTAGTCAAGAAAAAGGGAAGATTATTTGAGATACTGTTGCATGACACTAGAGTAAATCATGTGCAGGGAGAGAACATGATGGATAAGGTAGTCAATAAGAAGTAAAATAGAGAAAAAGAAGGCATATGATAGGGGAAAAGGAGGCTTATAGTAGCAGGGAGAAGGTAAACAAGAACTGGAAAGGTTAAAAAGTTAAGCAAATACATTTCAGACTAATACATGTACATGGAGAGATGCTGTCTGAAGTTAATGCAGTCCTGGGTCAGTGAAGTGATTATTTTGAAGATTTGTTGAATGCAGAGAATGAATGAGAGGAAAGGGTTATTTTGAGGTGGAGGATACTTACGGAACTTACTGCTAAGGATGTGTGGATGGCAGTTAAGAGGTTGAAGAATATATGGGAAGGCACCCGTAGCAGGATTGCAAATGAGATCCCATGATACAGTGTTTAGTATGATTGCATGGCTGACCATGATTCTTTTAAGTGGCTGACCATGGTTCTTTTAAGGTATGTCTGGATGAGGGAAAGGTTCTAAAAACTGGGGTAGAAGAATAATTTTTGAGGTGAAACTTACCCTCTATCATTAGCTTTATCTGCGGCTACTTGGCGCAGGTTTGACAAGTGTTAAAATTGAAAGAATTGGTAACAAATGCTCCCAATAGTTACCCCCACCTTTGGGAGGGTGGTGGTAATACAGCGAATGTTTTGCTGCATTTTCTGTCATGAATATGTAATAGCTGTTTAGACAAGTGTTCTAAATTTTGGGTTTGTTTTCTTGGTTAATAAATGGATTGTCTGGATTTTGGTCTGTATTTGTCAATATGGATTCTGCCTCTCAATCTTCCCTATCGAAAACTGTTAGATTTTGTAAGGTAAGCGGTTGCAAGACCAGATTGGGTTAATTGACGTACATATGCATGAACTATGTATGAATCATTGAGAGGTGAATTGCGATTCAGACAACCTTCCTGATTGTTGCAAGGATTGATCTTTGGAAGAGTCATTTAGGAGCTCCTTCTTAATGACAAGGGGAAAGGCTACTAATTTCTTATTCAGCATTGCAGGAGCTGTATAGATGATGGTGCAAGTTCAGGGGCAGGACCTGTCTTCACACCAGTATTAACAGTATTAACAATGTATAAGGGGCTGCACTTCTTGAGAGATACCAAAGGATTTTCTGTTTCTTCCATCAAGGCTATAAATCCATACCAACATAGGCAAAACTGTTCATGCTTTTCAGCTGGATCGCTGAAGGTTCTGCTAAGCCACTTTTATGGAACCTAGTTGTTGGCTTAAGACTCCCTTAGTGGCCCTCCTTTCTACCCTAGAGAGAGGCTTCTCTCAAGGCTCTTTCGTAGAACATTATTTCTGGTGGCCTTGGCTTCAGCCAGAAGAGTAAGTGGGTTACGTGTGATATATTTATTAGTAGGGTGTTCACATACTGGAGCAGAACTATCTTTATTGCATCCTTTTATAAAAGATGATGTCAAGACCCAAGCTCTTCCAAGAGTTTTCGCTATCCCCACTTTAGAGACTGACTCCTGAGGAAGATGAGCTTCTTTGATGCCCTGTTAGGGCTATAGGGATTTATACATCCCATCTCAACCATTAAAAAAGCAGTGTAGGAACCTATTTTGCACCTTCAAGAATCCTTAGGATCCTAGGTCTTAGATGTCATGATTTTCTTTATTAATCCTGGAAGCACATCATGCATGTCTTCAGAGGATTGTCCCCTTAGAAGGTGAAACTGCACTATGTCAGAGCAACAGCTACATCAATTAGTTTTCATCAGCACCTCTCTCTAGACTGTCAAGTCTTAGCGGCGCAGTGGAGGGCCATCTAATATCCAGTAGGAGGACTGCCGTACGCTAACACCTATAGTTGTGGTGGTAGGGAAGATTTCTCCTAGTCTTCTCCTTTTGTGTTACAAACACTATTGACCCCATCCTGGATAAGTTAGGAACCTTATGTGTTGGAGTTTGTATATGGTAATATCATACTCTACTTTTGTTTTGATTGCAGTATTATGCTTAGCTGTATTTGCTTCATTTCTCTTAGGTAGGGACAAAGTTCATTAGAGTAAATAATTGCTCCTAATTAGAGAAAGCTACCCTTTGCTGATCAAGAACCACCTTTTTTCAGGCAAAATTAATACTGTAGTGTTGGTTTGGGTGAGGTGCCGCAGCAACTCAGGTAGTAGGTAACTTTTTAGGGATCATGTTTAGTTGTGGTTTTAGCTCTAGTCAGCTCTGCAGGCCTGAGGCACAGAGGCTAAACTTGACATTCTGCATTGCACAGTCTCAACCAATGGCTACTATATTCAGGGTCCATGTTCCACCTCCTTGCAACAGTGGACCTCATCTGACAAGGACTTGCCATGGGATCGTATGCATCAAGTAAGCAACAAGAAGGATATTTCTAATATCTGATAATTTGGTTATAGGGAAATCTCTTAACCCCCTCCAGCACTCAATGTTGGAGTCAGCTAATGATTGAGGGTAAGTTTCACCTCAAAAATTAATGATTTTCATGATAAAATCAATTTTTTTTAGGTACATTGAGATCCCTCCCTCCTCCCCTCATAAGAGATGAAGAGAAGAATGATAACCAAAACATTTGCTGTCTTACCCCCACCCTCCAAAGGGGGGCTAACTGTTGGGAGCTTTCGTTAATGATTCTTTCAATTTTAACACTTGTTGAACCTGCACTAAGTAGCTGCAGATAAAGCTAAGTATAGAGAGTAAGTACCTAAAAAACTTATTTTATCATAAAAATCATTATTTTTCCATTGTCTAAAGGTGATAGTGGCAGTCTTTATAGGGATAGTGTAACTGGAGGTGTATGATGGGGTTTTGATTGAGAAAGACATGGCAAAATGGCTGATAGGTGGAGAACGTTGTGGGGTTAGACAAGAAAGAGGGTGGGTGGATCAAGTGTTTTTTTAAGTAACTGTGAGAAGTTTGAAAATAAAAGGGAAAATCTAAACATGGTAGACATGGACCTAGAAAGCTTATGATATACAATAATTGGTAGAGAGGTAATCTGGAGGATGCTAAGAATTAATGGTGTAGAAGATAACTTGTTGAGAGTGATTAAGAATTCTTTATGATGGAAGGAAAGCATGTGCCACAATATGAATGGCACTGCATCAAAAACAGCGAAAGCACTGGTCTGGTCTTGGACTTTGTTGACACCCTTTGAAGGTAGTTTCTTTTATATCTAATTTGGTGCAACTGGGTGTCCTCAGCAGAAAATGAGGTGATTTCTGATTAATGCATTTGTAATGACAAATATCTATTTATATATACAGTAGATTGTAAAAAATCAATAGCAAACCAATATTTTCAAGAGTGAAGTGGCTCACAATCTATCTATGTGTCATTCAAAAGTTAAGGCAGATTTTGTTGTAGCTTCCTAAAACATAAATGGTTTATATAAATGCCATTATTTCTTATGTAATATAAACAGTAGTGATTATAATTTTACCTTAGTGCATGCTCTTTGTTGATTTTTAATTTCTTCAATTTCTTCTTTTATTAGGGTGTTTCCAAATTGCAAATTTGGTGACAAGTGTGCTTACATTCACCCAAAGTGTGCATATGATGGAGCATGTACAAGAATAGGCTGCTCTTACACACACTATGCTGGTAGAAGTCCAAGCTTAGTTGCAGGTAAGTAGACTTCGTTTTTGAAGTTTCAGAACAGTAGAAATATGTTGTAAAATAAATGTGCAAAGTATGTAAACTGTGTATGGCATATGCTTTGTTAGGTACTCTAGCATTATTCAGGTGCTTCTTGCATCTTAAACTTGCCCATAGTTATGGATAATGAAATATCTGAAATATATTAAGGATCAGTATTGATATTGCACTTCCTTTGCTTTGTGGTACACTAGGTCATAATTTTTTTCTTTTGCCATCTAGAGAGGCAGAATGGTCTGTTGGATAAATCAGGGTGGCCCTCTCTTTTCCACCTATTTTGTTTTGCTTAATGATTCGGATTTTTAGATACCTGGTAGTAACTTCCACATTATTGGTAGGCAGGTGATAGGCCTGAAGTTACTTGCTATATTCCTCTTGTATTTGTCTTTCTGCACTAAGTATGTTCTCCCTGTGGTCATCCATTTGGGTGCATGGTGGTTTGTGATGCAGTGCTGAAGTTGTTCTGCTGTTCATGGGTGTAGGACGTTGAAGTGTTTGAGCCAGTATCCATGGACTTCTTCAGATCTGATTTCCTGCAGTTGGGCATTTTCAGTTGTGTCTGACTGCATGTAGTGATTTTGGAATCTTTTGTTATTCTCCCAATTTCTTCTGACTTGACTTCCTGGAGCCATGTTGCGTGTTTGTTGTGCGATACTGGATTGCTCCATATGCTTTCCCAGAGTCTCTTACTTGGTTCGGCATCCGGAATTTCCTTAGTTGGCTGTATAGTCTTTTCTGGTTGGTTCCAAAGAGTTTTCTGTTGGTATCCTTTATTCCTGTTCATGTACCATTGGATCTTATGTGCTTTGGCTTTAAGCCTCTGTTTTATATCTTCTATTGTGTTGTTTAGTCTCTTCTCCTGTACTTTGTATTTCTTGTTCAGTTCCTGTCGTTTTCTTGCTTCTTAGCCTCTTTTCTGCCATCTCTTTCAGTTTACTCAAACTTTAGTCATCTCATCGCCATGATTTGTTTTTCCAGGCGCCTTTTCTTGGTGGTTGCTGATTTGGTTTCTGGTGGGCTGGTTGTGATGGTGATGTTGGTGTTTGTATCCCCATGAGTTCTACTACTACTAGTCTTGCTCCTGTATATGCTAGGTTATTTGTTTCTGTGATACTAGTGGTTTGATTAGTCTCATTATTTCATTAACTTCACTTGTTTTCTCCCTTAGTTTCTTTGTGTTGTAGGCTTTCATGGAGGGGATCTTTGTTCTTTCTGTATCTGGCTTCATCCATTGTCTGATCTTTTCCATCCATTTCGACCTCTCTGTTACATCTTCGGTATTTCCTCATGTTCCTTTGTTTGGTAGCTCATCATTCCTGTCATCTTCTGAGGTATCATCTCTTAGTTCGTCTTCTTGTCCTTCGTTGTTGGGTGTTACTTCTCTCTCCAGTTCCTCTCTTTCTGTTGTAAAGAGCCAGTTCTTTTTCTTTACTTTTCTTACTAGGTCTGCCAGCCTCTCTCATTCCAGATGTTGACCATTATTATTATTATTATTATTATTATTATTATTATTATTATTATTATTATTTAGAAGATGAACCCTATTCATATGGAACAAGCCCATAGGAGCTATTAACTTGAAATTCAAGCTTCCAAAGAATATGGTGTTCATTTGAAAGAAGTAACAGAAGGTAGTATAAAGTATGGAAAAACATTAATTCACAAATTAATAAATAAATAAAAATGTAAGTAAATTATTAGAATACAAGACTAATTTTGTATGAGGATGGTAATGCATTGCATCTTCGCTTTAGCTTCTGAAGTTCCAGTTGCATGACATCTTGGGAGGCTGTTCCACAGTCCAATGGTGTGAGGAATAAAGGACCTCCAGAACTGATAAGTTCAAAAGTGAGGCACATTTACTGCATATTGGTGCTGCTGTTCAGCAAATCTGGTTGCTCTTAGCAGGAAAAGGGGACCAGGGATCAATTGTGAACGTGAAAGATCTCTGTTAAAATACAACTTATGAAAAGTTAACAAACAAGAGACCATCCATCAATGGCCCAATTCATAACTGCTAATATTAGGAAACAAGAACCTACCATCACAAACCACTCTATCTGAAAAAGATAAATCTCTGGCAGAAGCAGCCATCCACACTGCAGAAAAGTATTCTTGTGAAGGAGGGACAAATCACCTAAAACAGGTTGCATTGATTTTATCATTAATAAATATATGAGGCCTTATGAACAGTACCTAACTTTTGTGTGGGATTTTTTGAAATCTTTATTAGAGGTTTCTCAAAAGTAAGTTGCGAGTCAGAAGTTACACCTAGAATAGTCAAGCCTTCAGAATCATTCAGCTGAGTCCCACCCACCTGAAAGGGAGGATGGAGTTGAAAATCCGTATGAGATCTGCTATCAATAGTGTTTTTGTTTTACTAGAGCTTAGCCTAGTACCCAACCAACTATACCATACACTGATCCGGTCCATGTCCTTTTTGAAGCTGAGGGCAGCTTCATTTCTCATTATTACGCTCACAAGTGTTGCATCCTTGGCATACTGAACAATCTCGTTTTTTAGGCCAACAATCATATCACTTGTATACACTAAAAATAACAGTGGACCAGGAACAATGCCATGTGGAACTCCAGACACTGTAGGTCCCATTAATAGCAACTCGCTGCTGCCTACTTGGAAGGAATTCTTGAAGTAATCCTAAAACATATCAACCTACTCAAGATTCTGAAGGTTATAAATAAGTGCCTTTTACTAAATTGAAAACAGCACTAAAATCTTATTTTAATTACTCTCCACTCAAAACCCTGAAGGTTCTCTTGCAAATGGCATATATGTATATTGACTATCAGCTAACAGTACTTTAGATTCAACATACTTATATAGTGGCTTAAAAATAAGTTTTTCTCTTAATTTTAGAGAGCACAGGGAGAACAGAAATTGGCTAGTAGTTATTGCAATCTGTAGATATGCCATTCTTTGGAACAGGCACTGTATTACACTACGTTGACATAAAAATCTATAGATTCTACTAATCTTTGGAGAAAACGCAAGAAACTTTTAAAAAACCAAGGGAAAACCATCAGGATCTTTTCCACCCAAGTTATCGAGATTGTCCAGAATTTTCTCAGCATCCTAGAGCAAAATGCAGATTTTGTAAAAATAGGTTCAGGATGACAAGTATCAGGGAGAGGGACATCCTCAGCTGATTGCTTAGCTTCAACAGCTCGTTGAAGCAGTTCAGCCTTTTCCTCATGGCCAGTAACCAATCCACCATCATCTATTAGTAGTGGTGGAATGGAAGACAAGCTTGACCCAAAGATAGATGATGCCAATTTGGTTCACCACAGATGAGGCTGAGTAATTCCTTCAAGTTTCCTCTTCAAGGAATTATTGTCACTAATTTCTCGTGGCTGTATGATAAGTTTTATTTGTAGCATGGCAAGACTCAAAAAAAATTGAGTAATTTTCATTTGAATGATTTCTTCTCTTGTGTTGAATTTGGTCTGTTTGTCATGGTAAGCTGGTCTACATGTATCATCAAACCATGGCTGGTCATTTGTCCTGAATTTGATGACCTTTCTAGGGACATATCTTATTGAAATAGCCATCAGCATTTCATTTAACTTCTTGGGATCAGGATCTGATGTGGCATCTGAAATATTAAATGCCTGACAAGGTTCAGTAATGCAATATGAGGTCTAAACTATGACCACAAATATGCATGGATTCCTCAGTTAGCTGGACAAAATCAGAGGATACACAGAACTCAAGAATAGACTGGCCATGTTGATCTGTAGAATTTGAATTTAAGTCACTTGCTATGCTGTGCATTAGTCTCCATAAATAACAAATGAAGCTTTTGAATCCTATGCAAGAGACATTCATATAGAGAATTGTCGATATTTGGATTGCAGTAAGCAGCAAATATGTAAACTTTGTAGTACTGAAAATTTTAAAAGAACTTCATGGCAACTACACTCCTAAATTTTCTGATGATAAATAGGTCGTCCTGACTTAGTGTATACAGCCATACCTTTGCGCATGTGGAATGTTACGATGATAAATAAAGGCAGGGCCATCAAAGCCATCAAAGTCTGGGATTGAAAACTCAACCTTTGACTTGTTACTACTTACCAGTGCCTCCGATAAAAACTAGAGCAGGGGTTCCTATGTATTGTCAAAAGGAATTGTGAATGTAACATTCATAAAGTTGTGTTGCAAATTTGTAGAAAATTATTGTAATGTTTAGGATACTCGTATGTTGTGGGAGCCTTCTTACAATCCCAGTACTACTGTATTTGATAGAGAAAATAACTCCAAGGTTTATAGAACAATAACATCATTATTTTGCAAAACAAGTTTCAACAGGATAGAATATCCATATGTAAAAAGAGATAGAAACAGTGAAAAGAATAACATACACTGTCTCAATATTAATCAGCAAACAAGTAAATGTGCACTTGCATAGAAACAGTTGGAGTCAAGAGTGTACAACAATTCCAAAACAACAATATTAGTTTCATAATTTTTGCTTCGTTTTTTCAATGAAGCAAAAATAATGAATCTAAGTATTGTTTTGGAAATGATGTACGCTGTAGTATTCTTCTGGAAGTATTTCTTACAAAAAGCACTTTAATTACACTGCATTCCTCTTGTTTCCTATCACATCTTTATATGCCAAGATCATGCTCATTTCTGAATAGCTTATTCATCTGTGCTCTTTTGGTATGAGTCAGTAAAGTGGCGAAAGTAATACATTGCCTAAACGACAGGGATCATAGATTAGGATACACATGACAGTGCATCAGACAGCACAACTCAGCCTTTTAAGGGCTGGAGAAAACTGAAATATTAATGTTGACCTTAGGTAATTTTGGTATTATTTTGGCCAAGTTTCCTGGTTATGAATTTCCCTTTCCCTTGGCCTGGGCAATGGTTATTAAGTTCTAACAGAGAGCAATGAGGAGCTTAAATGGTAATCAATTTAATGATCAAATATCTGTACTGTTAAGTCTAACTCTTGACCTTCATAGTGGAGTGTAAAGGAGCTTAATTTTCTTAATAATGAGCGTACATCTTGTAATAAATATAGCTCTGAAAAGCTTAGTAATGAGATTTTACCGTTTCTTTACAGCTACATTGAAGCACAAAATGGTCGCTCCACGTAGACCTGCAAAAATTAAATGCCGGTTTTTCCCAAAATGTACCAATATGTCATGTCCATACCTTCATCCAAAGGTGAGTGTATCTTCAGCTTCTATACAATTAAAATATTCCATATATTGATGCAATTCCAGTTTGTTAATAGATAGTTTTAGTTGGTATCAGTTCATAAGCCACTCATAAGTTCATATTTTTGTACGACTTGGAAAACAACACTACTTCAAATGAGATTTTAAGTTTTGCTACAGTTTATTGTTCAAGAAAATTAAATCGACCTAACATTTTCAACAGGCCTGCTTTTACGGTACATCATGCAAGCAGGCAAATTGCCCCTTCTCTCATCCAGAAATTCCAACTGGGGCAAAATTGAAATGGATTGCTCCCAAGACAACAACACCAAAAAATTCTGCTACTACAGTTGAAGAAAAGCCAAAAGAGGTTCCAGTCAAAGAGTGAGATGTGCAAGTTGGCATTGTTGATTCTAATTTGTATGTTTAGGATGAGTTTTATTTTGAACTTTGGGTATTGGTGTCGAGTAAGAGTCAAGATGAAGTTAGTGGGCTGCAAGCTTGTCTGACTGACAGCAAAGGTGTACTGTCAAGTTCTTTGGTTCTTAATAGGCTTAAAAACTGTTTGAATGAGTTTTCTTGAAGATTTATGGGTGAATTTATCTCACTTTCTTTCATTCTGTTACATTAACCCATTATTCTTTGTACAAACTGAATTCATTCAAAGCAGTACTCCTGATTGTTTTGTATAAGTGTTCTTTGTGAAAGCATCACGATAACTTGTATGATGCTTTTGTAGTTATAAACTAGAATATACTTGTTAATTACTGCTTTATAAAATAAGAGTTTATCAAAGGAAATGTAGGTTTTCAGTATTTGCCAATGGGACACCCAAGGTTTGTAAAAATCTTAACTATCCCTTTGGGATACCTGGTTACCAAGAGCTAAGTGTTATATATTCAAGAGTATTGTTATACCAGTAAGACAGGCAAAATTTTTTCTGCATCAGGCTTTTATTGCTCTTTAATGTTACTTTGCTAAAAAGCATAATGTAATATATCAAGTTATTTATTGTACACAGATTTCATATATTATATCCAGATATTGCTGTGATATTAAACGACGACATCTGATGAATGGCAAATAGAAAATTTTGTTCTGCTGTTGGGTTTAATTTTTTCACCTGTTCATTCTGTTTTTGTTTGCATTATTTTTAAAACCTATCTGTTTTCCTTATGACTGGTTAAATTACACTCAACAGAGAGTTGAGCAATTTATTGTCTCAGTTTTTTTTAACCTTTTTTTTTTTTTACACTCTCACCCTAGATCACTCTGTATCACAAAAACATGCATGAACAGTCAATTGCTTAAGTTGGCTGTAAAGTGCTGATAACTTAATTTGTGGTAAAATAAAGCAACTATTCTTATTGCAAACTGGTTTAAATATACTTTTGCTTTTGTTCGAACTTAAAATGCTTAGAACTATGCCAGTCTAGTTTAGTTTATAAAAGATTGTTTATGCATATTTTCAGCCACACACATCACAGATACATTAATATATAAAGATTCCCAAAGGAGGCTTATTCCATGAGAATCAACTTGTGGGCAGAAGTGGCAAGTGCTTGTATGTCTGGCTGGGCATCTCGGCGAGCTTCTTCCACTCCAGACAGAAGTTCAACACGCAAACGTACCACCAATGTCTCACTCACTGCAAAAACAAACAAACCAAATTAGTAACATCTATACAAAGTACAAATCTTGTAGTTTACTTATGTTATGCTGCCTGGAGTAGTGTGGTGCTTTACAATTAAGATTATGAAATTTAGGCTGTCAAGCCATGCACTGGGACACTTGGCCATTTAGTGCCTAAGACAGTGAAAAGAGGGAGTTGGAGTTATGGCACAGAAAGATAAGAGATCCTGAAAACAAGGCAGTGTACAAGGATCTAAAGGTAGAATTGGGAGAAAATCCCACAGTTGCTCTTCGTAGTAATTGAGGTATATACAGCAAGACTGAAGAAAGGAAGGAATGGAGGTAAAGTAACAGGCTAAAAAAGGATGCAGCTACAGGCTGAAGGAATGTAATTCAAAATCCCTTCTAATCAAAATCCCTTCTACTCCTTGGCTGAATTAGAATTTCTAATATCAATTATCAGATTCTCTGGTACTGGTTTTTTCTCTACACCGCATTGGTCAGTCACTAGAGAAGTGCACTGTTCTTACGCTGATAACTGTTCTCAGCTAATACCACACTACTCTACAGGGTACCATATTAGATGGACTGATATCATTACTCCCTACAGGGTGAAGAACAGTCATCAATTTAGGAAAGAACAGTCCAATTCTTTAAAGACTGATCCTCTAATATAAGGTGCAGTAAAAAATACCAGCACCTAGGAATCTGATAAATGATCCCACAAATTGATTTCTGGGTAATAGCGGGACTTTAAATGAGTTTTTCCACAACAACAGCGAAGGTGCTGTAGCTATCATGCAGGATAAGGATTTTACAGAACAGTCAAAGATGGATCACACTCTGAAATTATTTCTCACACTTAACATCACCTGATGCATCTTCAAAGTGATTACTGTTACAGTCTTGCCAGGGGTACCATTAGACAGACCAACTAATATCAAGAATTATCTCAAAACTGGTGTAGGCCAGAAATAATGCTGCTGGCACAGTAATAGAGTATAAGAGGATTCGACACAGGCTTTTCATCCTGCTTGCCGCAATTACCAAGGGATCACCATCTACCCATCTCCTGCAGATGTGGCAACAGCGCATGGTCCAGGTCTTCCACTACTCTAGGTCTGCTATTGCATAAACATTTGCTGACTCCAAGACTTGTCCTATTGTACTGCCTTACTAACTAAGATGTCACAACTATCTGCGAGGAAAGTTATGTACATAGTCTTAAACTTCCCCCCCGCCAAAAATTATGGGCAATGCTTGTCCTTCCTGTAGAATGAAAAGAGCTCCCACTGGCTGTGGACATGCATTCTGTTAGTCCTAGACCATATGACAGCTCCCACTCCGCTCCTCTCTATGCAGTTGCGCTGTTAATCCTAAGGATGGCTCAGGCAAGGAAGTGGCATTTGTCAGCAATCTACCTCATGGGGTCACTCACTGTAACAGCAGACTCCATGTCAAGACATAGCAACTTCAACTGAGTGGATGTTAAACAAACCCTCCATTTCAAGTGACTGGCAACCTGCTTCCATGTCTGAGAGTGGACCACTTTGCCACTTGAGAGAACCATCAACTTCTATTGTATTTGTCTCCAAACCTGGACACTCAGGCAATAACAAGAGATGAATTCTTACAGGACTGGAGCACAATGTTTTACTCAAACTGTTTACATTGGTTTTACTTAAACTGTTCAAGTTTTGATGGAACCACCTACCTAGTGGCCCCTAATTGACCCTCCTAATATCCCTGACAGTAGGAGGAAAAGTTGTCAACAAATCCTCTTTTTCTGAGCCATGACCTTCATGTATGGATATTTGTTTTTGATGGCTACAGGACTAGTGCAGTAATAAATAAATAAGATCTTTCCTTATAACCATTTTTCCATTACTGATCCTGCTTTTCATGGTAGCAACAGAAAGTAGCATGGGCTCTGTAGCAAAACTATATATTCCAAGACTGGAGCACAGGCCCATTCCTTCTCCATAACAACCTTCAAAGTAAAGAAACCCAGTTTAATTATGAGTCCTACGATATTATGACGTCCTTCACTTGTTTCCATGAAGAAGAACACGGGAGGCAAAGAATACACCTCAAGAATACTTGCCTGTAGACAAGGTAATAGACCACCCTTCATGTTTATAGGTGTAATACAAGAAGATTCAATAGATGAAGCACAGACTCTTTAAACCACATTCTTCATGACAGAGGGATTGTCCCCCTGACTCATGTCAATATTTATGGGGTCAGGACTTTATCATTCTTGCTTATCATGTAAAATTCCTCTATGGCAAGGTGGAAAATAACAAGCAACTCTGCCAAACCTTTTAGGCATGGTTTTATGTTATTAGGTTAGAAAAAATTTCAAGGCTAGCTAGTTTCACCATGCAAGTAATACAGACTCACCCTCTCTTGCAACATGTCACATATATTTTTAGCATTTTGATAAGCAATATCCATGATTCAAAGGGTCTTTGAGATGCCTTAAAATCTTTAGTTTGAAGTTATGTTTCCCATTAACAACTTTATTGATCTCTAGTCAAACAAGACTACTGTTGAGTTGCATGTAACCTCTCGCCTTAATTCAAACTCATCATTGACAATTAGCAATAATTCACACTGAACTGAGTCTAACTATTCCTGTTGGGTTTCTTATTCAAATAACCTTCAGGTGTTGCAAAATTCTACTTACGATTAATAAAAAAACTTTAGAAGCTGAATGCAATCAACAGGATGTGTAATACTGATACAGTACTGTTAAACTTTACGTGAAAGAAGCATGTAAAAAATACAAATGGAACTTCATGTGGCACTGATTGAAAACACATTTTTATAGAAGTGTGGAATACACTATCTGGAAAATTAAATCTATCCTATGTTTAACTTGGTTACTATAATTAGTCAGTTTCCTACATCAAACCAACAAGTATTTGCTTACCTTTTACTTTTTCTAAAAACTCATTCAGCACAACAAGGCTTTCCCTTCTTAAACTGTAAAATTTGGCAACTCCTGAAATTAGAAAAGTTTTCAAAAATAGGCAAAAAGATTGTATGCAATTGCTACAAAGCATCTCAAATAATTGATGGGAAACATGTAAATACTATATACAGAAAGTTGCACTTTTTCAATACGGCTATATATTTCAAAAGAATTTGACAAACATCATCTGCACTTGATGCAGTACAAAATTTGTCATTCAAAATCTGCTACAATATTTATAAAAAAATAGTTAAGAACAGTTACTGAAAAATAAACTGCTTCTACAGCAAATAACTGACAAATCAACTGACACTTACCTAAGCAGTAATTAAATATCCGGCAGGAATGATGCAAGAGTGGGTCAAAAAGTGCATTACCCAACGAGGCAGGAAGTTCCATTAACAAGAAGTGTCTGCTCCAAAAATGCTTTAATGCTTCAACTATGCTAAGCTGAGTTTTTCGAGGAACACGAGATACACTGTTGTTTAACATTTGTACCACACGTTCACTATATTTCTCTGAAAGTACAAAGGGATTGATTATTATAATGTGCATGAATCCTGCCCATAACTGAGGTAATGGAACATTCAGAACAGTTTACTGAAAATCTTCTGAATGATGACAATGAATATAAACTGGAGGATGTTAGCAGGATATCAGGACATAAGGACTACTAGAGAATTTACTATCTAAGTAAGTCAAGGGGACTCTCGGGAAGGTAAAAAAAAAATGGATAATCCTCTGGCCGATATATGGAATAACAAACAATTTAATAAAAGCAATATGGCAGCTAGTCATTGTTGATTATTAAGGATTCTGATGACATCAAATGACGTCATTCAAAAGCCATCCTTTGAGATTCCAATGACAGAAAATAATGTCATTTGTAAAATAAAAAAAATTACCCATAAATATTTCAATACTGGGTATCAGAACAGTGCTTTTTTCATGGTACTAAAAATTTATACAGTATATGTATATTATATTTTTAAATACTTTTTTAAGAAAATCTAATTCCAGCATTTAATTCTGATTTGATAATTTTTCTGTCTTGCATTTTCAGAAATACTGTAACGAAGCACAATTATTTGGTTTCAAAATGCCATGCCACCAAACCCACCAATGCACCTTAAACAACAACGGATAAAAGAAAGTTATCTCTATGCTTATACTGCTGAGCCAGAACAGTGTTTTACCAAACATTTTTCAGACCATGCTAAAAATCTCAAATGGTTAGACCTACCTGAATATAAGAAAACCTGACAAAGGAAGAGATAAGACCAAAAGAGTAGGTAAAAAATCTAACTGTAGTGATATACAAAACAAAAGGGGATGAACTGTATTAAAGAAATAAATGTAAGTGCTTGAGGAAAGTTTAAGAAAATTTAATGAACAGTTCAGTGGTTAAGCCTCCTGAAAAGTAAAGAAATCCTTCAAGTAATGAAGACCTATGACCCAGTAGCACGGGCTACACAATACCATAGAGCCAGTATAGCAAATGTGTGAAAATCTGTCTCATTCTTTCTTCGCTCTCATTATATAGTGTTATTTTGCTGTATGCTTTGATTGATTAATTGATTCATAGATTTTAGGTATACTTACCAAGCACTGGGGAAACTATGGCTATTCAGGCACTGTATGCTTTGAGGAAAGCCTTGTAAGCTGTTAAATTACGTAATGAATGCAACAATACAGATATGAATAAAATATGAAAATAGTACCATATGTGCTTAATTTAAGTATGTGCATTTGCCTATTGACTTTATACTGAGCAAGTAGTTACTGTTATGCATTGAATTTTGGTATATCCATATTAAAAATCTAACAAATATTTCATACAAATCTTGTATGTGTGTGTACAGGGCTTACCTAAGATATGTTACATCAATAGTATTATTTAGTATGACACACAAAAATTTATGAAATCCTTACACTGTCCAGAACATGTAAACTTCTTTAGATTATGTTATCATATATCACTGGCTGAAACCATGAATTGCACTATATCTACTCAAATATACAACCACTTTTTTTTTTAAGAGATTTCAACTTCATCAAAACGTGAGGTAAAATGACAATACACAACACACAATAGAGGACATAAACAGACATAAACATTTGTACACATGCTTGGCAAAACTTCTATTTAAATTTACTGTAATTCACAGATGAACAGAGGACATAATCATATAAATTCAATTAATTTTATTACCACAATACTGATTATAAATGATGCCATTAATACCAAACTGAAAATCATTAATTCTGCATGTAAATATCCTAATTCTATTTAACGATTGCTGCTCATGTAAACTTTATGAATGTCTGTCTGTCTGTTTGTTTGTTTACTCACTCTATCTTTCCTGTGTTGTGTATCATTATTTTACTCTAAGTTTTGATATAAAGTTAATATCCCTTAATAAAAAGTGATTAAAACTGCAAATCACTATATCAACATTCTCATTTCATTAACCGATTAAGTACAAATTCCACTTTCTTAAGCAACCGTAAGAACATCTGTCTTCATTTCCTCTTTCTCTCGTGTTTTATACCATTATTTTATTCCAAGCGTTAATACAGTTAATATCCCTTAATAATATGTGATTAATATAACTGTGCACATCAGTAAAAATACAGCATTATACATTTACCTAATGTTTCAAACAATGATATACGAAAGCCTAAGCTCAAAACGATTATGACATATTTTGCACAGTGTAAGGATTTCATAAATTTTTGTACGGAAAACCAGATAAATAGTAAAACTTTCAAAAGTTGTGCACCCACACAGAAAGATTTGGATGAAATATTTATTAGATCTGTAATATGGAGATATTAAAATGTAAACACAAAATGATAGTGCAGGTCAGGGAAACTGTGTATGAAGAGGGTTCAAAGGGGCAAACCCTCTGGTCTAAAAGGAATGAATATTTTAAGTGCAAGCAAAGAATGTGTGCTGTGATGGAGATATGACTGATGTTTGAGTATTAAAACTGAGTGCAGAGGGGTGGAAATGCATGCTTTGGTTAGCACTGGATGTGATGTGAATATAATGTATAAAAATGCTTTCAAAAGGTTACCCAAAGTCAATGGATAGAATGCATGCAATGGATTTGAGAGAGGAATTTTTAACAAAATTTGAAGAATCAACTGTGATTGTTGGAATGACAATGGAAGATTGATTTTTGTGATAGATGAGGTGAATGAAAAGTACAATGTGTAACTAGGATATAACTTCCTACAGAAGAACAGCATGACAGTGCATCCAAAGCAAGAAATGATAGGAATAAGGTTAGGTGAGGATACTTGAGACCACTTGTATGTTAGGAGTAATGGGAGTGTCAGAGTAACAATTTTGAATGGAGTGAAAGTGTATGCTATACAAGATGTGAAATTACCCAGGGATAATGGTAGTGCAGTGAGTGTAAAGGTGGGATGGCATGCAAATTAGGGCATAAGAGGGAATGATAAGGATATGTTTGTAGTGAATAGATCTAAAGCAGATTACAGTATAAGGTAGAGTAGAACGTATGTTTGATGGAGTATTAGATGTGGAAGATCCAAGTGAATACAAAATGTGCAAAAGAAGAGGTGGATAGGTATACATGCAGAGAATAGATTGGGAGTAATGAGTACTGTTGTGAATGTTGTAAATGAAAGTTAGTTTTGGGCTACCATGTGATGACTGGTGAAATTCAGCAAGGCGAACTGGAATATGATAAGTTGAGTGAAGGGAATACACTAGACTGAATGATAATTTCAATGAGAGAAACAGAGGGTGTATGCTGTGGAAGAGAAGCAGAGCACTAAGTCAGGGGATGAGGATTTTAGAGTAGCACAGTTGCCTGAGTTAAAATAATTTTGAATGATGATACCCCATTATATCAAAGACCCTGTCAATTCCTGCCACCTGTTGCAAAAGAAACTGATGAACAGTGTGGAGTCATAAAGAGTGGGGTGACTGAGCTGAGTGAGAGCTTATGGAATGGTCCAATTGTACCTGAGCAACCAGAGTGAAGTTTACAAATTTGTTTACATTACAGAAAAGTAAACTACGTGGTTGTGAAAGATATGTTTCTAATGTGCATTGTGTATGTACAGTATGCAAATGTGGGTATGTATTATCAGATACCTACTTCCAAAGAGTGCAAACCTATCACTGTATTTTCAACTGAAAGTTTTGGATTAGCAAATGTGCCTGCTGCCTCCCTAAAAAGTATGGCTGTTGTGACGAGTGAATTTCTGAAGAATGTTTTAGTACTTTTGGATCTTCTGATACGGAAAGAACCAAGTGGAGAGTTTATGCAGTTAGTGTGTGCAGTATAAGGGAAGTTGACTGAAGCTGGAGTAAAAGTGAAGTTATTCATATGTAAGTGGTTTGAGGAAAAAGTAGAATTATTGGGGCACATGGTGAAGAGTTTGGATTAAGAAGGGCTGATAAGTTAGTAAAAGTGGTGAGGAAGTTTCCAAAGCCGAGAACAGTGAGAGAGCTGAGAGGATTTTTAGGATTGAAAGAATCTGGAAGGATTTTATGAGTAGACTGGCTATAAAAATAAGTAATTACAGCAAATAGCATAAGAAGATGTAAAATATATACACTGAACCAAAACAAGCAGTATATGACATGGATATAATTAGTCTTATTAATTAAACTTGACATTACAGGGTTTTACAATAAAATAATCTGAAAAATCTAAAATTTACTTTACAATTCCACTTGCAACTAAACGCAGCACATGGCTGTCACTGAATGGAGGATGAATCAACATCCTATGGATGTTACTTGATCAAATAAACTTTTCATTTCCTTTCATTAGACATAACTTGCAAATTCTGTAGGTAAGTTCAGATTTAAGAGGCCTCCTTAAAAATAAAGATCTTTCACAATTTCAGGTACAAGAGGAAGTTACATTTTACATCTTTAGTCACATGTACTTAATAATTTACAATACCCTAAATTAAAAATTGCTCAAACATTTTTATACAAATAATTACCTTGAGTTTCTTTGGCATTCGGCCAAGCACGACCAAGGGAATGAACCATTTCGTCAATGAGATCCCACATGAGAGATTCTTCTGTTTTGTTTCGCTCCTCCTCGTCTTCATCCTTCTGATCTTCTTTATCCTTTATAAAACCATAAGAAAATATATTTATTCTTGTTCTAGTCTGATAAACAGGACAGTACTCAACTGAATAATGATCATTACAATATTTATACCTAACAAACCACTACATTAGTTAGCCTCATGCTTTAGCTGAAAGAGCTGACTGCAAAAACATTCATTAAAAAGTTATTCCACTACACCATGTGGTAAAAATTCTTTAGTATTGATAACACACCAATATCTCTTCCCAAATTCCACCAGGAAGAATTCTTCAGTCCAGCCCCTACCACATCTCAACTAGGCCAACATTACAAATTTCATTGTGATATATCACCATTTTTCCAAAGACTAGTGTGGAGGACTATATCATGTTCATTTCTTCTCTAGTTTGGTACACAATTTAAGGTCAAGCTGAAGTATCTCATGAGTGCAACTAGTTGGTCTTTCCATATTATTATAATATACTTCAATGAGAGTTAGTGGGAGGTGCAAACTGGAGCAAGTTGAAACAGAAAGATTGGACACCTTGGCAGGATAAGTCCAAAAATATCAATAAAAGGGACAGTACAAAGACCCTTTCTTAATGTTTAAAGTGCTCCACTCAAGGCATAATGTAGGCAATACCCCCTATTGGGTGGTCTTTTCCTTAATCCTGCCAAAGCTTATATAGTTTTGGTATGCTATCTGAACTGGAAGAGGCCACTGACCTCCACAATGAGCATTCATATGGATTCATTGCACTGTACCAAGCTTCTGAAGTGTGATGTATGCTGATACTGGTATTCCTCCAAAAAGGTCTTTCTCCTATGCCTCATTTACACATTATTCTACTAATGACAAGGCTACTGAACTGATATCAATATCAAAGCCCTGGAAAAACATATTTTCACCTCTTGTTCCTGCATCATCTTCCATACCAGATACTAGTTCTTTCATTGCTTAGATCCCTGCTCCTCAGCAGTCACCCATACCTACCTATTCTCCTCTCACAACTGTCATCCCACCATCCATTGAAAATCAAAGGATCATGACAAATTTAAAAAGTGTTTAACCAGATTCTTCTTATTTCAGCCATGTTAGAAAGTCTCTCCACACATTCATCCCTTTCTCATACTGGCAATACAAAGTTCAGAACCACCTCTCCTAACTAGCATGACTCTTGATCTTCCTTCCCCTCACTCAAAGAAATACTTCCACTTCACTGAATAAACACAGGATTAGTTCTGTAAATCTTCCAGTCTTTCCTACCATTTGACCTGAGGTGTCCTTGTCTTCAGCTTATGGAACCAAGTGACCAACAAAGGATTTGCTACTCCTACCATTAGGGAGTCTTTCACTATCTATTACAGTGGAACCTTCTTTAAATAATGTGGATAAGCAGTCAACATTTTAAACCAAAGAATAGTGCTACTTAAAGCAAGAGTTTGAGGTAAAAAGTTTTAATAAATTCTTCAGAAATTCAGAAACAGGTCTCTTGGTCTTATTTTTCCTTTAAATTTCAAATTGCTCTTCACCACATTTATTTTTTATATAAAAATCCCATTAAAGAGTCAAGTCATGATTAGCATAATAAAAGTTTATAACGTACAACTGTAGGGACCTCATTATATAACATCAGTTTATAATGTACAAGCAAAAGTAAAGAAGCACTGAAAAAATGTTTACTTACATTTTTCAAATATGGAAGACATATTTCAAATACTTGCTCAAATCTGTCAATGTCGTATGTATCCAGTACAACAGTAAGTGCTTTTATGGCATGTATTTTGTATTCCATTTTTTCCTTGCTGGCTTCTCTTGTTAATACTTTTACTACATCTTCTATTAGAAGTCCATCTGTATCTGGATGCTTGAGACAAGTTAGGATGGACTTGGTATGCACAGCAACATTTGATAAAGCTGTCACTAAAGCTTCTTTACCAGTCCAAGTTCTCCCATGCAAACTATTGGTTAAAAGTATAACCAGGGATGAGACAAGAGCATCATTCATACTTGGACCAAGCTTCTTTGAAACTGTGGAAAGAGCTCTACCTGCCTGAGCTTTCATTGCCCAATTAGAGCTTTGCAATGCTAATTCACAAATGGCTATGATCTCATTAAGGTATAATCTCACACCAGATTCAGTTCCAGGAGTGTTATCTGACCAAATCTCTTCCCAGATTTCCGCACCACTGGGGTCATTATCTGGAGTTTTTTCAGCATGCATGGCTAAAAATGCAAGTGGCAATGCTTCACATGCATGCTGTTTCATTACATCATTATTCTGAGCATGCATGCTTCTCATTGTTAAGGCCCCACTTAATCGGATACTATCTTCTTCCTTCTCTAGGTACCAAGACTGTAATTTGGCAAGCAATCTTTCAACACTGGATGGTTTTGCAGTTTTAACAAGGTTTCCGATTGCATTAGCATAAACTTTTCTGACCACTGGATTTCTGTCACTCAGACCATTTACAAGAGCTGCCAAAAGTTTTCCAGTATACTTTTCTAGTGGTCCTGGACAAGTGTGAGTTAAAGTTTCCACAACATGGGCTGCTCCAGCACGACTTGCAAGTCCGACAGAGTTTTTGAGTACATCAACTAGACCTCCTACCAGCTTTTCCATTGCTTCTTCATCTACAAACTGCAAAACATAATTAAGAGTGTCCATCATTGGTGTACCTCGTGCTGCAGCTATTCTAGCTACGTCTAACTTTTCTCTGTCCTCCTCGTTTAACCTTACCGAAGTATAACTTAGGGCTTGTGATTCAAGGCCTGATAATGCCTCTAATAATGCAGGAACTAAAGTTCCCAAATGAGGTTTCACTAATGATCCCCCTGATCGACATAATTTTGATACAGTTTGCAAGCTAATACTTCTGACCTCTGAGACTGCACTTGTGATACCAGACGTAAGTAAAATGGGTAAAACTTCCTGTAACATTTTCTGACTTTCCTCACCAGTTCCTTCGCACACCTGAAATACAAAATTAATATAGAGAAGGAAGATATTTGGGTTTTTTGATAAAAAAAAATACTGAAATATATCAACAAAAAATTTCAGTGTAAAAAATACAAAAAAATTTAAATACTGCATACTTGACAAATGCAAATACTATACCTTGATACAGCTTTTACTTAAAGCCTGCAGAGTCTTCTCTGATGCCAGTCTTACAGATTCTTTAATATCATCACGTACTCGGAAGAGAACAGTCCAGATCTCATTTATATGAGATAAGGCATTTATTGCTGATTGTCTTCTAAGTAAATCAGTCAGGGCCAGGCAAGCAGATTCTCGTACTCTCCACGTGCTATGAGTCAGGTTGTTGATGAGATCACAGAGTATGGGTTCATAATACTTTTCAATCTGCAAAACAAAACAATGGTTATGAAGAAATTTAAGGATTCCAAATACAACTGTTAAAAACTCTAACAATATAAGAGTAGAATACAGTCAATCTACTTACAGTTTTTGCTGTATCTGTGACTAGAGCATTCCATATGGAAGTCATGGGTTGCTGAATCTTTGGTGTTGGGTCATACTGGTATCTATACAATTTTGGTATAATTTGTGGCAAATATGGTTCAAGTTGCATTCCCGCTTGTGACGCCAGTGTACTAAAACCAAATGCTGCTCCCTGAAAATACAACACAAAAATTATCAGAAAGGTACTACAGTATTACCAAAAATATAAATTACAATTACACTGCATAAATATGCAATCTTTTATTCCTAAATTTATGTCAGGGCATTATACTAACTACATACTGGTGGGAAATGCAAACTAAGTCCTGCAACCAGGAAAATATACACTTGAAAAATTATTCAAGTTTTACAGTAACAATACAGAAAATCAAACCTGAATTTATATCTAGAAAAAGTTTCCTAATGTGAACTTGTCTACTTTCATCACCCAATAGCTTCTTTTATTCCAAGAGTCATAAAAATCTTTCTACCTCATGTATTCCTTTCAGAACAATAAAATAATATAGAGAACACAAAACATTAAATTAATATGACCTAACATTAACAGAAACTGCTGAAGGACATACACTATTATTCATTTTGGAGATAGGTGTACAGTCACTGTTCTCCATTTTTAAACATTCTAAAAAATAGTACAAGTATTTGCCTTGAAAATGACACTATCACCAGCATTATACCTACACAACTAAATTAAAGAGCAGCAATAAAAATATGTAAAAATGCGCCGAAGTTTCTTCGGTGCGATCAAGTTTTCTGTACAGCATATAATGCTATATGAAACTCTCAATGTGCTGCACTATGAAACTCTCAGCTATTACCTGGCACTGCTCAGTTGCTCCCCAGATGCAGTCAAGTGAAGGTGTGTTGGCGACACCTCCGGAATTGGACTCGGTGATGGCAGACTCACGATCATGGTTAACTTTAACCTTAAATAATATAAAAACTACTGAGGATAGGGGGCTGCAATTTGGTATGTTTGATGATTGGAAGGTGGATGATCAACATAACAATTTGCAGCCCTCTAGCCTCAGTAGTTTTTAAGATCTAAAGCCAGACAGACAAAGCCATCTAAATAGTTTTCTTTTACCGAAAACTAAAAAAACTAATTTGCCACATAGGAGCTTTGTGACCCCTGAATTTCAACAGGTTAATAAGCTGTCATCAGTGCTGTACTATTATCCCTAAAATGATGCCATACCACCCCTACTTTTGATGTACACCTCATCACATTTCCACCATCGTTCTTAGTCGGAGGGCGAGACGGGTTCTTGACAGAGCACCAGAGGTTACTGGATGGTTCTTTGATCTTCTCGGTCCTGCTCAGGTAATACCTTAAAGCCCTAGCAGGACAAAGAACTCTCTCTTCTTACTCAGATCCAAGGTATCTGTTATGGTCCTAATGGAGAAAGGACAGGGCCAGGGGTTGGAAGGGTCCTTGTTCTTGGCTAAAAATCCAAGGATAAAGAAGCACACTGCGTCTCCTTGTGAAAAAATCTACCCTTTATCGATGTCTTGGAACTCGCTAATAAGTTAATAGTAGCCAAGACCACAAGGAAGAGTCTTCCGGGTAAGGTTTCTCCGAGAAGAGGAACAAGGGGGTTGAAAAGTGGGACCTGTCCGCCACTCCAACCTTATGTCCACGTTCCAAGAGACCGGATCTTCCTTTCCTGCTTAGGCGCATCAAAAACTTGACGAAGTCGTTAGGACTGGGACTGACACAAGATTCAGGACCCCTGTATTTAAACACTGAACTAAACACAGCTTGATACCCCCCTATGGCGGAGGATAAGAGATTCCTAGATCTCCTCAGATAAAGAAGGAATTCCACAATTTGGGTCACAGATGCCTCAGAAGAAGAGATGTTGAGTCTGAGACACCAGCTTCAGAAAATTGCCCACTTAACCAGGAAGATGCGGCTAGGAAACCAACACCTTCATCTTACAATAGCCTCTGCAGTGCATCTAGAAAACTCTTATGCTCTGACAAGCTTCTGGATAGTCTGAAGCTTGTCAGGGCAAGAATGGACAATCCTTTGCTATCTCTTAAAGTAAGGTTGTCTGAGTAGACATGGTTTTTAGGGGAAGGAGTCTTGGAAAGTCCACCCACACACAGCAGGTCCTGGAACCATTCATTCATGGGCCAGAACAGGGCTTGTTCAGCACTTCCCTGACCATGTTGAAGGGCGGAAGGCATAGCCCAAGAGGACTCCTCAACCTAGAACCAAGGAGTCTAAAAAGAAGTCTCAGTCTGGGCTCAGAGGATGAAGAGCTTTCCTTTCGAAAGTCTTCATTCGGACCGCCACCGTGCTGGTCCAACTTGATTACTGGGTTTATGGGAAACATGTAGGTGCCCAGCTGTGCTTCCCTGTCCCAGTTGGCATAGAGAAAGAATTGCAAAACTCTCATGATAAGTTTGCCTAACTTGACAAACGTCTTGATGGATGGAAGAGTCCCCAATAGGCTCATGCACTGATGGGCTGAGGAAGATGAAGGGACTAGAAATTTGTGGACCATCTGAAGGCAGAGAGCGATTCTCTTAGTAGACGGAAAAACCCGACAAGTCTGAGAGCTGAGACTTGTCCCCAAATAGAAAGCTATTAAAGCTTGAAAGCTACTCAAATAAGCAATAATACTTCACCAAAATCCAGCCATACAACCAAAAACCAGTATAGTAAACAAAAGTTGCAGCAAACTCATGATGTTCCTTGAGAGCCGGCAGAAACAGAATGAGGTTTTCTGCTAAGTTGTTTCCCATACTTCCGTTGGTGGGTGGGGCTTGTCACCTACACTAAACTATTGAAGCGCTACTGAGATTTTTTAAATAAAGGATGCCGCGTGAGTCAGAACTATAGCTATGTTTACTTGGCAAGTTACTTATATGAAAAACTAATTCACAGAATGTCTGAGAACTTCCCAAGAGTAGTAACCTTTCTCACACACACCAGAATAGCAATTCTGTACACATAACTGCTTGAGACCCTGGGAATCATCCAAACAATGTAGTACTACCAGCTGACTGCCATCCTCAATTTAGGTTGGGGATTGGTTCCTGAAACCCACACAAGTTAAAATTGCACATACTCACATCCCTTATATAAAAAGTATAATGTACAGTACAATAAGGCATTACATATATCTTCATATCACTCCAGCCTGAGAAGAACCCTAAAAGAGTTCCGAGGTCTGGTTAAACAAATCATTTATAACTAACTAACTGTAAACAGTAATTACTACAAATTATCTCTACCCTACTTATAAATACCTAAATCACTGTAAAAATTATGTAAATATAATTGTTGTTATACTGTTTTACTTCAAGAATACATGACAAAAAAGGAAGTCTGTAAACATTCAACATTTGCAATCCTAACTAACAAACTGTTTTTTGTTTAGCCTACATGTATTGACAAACTAAAACAGGTAACAAAAAATTAAATACAGAACATGTTATTAATAATACAGGAATAAATTAATACTCCTTTCTCATACTCTGTTCTTTCATAACCACTGTATGATGTTAACATTTTAGAACTTTCTGAGGCTGCAACTACACATCTAAGGGCATGTAACAGCATAAATGGTCCACTTGCAAAATTTTAAAGGGCTATAACATTTAGAAATTTTCTTGAAGGATTGATTTTTCACATATTTAGGAAATGACAAATTACAAAAAACATGAGTGCCATAGAATGTAGTTCCTTATCAAATTTACTAACAAGCACTTCATCTACAAAGTAAAGTCAGCAAAATATTGTCTGATACTTATTTTATTTCATACTTCACAGACCACAGACTAGTTAGGTTGTCACATGAATAAAAACTGATAAAAGTGTCTAACCTTTTTGGAATTCCACACAGAATTATGATTGGCTAGATTCATAAACTTGTAGATTAAATCTGGTTGATTAAGGTCTGTTGCCAGTGAGCATAATTCACGGTAAGTTGAGAGCTGACCTCTGAAAGAGAAAACAAATAAATTGGCAACAATAAATGAACTCAAATCACCTTTGCATTCATGTTCAAGTTAAAGTAATGAGATGATTGAAACAACTAAGAAACAATTTTTAAAAAAGCAAATTTTATGTTATAAAAAAACCAATAATCACAATTAGCCTCATTCCACGTAAATCAAAACCAGCTAATCCATTTTAAAGAGCTGACGTAACAACGGTTCCACAGCACAGGCCCTGCCTACAGTGCACTGTCTGCCAGCAATATCTCATTCTTCTATGTAGCTCTGATTGCACTGGCTGTGTATGATGCATTCAGTCCATGCAGATTTCAGTCACTGTACTTTTCTATACATGCCTTTTTGCTTTCATATTTTCTGAAAATATCACATACAGTCGACCCCCACCTACTCACGGTTCCGCATTAGCGGCTTCACCTATTCATGGATTTCTCCATGGAAATATATACACATTATTTGTGGAAAATTTGCCTATCCGCAGTATTTTTTATAGAGACATATTCACAAATTACTGCATTTTCATATAATTTTCATGACTAAATGCACTTTTTGTGATAAAACTATTAAAATATTCGGATATAAGCATTTTTTGAGGGTTTTTTGGGGTTTTGAACTTTTTAGGTGTTTTGAACTATCAAAATAGGCAGTTATAAGCAATTTGGCTCCCTACTAACCCTGTTCCTGTGACTTTGCTGTCTGCTTATTCTCTTTGATGTGTCCACTTCTTAGTTCTTCACATGTCCTTGCCTGCCTCTGCTTTGCGGCCCCACTATCTTGGCTGCCTATATGTCTTTTACTTTAAATTCAGTGGGTTCTCTAACTTGCCCTTAACATAATTTTGCTGGAATTAATAGCAGGGATGATGTATGGGGTACTCATCTGGCTCCCAGATACTGGCTTCCCTCCAAGGAATGTCAACTGGCTCTTACTCTTCTCTTTTAGCAGGTCTTGCCTCCCTCTCCCCCATTAATACTTCCTTCGGAGGAACAGTGACAGAATTTTTCCTGCTTATTTTCCTTATCTCCTGCAGTTCAAGGACTCCCATGAGCCATGGGTTGCTTGTGTGATGGTGGGCCTTTTGGCATTGCCTGTTACTTTTTGGTCTACTACCTTCCCATAGGCTAGTACATTGTACATCAAGTATAAATAAAACATTAAATGCTATCTATTGGACAAGGCATGGGTAGAGTGAAGGTTCTACACATGTTCATAATGGGCAAGCCTAAACAAACTTCAAATATAAATTTGACACTACTCACAACAAGATTCTTAGTGCAGAGAGAGAGAGAGAGAGAGAGAGAGAGAGAGAGAGAGAGAGAGAGAGAGAGAGAGAGAGAGAGAGAGAGAGAGAGAGAGAGAGCCTTTGGTATAAATGAACAAGAATTCAGTAACAATGGCAGACCAAAGTTTTTTTTTACTGAATAAAAGGTGAGACCAGAGGGATATGTTTTACACGAGGGATTTTTGCACCTTAAAAAACTAGAATTTTCACATTTTGTTTGGCTTTTGCTTCTTACAAAAGGTATACGCTACAGAAAGGCAATAATTTGGAATTTATGCATAATAAAAATATAACAAATTTGTCACTGAATATTTTTTTCAGATTTCAAAGTGATATATTCTATTATTTTAATTTTAGAACGTAAACACCAGGTTCTGAAAGAAATGATTGAACAGTTATGCCAAGTTAGCTTTTCCAGTCGCTTACATCTTCCAGTGATTTCAAAAATTGTATACAGTACAATTTGTTACCCACACATTAACATCAAATCTACATTACTCTGATTCAAAAATTATGTCATGGCATCAAGATATAGCTCAATATTCTGGATCCAGGCAATCCAGTGGTCATGGGATGTGGTAAAGAGCCTAATTCAACTGTACATAAAACGATTACATGTTTCTAATAATTTTTTTTAATCAAGTCCGGTTTTAAAGGTGCTTTACAACCTTTAGCTGAAGAAAACTTCACACACTCTACAGAGATTAAAGTTGAAATTATAATTTTCTAAACAAATTTCTGCATTTTGTTATATTTTTGCATGGTGACATCTACGAAAATATTAACTAATTCAATTATTTCAAGAATATAGATACCTATTCATTTTGATAGTTCATATCAATAAAAATTATTAAAGACAAATTTAAATATTTAAATCAAGCAAAATTCTGCTAGAAGCAAACAGAACATAAACAATACCAATTTAATTTACCCCGATGGAGCTTTGCCTAACTCTCCCTCTTGAAAGATCTTTGTATCTTGGGTAACATTCTGGATCGTTCGCTTTCCCTCAGTAAGTGTCTGTACAAGGCCTTCAACCATAGACTGCCTAGTAGCTTCTGAGCAGCATTCATACACCACACCAAGACCTTTGGAAGCTGCATCTTGGACTAAATCTGTAAAATACATAAACTTAAAGGAACAATCTAGGAATTACAGTTATTTCAGAGCCAAAAATAATAAACGTGCTATAGAATCTTATGTTTTGAGTCATGATATCGTGGCACTTACTCTTTCATTGTCCTACTTCGTCTCTTCTGTTTTTAATAATGAATATCATGCTCTTTTATATGAACATTAATCCTCTTATTCTGAGGCCCTAATGTGGGCAGTATCAAACTCAGAGTGCGAAGCAGTACAGCACTGTTTGAAAATGTGGACGATATCACTCAAATTTTTTATATCCAATCTTTTCATTATGTATATTATTGTAAAACTTGAGAATGCAATATTTTTTTATATATTTTTGCACTCAATAAACTTGCATTTTAATATAGAAAGTTTCCACTTAATCTTGAAATGGACAACGTCAAACTTAGGTCAGAGCCAGTCAGGAACCATAAAATTAAAATTATTTGTATCCTGTTGATGCACTGTTTATATTTATGAATAAATTTCTTTTTTACATATATATAAGTAGTAGCATTTATAATAATAATTATATTTTATGGCATATGTATTTAAGGATTTTTCATTATTAGAAACTATAGTACTGTACAAAAGTTCAAAATTCATTCTTACAGAAAAGAAGCGAAATCTCTTGCTCACCAGACTATGCAAAAACCAATGATGAAAATTCGTGAATAATGTTATTTTTAGGATTAAACAGCTTTGAATAAAACACAATTATGCAATGTAGGTGTGTGTGTTATTGAATACATGAAGAATATTTCAAGTACATTATTGTTTTCTAATTTCTTTGAGTGCAAGTTTTTTTTAGAGTACTAGCCTGGCCTATGGAAATCATGTTGTCAGTGAAAATGGAACAAACTACAAAAATTTGCTTTTGTTAATTAATTGTTTAATTATGTTCTCACAAAGAGAGAGAGAGAGAGAGAGAGAGAGAGAGAGAGAGAGAGAGAGAGAGAGAGAGAGAGAGAGAGAGAGAGAGAGAGAGAGAGATTAACCTGCCCATCACCCTCATTATCCAACAGTTAATTTTGCTATGCAAGTGTTCCAGGCACGTTTATAGCAGGCTCTAGCCTGCTTTAAACATGCTAGGCTATGATGTAGGCCAAAGTAAGTGTTCTAAATGTGTTTAAGGTACATTAGGTTATGATGTTTGTGGTGAAAAGAAAAGCAGAAGCCGAATCACCATGAACGCTTCAAATTTCAAACTTTACGGCTTTTAGTCAATATTTAAATCTAAAGGGGTGATACTGATTAACAGATCTAAATGATGAATCAGCCAGCCAATCAGGTTTCTGTTGTATTCTTTCCAAGAAAGAAATGTTTTGCAAAAAAAATTTGCCATGAAGGCAAATTTGTTATCAAAAATTAATTTTCAGAATAAACAGAAACGAATATGTAACTATGTATTCTGCTGTGTACACACTGTAATGAATGTACAAATGGTAGAATGAGTGCATTTATAATATCTGACAAGTTTTTAATTTCTTTGAGTGCAATTTTTTTCAGTGCTAGGCTACGTCAGTCATGTTCTTCACAGGAAATGGAATAAACTCCACTTGTCTTATTATTCAATCATATTCTAACTAAAAATATCAATGTGTATATTGTAATTACTATTAAATTTTTACTTTTGTTAATAAAAATATAATAGAATAAGTACTATCATACACCACTAGCATTATATTTCCAATTATTTGAGCAATTTTTCATCAACTACTTTTGGAAAATTAATGTTGTTTCTACGAATACTTGATTTTCAAGATTTTTTCCATTATAAAGTTTGTCTTTACCTTTATACTAATACATATATCAACTTATTATTGAGAATATTACCTTAGCAACAAAACTGCTAACACCTTGATATAAAGGTTATTTTCAACATATGGTAATTTTGCTTAACAAAGGCGTTTTGGAAACCAACCCCATCATAACTAAATGAGTACCTGTACCAAAAGGTTACTCCACATGAAAAAAAAAAAAATGGAACATCATCACACAAAGTCTTTTGAGAGATTGACCATTGTTAATGAAGCGATGATCTTGTTTCATGTTTTGGAACAAAAGTCAAGTTACAAAGAGTGATATTTTGAAAGGACTTTTTCAATAGGAGTTTCCATAATTTATTATAGTAAAGAACATATTGCACTAACTGATATGTACCACAGGGCCAAGTCTGGGTAGGTGGAGTTAAAAACTAATATAAATTCTAATGAAATACTGTGTGCATAATATATTCATTTATGTCTTACAATCCCAAAGAATTTTTGTCAGAATTTTGTAAATTTTTGAGATTTTGATATTACTGCTAGAAGATCCCTTTTAAAATCACAATTATTAACAGAGCCTTAAACAGTAAAAGAATATATCACTTACCATTACTGTCACCCAAGAGATTCATAAATGCAGACTGGATCCTTGGAAGTCGTTTCTGTATGACTCCTTTATTTCGACATCTCTTCAGTAATGCCAACAGCCATATACACGAAGCCTGAAAGTATCAAAGTTTTGCAATATTGCCATGTGTCACAGCTAGCCTATAATACAACCCACAGAGATAATTCATAACTCATAAATCAAGGAAGCATGATTAATTACTATACCTAGTTACATTTTCTTTAAACAAGATTACATCATGAATTACACATCGTGAAGGACACATTAATAATTATTGAAACAAAAAACAAAAATGGCTTAACTAAAAGGAGTCCATGAAAACCACTGCACACATAAAATTATTTTCTTCTAAGGATAAAATATAATAACCACAAAACACTGCCTGGTGTTTTGTATTTTGGTATCTAATTTTATTCTCATCTCTACGACAGTTGCATCCCATCTTCTGGCATGAACAAGACACAATAACACCAAGCAAAAGGCACTCGTAAAAATATGTTAATTTTACAAAGTTATACAAGTTTTTTCTAATAATTATTTTATTTTATTCTGTAAAATTATAATTACAGCTCACACAATATCATAACAGATAAGGACTAAATTCAGTAACAAATTCTGAGTATATTTATTGCCAAATATTTACGAGATTTACTGAGATGGGGAGATGCAGCACCTCTTTGTGAGGTACACATATTTTTTCTATTTCTTTGCACTTTACTTTGCAAAATTACAATTATAACTGAACTACTATCATAGAAGATAAGAACTAAAACCAACAGCAATCCCTGGGTATATTTATGAGCAAATAAATAAAAAGACGCGTCCTAGAGCTACAGAAAGGCAACATCCCCCCCATTAAATTTCAAGGCACACTGATCTACCTCTCTTGAGTGCTGAGCTACTACAGTTGCCATACATCATTTATAGCCCATTGAAGTGATATAAACATTTTTCCCACTAAATTCATCCAAAACGTATGGCGTACAATATTAATTCTGTACTCAAAAGAGTTAGCTGGTGTTCACGCAAAACCTGTTTAGTTCCCCATATAATCATGCCTGTCCAGTAAGGGTTAATGGAGGGCATATGAACTTAGATGAAATAGTTCTAACATCTAGGAATCATTCTAGAGTGAATATGAATTTAAAATACTACAGTAGTTACAATTAATTTCAAAACTTAACAGACTATAATTATAAATATATTTAATAAAAATATAAACTTGAAAACAAAATCCATAAAAGTAATGATAAAAAGTATAAAAAAAGTGTTGAAGTTACTTCTTCCTGACATCATTTGATATTATAAAATAAGAATAACAAAAGCTTCACTAACCTGCCGAACACTTGGTTGTGTCTGATTAACATATTTGGTGAGAAGTTCTTCAAGTAACCAAGCAAGAATATCTTTCTCTCCTGACTCATTAAGTTCTTGTCCATAAATGTCATCACTGGTGTCCATGGCTTCACACACAGCAGTATTTTCTGTCATTCAAGAGACCTCTATATTAGCAATATGATAATTTTCATGATAAAATTAATTATCTGGATATTTACCTCCTGTTAAAGTTAGCTTATATCTTTGCACCATTAGGTGCACTCAGCATAAAAAAAAAAAAAAAAAAAAAAAACTTGGATAACCAGCTAGGGCCGTCTCTGTAATTACTTGTTTCCCATCAGATGGTGCTGGAATGTTTGTGTTCTTGTCAGAATTCTTCATGACCACCCACTAAGATGTGGGGAGGCTGGGTGGGTTTCCACTTTAACAGTAGGCAAGTATCCAAATAGTTAATTTTATCATGAAAATTATCATTATAGTATTTCGAATGAATCTTACCTACTGCTCAGTTAGATGACTACCACACTGAATGAGGACGGTGGGTTAGTGTGGTAAGAGAAACAATGTTCAGCCAACAGAACTATAAGCTTTTTAATGAGGGGAAAAAGCTTCTCGACATTCCTGCCTGTTGTATAATCCTCACTGGCAAGTACTGTAGCCAGATGTTCGAACCAAAACAGGATGTAAGGCCCTTCTAGCGAGACTTGTCGGAGAATCCTTACAGGGGAAAAAAGGACTCTATCTCGTAGAGTACTACTGACTCCTGCACCTGAATCAAAAGCCCAAACCAACGGTCCAAAACTAAAGTCAACTACCACCTTCATATATGGTGTACTCCTATACACCAGTGTGTACCTTCGTGCTCCCAAAATTCAACAGCAGGATTTCCTAAGAACTAATGATAAGATAGAAAGCAAGGTTACTATCATATTTGGTTCACGAGAAAGCGTCCCTGCTGCAATGATAGGACTAAGGCTATGTGGCCATGGCCATGCACAACCAAAACATTCAGCTTCCACAACCTCTTTCCTATACAGTCTAATGCTTTCCTCTCTGCTTGTTGTGGACGACATAACGCACGAACAGGAAACAAGCACAATACCGTACAGGGGAAAATAAGCCAGAAATCATCAAAATTATTACCAATGCCAATTCACATCATCTGCACAAGGTCACGGCATGAAGAATTCTGACAAAAATATAAACATTCCAGTGCCACCTGGTGGGAAACAGGTGATCACTGAGACATTCATGGTGGGTTAGCCAAGCATTATTTTTTTTTATTTTGTAAATCGATCGCACCTAATGAAGCGAAGATATAAGCTAACTTTAACAGTAGGTATAATTCACTCCAAATAATAAACATTAAAAAATAATTTTCTTGTTTCTGTGGTATTTACTATACTATAATTCCTCCTATTATGAATTACGTTCCATCAATTTGTGATGTGGCTTTTTTAATACTGGATGGGTTATAAGCATTATTTAGTTAGTTCAGAGTCTATAAATTGATGAGTGTTTAAGTAAAACAAGGTAACAATAAACGGGGACTATGCTACATGATTACACCACTTAACAATTGCAACTTGCTTGTTTAAGTCTCCAGTCAAGTTCTTTTAATAGGCATATGCATCTCTAATGGTACTTACTTTCATCCTTAAGATAATCCTTCTCCATTGCCTCATCAACATCTTTTTCTCTCTCTTCCCTTTCCTCCTGGTACACAAAAAGGAATAAACTATAAGACAAAGCCAAAAGTCAATTTTATTTATCTATTCAATGCAAGAACAATTGCATTAACTTCTAGCACGCTGTACAGTACCTCTAAAATGAGGCTCAAACCTTTATGAAAAGATAAGCTAATTCCAAAGCTGTTTACGAAGAAAAAATCTTTAATTGTAAGAATTAAATATTCAAGCACCTTTGCCAATAAAACAAGAATAATGAATATTCTTTTTTCAAAATTGGGAAGACATAAAAAAAGTATATTTTTTAAAGTTTTAGACAAAGATTTCACAGGTAGGTTAAAAAAACATTTACGACAGAAAACTTACTTTGAAATATAATGGTCTAAATCATTTCGATTAACTTTCATACCTCCACACTTCCCAAAAATGATAGCATTAAAATTTTGTCCTGAATTCACTTTACCCCATTTGCAAAGGAACAGTACTGTATTATGATAGTTACAAAAAGGCCCTTAAATAGATATTTAAATGCCTAGAATAAAGTATCATATATCAAAAGGCTTACAGCAAAGTACTGTTATTAATGGCTTATAGGATAAACCTGATTATAACATGCACACCTGCTTTCATGGGATATTTCTGGGCACAGAAGAATTTCAGCAAATTTCATTCTACATTTAATGAAGATTTTAACACATTATAGGGAACATCCTATGCAATAAAGACATTTTGATTGCTATGGTTATGGTATTAGTATTCATCTGATGATTCATCCACACTCGACAGTAAAAAACAAGATGTTTCGATTACGAGATAAGTCACAGCGTTGGGAAACAACTTAAGGCCAATGAAAGATGTGCTTCTTAATTATGGAAATCTGTTTTAATATTTTAGTATTATTTTGATTTGTAATTACCTAATAATTCAAAAGCAAGTATATTTCATTCCGCAAACAGTGATGTTTAGGTGTTTGTCCGACACTAATAAAGACCAAATTCTAGGCCTTCCGAAACTTCATCATCAGGGTATTAGATGCACTGTGATTTCTAGATGTATGTTTTTGGAAAAAAGTACATCATATGTGATGGAAAATTAATCAAGACTAAAAAGTTAGCTAAAGCACAATAATTTCAGAAGATATAACAGCTATGAAAACAAAAACCTTGCTTCTATCCAAGTTAAACTAGAAGTTACAAAAGGAATAGTAGGTGTGCTATCCATCTACTATGAAGCTAATAAATACTAAGTACAGGTTAACAACCACTAATCCGGCAATCGTTAATCTGGTTCCATCACTAATCCGGGACTAATTTTTGCTAGCACAATTTCAAATTTTCCAGGTCACCGCATCAACCTGCTGCTACTTGTGTGTATGTGCATTCCCTATGCACATGATTGTGTTTATTTTTTGGGTTGTAAAAAAAATTAGCAAATACAGTAAAAATATACATGAGATACCATAAAATATAAATTAAAAAATCATAAGCATAACATCACGAAACAGAAGCTGTAGAAAGTTCTTCAATGCCAGCGAATGAGTTTGTGCATAAGTACCTACCCTTTTGGGCTGCAAAAACAGTAAAAATATAAATGAGAGTAGGGTAAAATATAAATAAAAAAAATTATAAACATAACACAAACCAAAACAAGCTGTAGCAAGTTCTTCAACACCAGAGAATGAGTTTGTGCATTTGTACATGCACTAGGCACACAATTGTGTTTATCTTTCAGGTTGTAAAAATAAAAAATGAGAAAATACAATAAAAATATATATGAAAATAGAATAAAATATATAAATATATAAAATATCCAAGATGAAGAAAATGGGAATCCTAACATCCCTTAACCTAACATGTAAATGTGCTCAGCTGCATATTCCAGCTCTTCACCTTGGAAGCAGCAGTGATAAACTTTCTTGTGTAAGTCAACAGAATTACTTGTACCATTTATTTTTCTTGTGCTTCATTAAAATTTCACTTGATTTTCATTTATTTCTTTCTCCCTTAACAACCAACTTTTACTGATTTACATGGTATTTTAGAGGTAGGCTGAGGTGGTTAACTGTTGGTTTAAGTGTATTCTAACCTAATCAATCTGTAATCCACGAAAATCACTATTCCAGTGCCCGGCAGGCCACAAGGATGCTGTATCAGTGATGGTCAACCTGTACTGCAATGATTTATCCAAATGTACATCACCAAGATAAAGGGAAGTATAATAGTAATATAACTACATTTCCTTTTCAAATTGAAGATATTAGGATTAATCCTCAAATATAAACCAGCATGGCCCATAGGGGAAGAGATGTAGTTACAAGGTGGAGATGCCTCAGGGGTTTACTACTCCATTAAAGGAGACCTTAAAAGCTAAATAAATATCTTTTAATTCCAGTGTCCATATGTTGGATCTAGTTTGATTACTTCTTAGGGTAAACAGATTCTTATGGTCCATGTTATCTCTACTTTTGAGAATTCCGAAAACTCCTATTAACTGACCTCTTAATCACCACTCTTCCTGAGAGTACAAACTGAGGCATTCTTGCCTCCTTTGACATCCAAGGTGCCTGAATAAAAATCTTGGTTTTGTTGCTCTTGCCTGTACTGCTTCTTATCTATATGCATTCTTCAGCAGAGATGGTGACCAGAATTGAACAGCATAATCTAAGCGTGGCCTAACTATGCACCACGTAAAGTTGCAATCTCTTTTGTCCAAGTAATAAAAAGATGTTTAATGCATAGTTAGCTCTTAATGTATAGTTAGGTCTCTACATAAGAACAAGTTCCATTCCAAGAGCTTGTTCACAAGTTCAACAGATTTAGCTCATGCATCCAGCATGTAGTTGGCCAACAGCATACAGCAATGTATGGTAATAATGTTTGCCATCAGGAAAATCTGATCTTTATACATGTAATACTTAAAACAAACAAAAAACTTCAATCTTTCCTTGAAAAAGTGGCAATATAGTACAAATACCCTTGATATGTCCCACATATCACGTGAGATCCATTTTTGCAAGATTACATTATCAAAGAGCTTATTCTCATTCATCAGTTGATGACCCTCCTCCCAACAAACCTAATTCCTACTGAAAACGAGTATGCACAGCTACTGGTACTGAAGAAAATAATACTAAAAGATTTACTTTCTTCTTTTTATATTGATTTTTGGTGCATTTCAACAACAAACAACCGAGTCGTTTTATTTCCATGGTTTTCTGTCAGCTTTTCTCACTGCTTACTGCTATTGAAAATATGCATACCTCTCTCTCTCTCACACTTATACAGACATATTTTCTTGTAATTTTGCTATAAGTATTAAAAATACTTTTGAGAGAACTACTGTATTTTTTGTTGAAATTTCAAGGGCATTTTAACAACCAACAACTGAGTTTATTTTCACTTCCATAGTTTTCCATCAGCTGATCTTGCTGCTTGCTGCTATCAAGCTACTGAAAATATGTAAACCTCTCATATTTACAAAGACAAATTTTTGTAAATTGGTTAAAAATCAAAAGAATATGGTTTTAAAAGTTATAGTATATTTCTTACTGATTCCAGGTGCACTTTAACCAACACCTGAGCGGTAAAGTATAAATTGTTGCTCAGAAAGTAGGATTCTGAACTTTGCCAAACAGCAGACCCATGAATTTATCTCATATGCTGCCACCATAGTTGAAATTCTGGCAAAATGTTCAATTTTGCACTTACTTAAATTTTTCAAAAATGAACATGGATGTTTGCATCTTTGAAAGCTCTTTCACGAATTAACCTGTTCCATTACTTCCTCTTCATTCTTAGTATCTTTAAAAGGATCCTTATCAATCCACAGGTTCCTTCCTGAAGGTGACTCAGTACCTAATGCACAGTCAGCTAAGGACTCACCAACAGCAAAATGAACTTCAATTTCATTTGTCTGTAAAGATAAATTCCACCTTATTTTAATCATAGAACAAGATTAAATGTCTTTAATCCTTTGAGATTTTTGGAGTCCACAAAACCTCCTATTTGCTGTAAATTTGTTATTCATGACTGAATACAGTATTGGTTTTGGTGTCCCTGAAACCAAATAATTTTACTAATTTTGGTATCTTTGAAAAGGTAAAACTGCAAAAATTAGTCATGAAATGTTGAATTTGTCCTTAATTGAAAATTTTCTTTGCAATAAATTCCTTTCCAGTGATTATTGCATTTGTAAGGGAAAAAAAGGTAATGTAGACACAAAATATTCAGGGTTTATTTTTTCCATTTTCTATCAGTCAACTTATGTCATCAAAACTAAAGGGATGAAATTTATACTGAGCCATTTGACTTCATCAGAATCTCAAAGGATTAACTGAAAAGGGAGGAAAAACACCAAACAGTAGCTTTACAAGGTTACACTACAATTATACTGAATTCTATGTACTTTCAATATCCTCATGGTTTTCATGAGTTTCATCCTTATTTCCCATTTCTTGCACAAAATAACACAGGGATAATTGTCATGAAATTATTTCCAAAAAATGAATTATAATACAAATGTGATAAAAGCACATTAAAAACTAAAAAAATTCAACATCTTTGCTAATAGTTCTAAACAACCCCAATCTTGATGCATCTAATATATCTAAAACAACCCTAATCTTGGTATACAGTATTCTAGATTAAGTCTGTCATAATTGCCACTGCCTCCAATGTTGCAAAACACAAAGGACCTTTTAGACATTCTGAGTTTTCACTTCAACAAATCTACTCCCATCTCCAATCTCCCTTCTCGTCATTCTCATCAAAGCAGGTATGGGTTGTCCAACTCTTCTGGCACCCACAGCACATACTATTCCTATTCTCCTAGAGGTGGTGCAAAGTAGATCCCCATGCTAGCCCCATCTCCAGTTCATCATTATCTCATATACTATATACAGAACCTTTGTAATGTCCTTATGTCATCATTTGTTCTATTTTGCCATCTTACACCTAATATTTTTCTTATATAGCTTTAATCTCAAACTAAGAAAATTGTCTAAAATATAGTTTCATTGTTGTACCATGATTCATGTCTGTACAAGAACCTGCATAATACTAAAAGAAGGCTACATATATTCTATTTGAAAGGCTTAACAACTCCTCATATTTACAATGCTGAATACTGTAGTAATGCACAACCAGTGATGAAAGCATTAATCTGACATAGTTTGCTTGGTAAATTTTATTTGCTGTACAAATACTGCTTAATTTTGGGATCAACTTATCTAGTCTGAATTAAAACTTAAAATTTTAGAAGCCAACTTATATGTTAGCATACCATATTCATATCAGACATACAATATTTTCAACTTATGCTAGGTTTATTCGAACATAACCCCACCCTAGGACAAAGGGCATCTGTACACACGAACTGGGAAATTTTGATGATGGAACTTAAAGTTACTTGTCATATCAAAATGGGACTATCTATTACAGAATATGAATAACTTACCTCTTTTGCGAGAGTTAAAAACGAATCAATAATTTTTTGTCTGTGTGAAAACTTTTCCTGTCCAACACACAAGAAACCTGTGGTAGATATGGCTTGCTCTCGAATCTGAAATACCAATAAAAGGAACGCTGATTATTTAGGATAAAATTCTCCTACACAAATTAATGAATACATACGAAACATGAAGTGCCTTGCAAAATCATTAGTGTTTTTCATTTAGACATTCTGGATTTAGGAACCTTGTAGCATGCCCAGCATTTGAAAAGGACTTGATTCAATTGCACCAGAGATAATAGTAGTATTAGTAAAACATTTAAATGAGAAACCTGCAGAGGATTTGTACAGACTCCAGAACATTATTTCCTTTGTACAAATCAACTTGGTCTGTGATACTTTCAAGATTTATTGTGTCTCTCTCTAGAGTCTAAATATGATACAGTACCTTTGACCTTCCTTTGGGCAAGCCCTTGGTAGCCATACACAATGACCTTATGTTGTCTTAAGGGTCACAGTTCCAGCAGGATTACTCTCATTTCATGGTCTGGCTACAACAGCAACTAATAAAATTTTACCAGATCCAGGACTGCTACTCCAAAGCTCATTTCATACACCATGGAGGCAATTGCCAAGGATGCCCCAGCCTCCTTTACTCTGCATCAGAGAGGAACACTTGCAACCAGTTTTGCATGGTGTCTAGCCCTTTCAACTTCCTAAAGCAGGTTCTTAGTCAAGTCACCACCCTGTTTGCCAACAATTTGGAAGAGGACAACATGACTAAGACCTAACGCCTCATCCTTCCTCTTGGATATGCTTCTGTTCTTCACATTTGATATGACCACTACCAATTAGTGAACTGATGATGAATATGAGGGATGTGGTGTTTAAGAACCATTCTGATCTTTCCTTTGCCTTTGTGCTCTTCAAGTCTCTGGTCCCATGGATCCTAACCAGCTCCCTGAGGACTTGGTCATGAGTTGGGTACAAAGCTAACCTCTACTGCTATTTTCATCCATCAACTTGGGTACATCATCCTCTTCTTTAAATAACAATGTATGACATAACTGTCATGCATTTGTATAAGAAACCTTCTAGTGAAAGATCTTCCTATTAAGGAAAAAACCTCAGCTAACAAAACACTCATCCAGGCAGTGCACCTTAAATAAAATGAAAGATGTGCAAATTGTGAAGAAAGATAGAAGGTTACCCTTACCAATAAAGGTAAGTTACTACCCACATCATACTGTTCTGTTCTAAAAATTCATATCACAGAGACCGGAATTATTTTCTATTCATTATTCATTACCTCTTAAGCACCCACATATTTCAGAAAAAGCTATGTAAAAATTCCAATAGTCACTTCTCTTCTATGATCTATAGATTAACTCCTTCAACTTAATCTAAGCCAAGACTGATTAAAAATAAACTGGGTGATAATCATGACAGTAGACAACAAACTGGCCACATCTATGTGAGCTTTAAACTTTGTCCATAATGCAACTGCTTAAACCATTTCATCTTCTGGTGTTTTCAAGGCTATAAGTTATAAGCAAGTGCAGCATTCCAGTTATTTATTTCTCACATATGTTTCCAACATTTGCGTTTACAATATATACTGGATAGAATTTTTAAAAATTTCACTTTCCTCAGCAGTAAATTCAACCTTCTTTGGAAGGATAAACCAGAGTAAAACAGAGCAATCCATATTCTTGCTATGCTGACATTGCTGCATCTGAACCTAGTGAAGAAACCTTCATATTGAATTTGGTAATATTAATTTTTCACATACAAAAAGGCAAGTTAGAGAAATTTCCTGCTTTGGCAATGCCAATAAACAATGCCTTTTGCTAAATCCTTTGTAAAAAAAACACACAAATTGCACAAAGATTAGGGAAAATTATAAAACAAAAACTTAACAAATAAAAAATATGCCCTTGAGTTGTTAGAAATGAACACAGAGTTACACCCCCACTGTGCTGCCAAGACTTAGACAGTCTAAAGCAGTGGTTCTCAACCTGGGGGGCGCGCTGCCCGAGGGGCATCAGCAATTTCCAGGGGAGGCACGAGCCCTAGGGAAAAAAGTTAAAAATTCTCTAATTATATTCATTATTCTCTTAACAAGAGTGAGGAACTAATATTCAAAAGTTTATGAAAAAATGCAAAAGTATTGACTTATAATGTAGTTTCCTATAGTCTACTACTTAGGTTAGACTCGTTGGGCTTACCATGTTTTGTAATTACTTACCTCCCTCCCTATCCCTGAAAACCCCATCTCTTTCCTCTTGTTTTTTTTATTTTCCTTTAAATCTGGGAGGGAAGAACCAACTCTTAGCAGGGGCGTGGTAATGAAATGGTTAAGAACCACTGATCTAGAGAGGTGCTGATGAAAAATAATTTATGTACCTCTTGCTCTGACATCGTGCAGTTTCACCTTCAAAAGTGGACAATCCTCTGGAGACAATGCATGTTGTCTTCCAGGATTAAGGATTAATAAAGAAAGCATTGGCACCTAAGATCTAGGAAGCTAGGGATTCTTGACAGTTCAAAATGGGTTCCTACACTGCTTCCTTAAAGGTTAAGATGGGATGTTTAAACCCCTAAAGCCCTAACAGGGCACCAAAGAAGCTCATCTTCCTCAGGAGTCAGAGTCTCTAAAGCAGGAATAGAAAAAACTCTTGGAGGAGCGTTGGTCTTGACATCATCTTAGCATGAAAGGATGCAATAAAAAAGGTAGTTCTGTTCCAGTATGTGAACACCCTACTAATGATTACATTGCATGTAACCCACTCACTATTTTGGCCGACGCCAAGGCTACCAGAAGGAGTGTTCTATGAAAGATCCTTGAGAGAAGCTTCCCTCCGGGGTAGAAAGGAGGGCCCCCTAAAGAGTCTCAAGCCAATGACGAGGTTCCATAAAACTGGCTTAGCAGAACCTTCAGCAAACCAGCTGAAAACCCTGAACAGTGTCACCTAAGTCAGCAGCATTTACAGCCTTGATGTTGGAAACAGAAATTGCTTTGGCATTTCTCATGAAGTGCAGTCCCTTATACAACGTTAATATTGTTAATATTTTTGTGAAGACAGGGACTGCCCCTGGACTTACACCATAATCTATACAGTTCCTGCAGTACTGAATAAGGAATTAGTGGACTTTCCTCTTGTCATTAGGAGAGTTCCTAGATGACTGATAAAAGTCTCTGGAGCTGAGGAGCTAAACGACAGTTCCATGTGGTTAAACGAAGCATTTCGATATTTCTGTAAAGCTTCCCTGTCCCCGCCTGACGAAGCAGATTTGTCTATGGAGGTAATGCTTAGGAACTCTACTGATATGTGGAAGGACTGGGAACCAACGCCTCCTCGGACACCAAAGCACGATTAGAAACATGGTGGAGCTCCCGATAGTCCTCAATCCTAGAGTGCCCATTTTAACAGCGGAAACATAGGGAAGGCATACAATACAAGCTCTCTTGCCCTCAGGCCAACCCCCTAGACTTCATAAAGATAATCCAGTCATCCAGGTACAGAAGTAACTTTACTCCCAATAAGTAAGACATTCATGAAGGGAATAGCACCTAAGTGAAAACTTGGGAGGTGGAACTTGGCCTAAAACGAACAGCTTGACATTGATAGGTCTTTTCCCAAAGATAAAGAGTAGGCACTTCCTGAAAGTTGGTGAATAGGGACACGAGAGTACACATTGTTCATGCACCCTGTAAACATCCATGCTCTTCCTCCATGGCACTTAAAGACTGTGGAGGTTGACTCCATGGAAAAAAGGGAAGCAGTTGGCCACAGAGGTTGAGCTTGTATATGTGTTGGACTGTCCTCTGACCTCCCATTGCCTGGCACTAGGAACAGCCTGTGTAAAAAGGCCAGCAAAGTAGCAGGTACTTCCTCTACTGCTGCCTTCTCTAATGGAGAAAAGACTTTGTGACCTACACCTGTCTCTTCTCTAGGTTGCTCTGTAGGACTGAAAGGCTGAACATTGGTTGAAGAGGCAGTTAATTCCTAAAAGGAATGCAATAACCTTCCAAATATATTTCCTTTACCAGGGCATCTACAACTAAGTGTTCCCAAACTTGAGTGAAGTGGCCCAACCTGCACCCACCAGCACAAGAGGGCTCACTGCTCTAATGAGACTTAGGAATCTTGAATAATGCACATCCCCCTTTGGCAGAATGGAATCTGGGTCCTTGCTGCCAAAAGGATACTTCTTCCACCCTGAACCCAGAAGGAAGACTGGGGGAAAGAGGTAGAATTGCCCAAAGTGCGTTTATAGTAAGAGGAAGAGGAGGAGACTTCCCTTAAGTGGCCTGGGAAAGGTGGAGAAAAGTACTATTTCGGTCTTGTGTGTCTCCTTCCCTGTCCCTGCAGCTATAGAAAAGGATAGCTTGTTGTCTATTACTTACCAAAAGGATGAGCTGTGACATGAGCCATTTCACTTATCACATCCAAAAAAGCCTTGTTAAGGAAACAAAACCCCTAAAGGCCTATCATAGGATCCCTGGCCCAAGGAGGAAGTCCACCAAACTTCTTCAAACACAATTAACAGTGTCCAATACAATTCACTAAAGGGCATAGCTTCAATGGCGTTTGGGAAGTGTAATACATATTCTCGGCCACTTGAATAGAAAATGTGGCTTAGCAGACACAACTGCACGTCTCTTGGCTGGAAAAACATGGACCGTGACAGCTGGATCAGGAGAAGAGGGGGGGGGGAAAATCCCCCACTCAATAGACCATAGTCTTTAGCAGACAGTAAGGGAGACAAGAGAGAGGACTTTCAAAAAGGAGACTCTTTGGCCAAACATTTGCCACTGAGTCAAGTTTCCCAAGTACAGAAACAGATAGCTTAAAGGAAGGACTGTGGATATCTGTCTAAGAACAACTGAACTCATTCCTTACAACTGAGGGGATAGAATAAATGCTCCTCTTCTGGAAAAGGAGGCAAAGGAGAATGCTGTTAGGAAGAGCAAGGCCAACATGAGTCCTCTTCCTCAAGGACAAAAGTAGCCCCGAAACCAGATGGCCTGACAAGACCAGGCACTAAAGTTCTGATAATCCATCTGGCAGAAACTTGAAAGTCAAAAGCTCTCTAAGTGGACTCACTGACGCCTTGCATGGACTCGTTGAAGCCTCATGTGGACGCATTGATGACTCAGACCCGCTAAAGACCATGCGGATTCTGTAACAGCTGTGCAGGCTCACTGACAGCCGTGCAGACTCGCAGACAACAGTGCAGACTTGCAGACAACTGTGCGGACATGCAGACATCCACAAGGAATTGCTGCTGGCCATGCAGACTCGGTGACAACCGTGCTCTCACAAACAATCATGTGGACTGCATGAGCCGCTTCTCTTGGACTTCGCAAACAACTTTATGCGGTATGCGGACTCGCAACAGCTGTGCGGTTACACTGGCTTAACCGTCCAAGAGGCTTGCTGCCGGCGTATGGGCTCGCTGGCGCCTGTGAACTCCTGCGCCTTGCGACATGATGACACCTTGCACAGACTGAAGACATATGCGGAACTGTACACGGACTCGATGCCTTGCAGAGACGGTAACTGCGGGCAAAAAGTGAGTACGGCATGCTTAGCCTAAGCAACGTTCTGCGCTCAAAAGCCTGGACATGGACATAACAGTGGCCTTGTCAAAAACAAAACTTGGAACACCGGCAATAAACGGGGAGAACTGGTGTGAATACTTACTCCTATAACTTAGCTTCAGACTCAGGCTGCTAGTGACGACTGCAGGCACAATGGCAGCACTCACTATGGATCGTGATCGGTTACCTGGCTCGGATGAATCGCTAGAATAACTGTGGGACAACGGGGCCAAACACAAGATCTAGACTTACTGAAGATACAGACCTACCATAACTGTCCTTAAGCGACCACGATCTAACTCTGTCCATGGAGGACCAAGAGCAAAGGCATGAGACAGAGGGCACAGTCCTTGAACATACTGGGATGTTAGTCGTCATCTGGAAACCCCAGGACTACCAGGCCTGTTGGCAGGAGTGCCAAGGTGACAGGGAAGGCTGCATCTGTGTAGTGGCCAAAGGAACGAGAGGACACTGCCCAGCCAATGCACTGGATTCTTTCCATGCAAAAGACTTAAAATGTTACACAAAATTCAATTCAAGATTTAACCAAGTCAATACCCAATTGCATTAAATCTAGCCTACTACCCTGAGCTGACATTTGGCTGTAGAAGGATCTATATCCACTAGAGAAGAAACTATATACTTATCTCAATCTTCTTGACCGGGTGTTAATTCTAAAGAAAACCTAGATTCAAGATTGTTCTGTTTAGTCTCTCTTAAGTCCATCATTCTCTTCTAATTCAGCAATTTATCATCTTCTCTACCCCTTCCAAAGACCAATCCTTGCAATAATCACGAGAGTTGTCTGAATCACAATTCACCTCTCGATGATTTGGTCTTGCAAACACTTACCTTACAAAATCTAACAGATTTTGATAAGGGAGATTAAGAAGAATGCCAATATATTTTGATAGGGAAGATTGAGAAGAATCCATATTGCCAAATCACAGACCAAAATCCAGACAATCTATTTGTTAACCAACAAAACAAACCCAAATTTTACAGTACTTGTCTAAACAGCTGGCCGTATTCGATGACAGAGAAGAATGACAACCAAAACATTTGCTGCCTTAAGGTAACTATTGGGAGTGTTCGTTAACAATTATTTCAGTTTTAACAATTGTTGAATCTGCGCCAAGTAGCCTCAGATAAAGCTAATGATGGAGTTAAGTTTCACCTCAAAAATCATATGTTACCATACAAAAGACATGGAAGTTCATACATTACATTCAAAATGTACTGCAATCCTAATTTTTCTAATACACACCTGTATATGTAAATTAATTACACCCAAACGGAAATATATGTGCAGCTCCTCCGGCCAGGTTTCAAACCTGGCTTTGGGCTGAGATACAGTAACGGGCTTATATATTCAAGTACCAAGAGAAATATAACTTTTTTCTGACCCTGCTGTATGTTCCTATTCAATTCAGGTTCAGTAGTGACTATCACCCTACATACCTTTTAAATACTGGCACAAACAAGTGCAATTATCAGTTAAAATTTCCCATGGGCATAAGTTATTCCCAATGTAAAATGAATTGCGGCTTAATATTTGTAAGTATAAAGAAGCTACACTGATAAAAGGAAGAAAACATACATGTACACACATACCTTTGATGGAATCTTCTTATTTACAAATATCTTGACAAGCGCATTAATAAGTGAAAGCAACGTTGCTTTCTGCGTGTCCTTCTCTTCGTTATCAGCTGGCAGAGGTAAAGGACTTTGCCGAGCTATTTCGCCTAAAGCTATGACAATAGAATTCTGCAGCGGGCAATTTTCAGCAAGAAGTTGAGTGACTGAAAATAAGTAAACTTACTTACTTATGTACAATTGCTATATCACAACTTAGTTTCTCATATTTACATCAAAACCTGAAACTATGTGGCCCAACATTTATTTCTGAAATTCAAGCAAATACACAGACATTACTCTTATGACATACAGTACAGTATACACTTTAAATTATAAAATATGACGGTTCATAATAAAATGTCTTATTTGGATGCTTACATACTGTTTAAGATAGCTATACCTCAGCTCTATGCATGTCGACATTCTAAATAAAAAGATTGCTTGGCTGACCAGGGTGACTGTCTAGTTTACCTGTTCTCCACCCTGTGTGTTCTGACTGTTTAAGCTCTTGTCAGAATTCTCCTTGACAGCCCACTAAGTTGTGGGGAGGCTGGGAGAGTTCTCCTTTAACAGACGGTAAGTATCCAAATAAATTATCCAAATAAATAAGTTTATTATGAAAATTTGTTATTTGGGATGAACCTTACCTACTGTTAAAGATAGCCGATTTCCACATTAAAAATAGGATGGTGAGTAGTGTTGCTAGACAAAGTCCACGCCGTCAAAAGAGTTAAAGAGCTTCTTACATGAAACCCAGAGCATTCTTACATGAACAGGAATTCTTCCTGGATCTTACAGATGCCAGAAGGTGAAGGTGGATTCCATTCAGGGAACAAGGCTCTCATATGTGAGCAGCCATTTGGAGAAAACTGATTCGCTTTCTGCCAGAACGGATATAAGCAGCGAGAAAAGATCCCTGTGCCTAGGTCTGAAAGCCCAAAAAATGATAGTCACCTAAAATAAATACCTAATGATATAATGGCATGCTACTATACAACACATGTACCTTCATGCAGCTCCCTTACTACATCTATGAAAACAAAAGGATCTCATGAGCAACACCAGGAACCTTACACAAACCACTACCTCTAATATACGGCCAATGTTGTCTCTACTCTTGATTTCAGGATTGACTGCTGAGATGCTTTATAAAATCCTCTCGCTCTGTGGATAAGGTTGAGATTCTCCAAGCAGTTAAGAGCAGCATGCAGAGGTTTTGGTAAAACTGCATGGAATTTGGTTGTCTGAGTAGATCTTTCCTTAACAAAAGAAGTTTGGAGGGAGTTCTACTGAAAGAGCTAGAAGGTCTGGAAACCGTTCCTCATACCACCAAGGAGCTACATGAGTCGTTCTGCAATTCTGTGCTACCCAAAATTTGTTCATTAATTTTCTCACCGTAGTGAGCATCTAGATTGGACGTCTAGTAAAAATTGCAAGAGCCTATCCTCATCCCAAGATAAAGTATGGACTGAGTGTGAGTCAGGGCAGATGTCTGAAAATTGATCATAATGCCCAGTGACTGAGTGGCAGTCAGGTCAGACGTCTGAAAATTAATCACAACGCCCAGTGACTGACCCAGATTAAGAACATATCTTTGGCCATAAAAACCCAATCAAAAGAGCTGGCCAACATTTGCAAGTCCCCTAAGTAGAGAATTCGTGCCCCAGCAAGATGACACCATTCCCTATTTGTGCCAAATTCCTCACAAATACTTGGGGCACTGTACACAGGCTGTAACAAAGCCTTTAACTGGAATACCTTTCCTGCAAAACAATTCAAAGGAACTTGCATGACTGAGGATTTTTTGGTATATAAAAATATGAATCCTGCATGTGAACCGATACCATCCAGTTGTTCTCATGGATAACTGCTAGCACCATGCTACGTGATTCCATGGAAAATGGGGACAGACATGACCAAACTCAATATTTCCTCAAATATTTAGAACTGTAGGGACTAGCAGCATGGCAAACATATTTCCCACAATTAACTGTTGGTTACTCATTCAAATACTAACCAAACCCACAGTTAAATTTAACGACTGGACGTTATATCAAGTACAGGACAGTTCTCAAAAAACTAAAATAGAAACAAGTATTACATAAAAAGCCTGCAGTTTAACCAAAAACTATGAAATAATGCACATCCAAGACAAGAAAAATATTCCAAATACTCACCAAGATCTTTCACTACAGTCTCAAAAGATGGCCAGTCTTCTAAAATAATATCATTCTTCTTTAGTTTGTTGATATAAAAGGAATAACTATGTCCTATAGCTAAAACGCAGCTTTCTTGACTATCCAGACGCTGTAAGAGAAAAATTTAAGTTTAGCATTAAAACGTTAGCTTTCATGTAAAAGACCTATTTCTCTTGGTTATTCCTCATTTACTAGAATGAAAAGTTATAAAAATTCTAAAAAATTTTTAATACTATTTGGATCAATACAACCGTACTCATGAAACACATTATCTGTTTAACTGTGAACTGAATACGCATCTAGAAAACCCAGAACATCACCATGCTATTGGTGATGTTCTGAACTGGTTTTGGGTAATGACTGGTATCATGGTACACTGCCAAAAAACAGTTATGACTACTTAATAAAACCAATCAGATGTTTTATTAGCAGCAACACATCACTTTTTCCATAAAACCCTAACGCATGTATTTTTAAATGCCTCAAGTGTCACTTCATCACCAATTCAAAAGAAATTGTCTGCTGGCAGCAGTGGAGCACATATGTCTCACAGCTCCTGGCAGCCAATTGCCGCACTTTTTGTGTAGTCTGGAAAAACAGCTGTGAAAAAATGGTGAGGTTGGGACAGAAGAACTTTGATTAGGTACAGTAAACTTATATTCAACTATAAATCATTATTTCATCATAAAATGTACCCTCTAAAAATGGTTATACTATTATCCTGATACACTTATATTAATATAATTTCAATAGTACTTTAATATAATTTTAATATTTCAGTAGCATCAATTCTGAGCATCTATCTTCACTTTAATGGCCCTGGTCTGTCCTGAATGGGGAGAAAACCAGTTTCTCTCTCTCTCTCTTTGAGTTATGTATTATTTAATCTTATAGTATTATTATTATTATTATTATTATTATTATTATTATTATTATTATTATTATTATTATTATTATTATCATTATTATTATAAATCCTAATAATATCTGAAAATTAGTATATCATTTTATCATAAAAAATATATTTAGTCATGAAAGTAACATCAAAATACACTAATTAGTGATTACTTCTTGACAAAAAAGTCTGTGACTTGCCAAATTTTTTGCAAATAATTTATAGATGTTCCACAGAAAATCCTGCAAATTGGTGAGTCTGCGAATAGTGAGAATGCTAATATGGGGGGGGGGGTTTACTGTATATCATTGCTCAGAAGGGCAACAACAACAAAACCATCCACCCAACAAAACTGGCTTACAAAAAATCAAGCCTCCCCTCAAAGGACCCCTGATGACCTACACCTTATTTTGGACCTGACTCAAAACTTTCTCCTGAACACTGTATTTACTTAGACACTTGGCAGTATTTTATTTTTGTTATCGAAAGAATTACCACCAACAACTGTTTACCTCTCCATCTATGAAAATGTGATGAACTTAGTTGCTGGAGGAATGCAATAATGGAGAAAAAGAAATTATAAGCAGGACTGAAAACACTATGCATACTGCAAGCAGCAGATGTAGCTATAACCTTCATCCTAAATGGTAAGGCTCTTGTATAAACACAAAGAATGAGATTTACCACTGCCTGAAACTCTGGGATCAAACCACACTGTGCATACTAGCAGCTGACAGGTGATTTTAAAGAACAAACACTAAGTTTTCACTATAAAATCCATTTCATTCAAACCCACTAATCATAAAATAAACTTTTAACTATGTGGAATGCATTCAGGTGCAAGAAACAAAGGGTTTCACAGAAAGATTCTAATGCACATGCTCCAACCAACTCCACAGTCCTTGTAGCCTTTCAGTAGAGATACGTAGAAGAATGAAAATGGTGTTACTGCAAGGACCAAGAGTTGGCTAGGTGGGCAAGCATATTGGGATGTTCCTTGTAATGCTTTGCTTCATGCACCTATATGCATTTCTCAGAGTTAAGAGGTTATTTTATGATTAATGGGTTTGCAAAGTAGCAAAGAGTTAATATCAAATGAATAAGAGTTAGGTCTGAATAAAAAAAAAAGAAAATATCAATAATGATGTAGATGAAAAGTGAAATGCATGAATTTATGAAACACACTTAAACCTTAATCACATACCAGAAGGTACACCAATTGCCAGCCTTCAAGAAGCTTGTGACAACACCAACCACTATGCAATTCTTAATGGCTCAAGCTATACTTCATTCAGATGTGGAGTTGAGTGTCTATGTACATAACACCAAAGCTTTTATAATGCATAAAACTTACTAGGCAGAATTAGATCCAGAAACTAACTTTGAGGTTTTCCCATCACTGAGATAAACTGTGACACATAAATGTTGAAAATCATAATTCAGTTACCACCTTGCACAAGATAATTGCACTTCACACCAACAATTGATCGCCATCTTGTATGAAGTGTTTATACTACTGTGTCTACACTTAATCTTTAGTAACGGTTGACAAAATATACTAATGACATTTGAAAAATTAAAAAGAAAAGAAAAACATGAAATGACAGTAATACTCACAAGGTTTTTCATGTTGACAACAGAATAGATAATTTTCTCGAACTCGTCTTGATTCTGAATTTGGCCAGCAATGACACCAAAGAGATGGGCTGAAACTTCACCATAATATCCACCACGCAGGACAAATTTCTGTTCAAGAACATTAATTTCTAGTGATATATAAAACTCTAAACCTGTGTAACTATTTTATAGAGAGAGAGAGAGAGAGAGAGAGAGAGAGAGAGAGAGAGAGAGAGAGAGAGAGAGAGAGAGAGAGAGAGAGAGAGAGAGATAATTCTCTTGTATTAGCTCATAGAATAAATCAGAAATTTTTAGTGATATGTAAAACCCTCAACTTGTATACTTGTTTAACTATCTGAGAGAGAGAGAGAGAGAGAGAGAGAGAGAATTCTCTTGTACTAGTTCATATAATAAGTCAGAAATTTTTAGAGATACTTGTGTAACTATTTTGAGAGAGAGAGAGAGAGAGAGAGAGAGAGAGAGAGAGAGAGAGAGAGAGAGAGAGAGAGAGAGAGAGAGAGAGAGAGAATAATTTACTGGATTTAATTCATATGATAAATCAAAATTCTGTATATATTAACCTTTTACATGTTTCCATTACAAAAGATTGCAAGAAGAAAAAAATATACTGCCATAATATTCATGTATATACTAACCCTGATCCAGTCCACCTTGAGGGAGTAATGTTTGATAAATATTTCTGGAGCAACAGCTACAATTCTCAGAATAGACTCCAATGCAACAGCAGACCAAGCATTGGCAGCTAACTCCGCAAAACCAACGTACCTCATGAATGGATTGGGGCCTGAAATATTCATGTAATACTCTGGTCAAATGCCTCATATACCTTCACCTTTAAGTTAAACACAGGCGTTAAAAAAATAAAATATTCTAGATACCTATACCTGAGGCTTTTATATTGAAGTATTCTTGGCACCAAGCTGATTTCTAGCATTGTAGCTTGTTAACAAGGAAGTTATAGGGGCAAGTGAGAGGGAAGGAAAGCATAAGACTCACTCACTCACCCAGCTGTATGTCCTCACTTTTCCTCTGGCCACTGGCCATATCTATTAATTAATGAAAAAGGAATTGCTGTGTTCTAACAAAATATAAAAAACCTTCATCTTTTATAATGATGATACACTCCTTTAATAAGAGATCAGGGAATTTTGAGATTGGTGTTAACCATCCTGAATTACCAGCTTTCCAGTCATGTGCATGAACAGGGGAAAGGTGACTCCTGCAATCTCCTATACACCCTGGAATGTCTAATGCAGAGTTTGCTTAAAGGTACCTAACTCTATGAAAATTTCAAAGGAACCCTCTCGCTCATCCATGGGCAAGAGATCCTGTTTGGTAAGTGGCAATTATTAACATCAAAACCAACAGGAATTACTATCACTAGCAGAACTGAATAATAATAATAATGCCCTCACCATTTTATACAGACAGCAAAGGGAATCATATCCTTAATTTTTTGCCTTAGAATAGGTACCTTATTGTGAAGCTCACCGACATAAGACATGGGCTGTCTGTGGTCATAAAGAAAAAAGGAGGAGAAGAGACCCCTCCAACACATTTAGTTTTTTGTCCTTGAACTTGAATATTTACAGAATGAGCATCCATCACAGATAGTCAGAAGTCTTCAAGAACTTGTGAGTGACAGCTCTCAAGTAAAACTGAAGGTGGTCTGTCTACACCAGACTCAGCCCTTAGTACTTGTGCCACCGAGAAATTTCCCCTGAATAAGAGGGGCAATGCAATTCTCCAGACTTTGATGGCTCTCACATGGGGCACAGCATCGAACCCCCTGCCAGATGACTGGTATATCCCCTTGATTGTCTCATGAAACCAGAAGGATATAAGTGTTCTTGGACACCCAAGTCTTCTACCTGCCAGTGCTAACAATTAGGTGTTGACATTCAGGCATAAGATGGTTGCCAAGTCCTGTCCAAGTAAGGCTGTAAGCATGTCCTGGGCATAAGAGCATCTGATCTCTATTGTTGCTTAGGAAAACACCTAAATGTGGGGTCAAAAACTGACAGGTTTTGTTTTGGTTGCAAAGAAAAAAAAAGGGGGCGAGTTTACCTCATCTTTCTGAATGCCACATCTGATATGACAGACCATGCTCTCACCTATCATCACTACCTATGATATGGCTAGCAAACTAACAGTCTTGAGGGTAAGGTTTCTATCTGAAGCTTCAAATCTCACACTAGAGCCATGACCTTGAAGAACGGGCAAGACTGCTTAACACTCCTTGTGAGCATGGAAAGCACTATCAAGAGAGGACAATGCCCTTCAACCAGAATACCTGCTTTAAGACAGAACAATAAGTCTTCAACACAGAGACAGAGCAGATTGTAGTCTATGATTAGTGGAAGAGTAGCTCCAACCAAAAAGAGGATGGCCCACTTCCCCTTACATATATCTGCCAAGGTTTTCTTGACTGTCCTTGGCATTTCAAGCAGATCTTAAGAAAAAATCTCTTACAGTTTAGTCTCAACCCATAAAGAGACTCCACAGACTTGTGAAACCTCAGGACAGAGCTGATGTGGAAGAGTGGGCTAGGTAATCCTGAAGTGATCCATACCCTGCTGATTAATCAACATATCAGGGAGAATAGGGGAAGGCATGTAGATACACATTTTCCCATAGGTGCTGAAAGGAGTTCTCCAGTGCCACCAGGAGGTTTGAACCCGTGGAATAAAACATTCATCCACCAAGTGAGGTTGTCCTTAACTTCCCGGTTATGAGGTATTGATAGCATCAGGGAATCTGAGGTTGGAGACCAGTGCTGTTTCAGACACTGCTGAGGCAGGTGAAGGTAAAGGCACACATAAGGCAAGAGGTTCTCCAAGGACAGCAAATACCAGAAGATGACTTGCCAATGCCAAACTGGTAGTTCCTGTCAAGAAAGGAGCTAACATTCTTACCCTGGGACTGTTAACTCGATGATATACAAGACATAATCCCTATGCTCTGATGTTTAGCAATCCCAAACACTTTGTCTGCTGCTTGGGCTAGAGATCATACCTTTCCCAATCTACCAGTCCCCAATTTATGGCAAACTGAGACAAGCCGACTTCAGTCGTAGAACAACTGCACTTCTAAGGGAGTGTGTGCCTCCCTGGTCCCGGATATATGCTAGAGCAGTTCTGTACCGCAACCACTGCATCACGAGTCATTGCAGCAAAATGTTGAAGCACCAGGTGAATTGCCTTCAACTCTTTCAGGTTTATGTGAAGCTTCCTCTCTTGTAAAGACCACGTTCCTGAAACTTCCAAATGTCCTAGAACTGCTCCCCAACCCAGATCCGATGCATCAGAGAACAAAGTTAGGCTCGGGCTCGGATGATTTAGAGACTTTCCTATGAGAAACCTTCCTTCTTCGAACTACCACTGAAGATCCTCCTTTATTCCCTGATTGATGGGGAATACAAAGGAATCTGGAAGTCTTCCTCCTCCAACTGGCCTTTAGGAAGAACTGTCAAGGCCTCACATGCAGTCTCCCCAACAGTACGAACGTCTTGATGGAGGAGAGGGTTCCTAAAAGGCTCATCCAAGTTGGCAGAGCAGGACTGTAGACTCAAAAAGTGACTGATCTTTTGGGTGCACGACTGCACTCTTGTCTGACAGAAATGCCCGAAAAGGCCAAGAGTCTATCCTCATCCCCAAACAGACTATCGATTGAGAAGGGATTAGTTGCGACTTTTCTAGATTGACCATAAAATGCCCAAATCCTGGGCTAACTGTAGAGTTTTGAGAAGGTCCTCTGTACATTTCCTCTGGGATGACAAACGTAGGAGCCAGTTGTTCCAGATATACGCATACTTTCACATCCATTAGGTGAAGCCATTGTGATAGAGGGGTGAGTACTCTGGTGAAGACTTGAGGGGCTGTGGACAACATGAAACACTGAGCCTGAAATTAGAAAACACTGTCCTGGAATACAAATCTCAGGAATTTCCTGGAATCACAGTGTATTGGGATATGAAAGTAAGCATCTCTCATGTTTATGGAGACCACCCAGTCTCCTTGATGAACTGCAGCGAGAACTGAGTTGTTTGTCTGCATCTTGAACTTCACGGTTTGAATGTAGAAGTTCAGAATGCTTACATCCAGGACTGGTCTCCAACCACCTGATGCCTCGGGGACTATGAAAAGGTGGTTGTAAAACCCCTCAAATGATAAGTCTTCTATTTCCTCTATCGTTCTTTTTTGGATAAGAGCTGCAACTTGCTTTGAGAGGGCCGAAAACCTCTCCGAGCCTTCTGAGTAAGCCTTTAAGGCGATGGGAAAAGACGTCAAAGGAGGTCTCTCCTTGAAGGGGATCGAATATCATTCTTTGAGTACCTGAAGTACCATGGCTCTACTGACCTGGCTTCCCACTGCTTCCAAAAATGTAGGCATCTGGCACCCACTGGGAGAAGGAGGACCAGAGTCTCACTTGCTAGAGGGTGGTCTAGAGGATGATTTCTTTGCAATGGGATGAATGGATCTAGGGTTCCTGCATGGTTGAGAGGGAGCTCTTCCTCTGCTACCTCGAAAGGGCCGTGGGTGAAGGGGAGAGAATGGACGAGGATTAAACAAGACAGAAAGGGGACAGCTCGAACCCTTCGGTTGTTTGGTCGACTGAGCTCGAAGATCATTTGTAGCTTTCTTCTGAAGCTCTGCAGCTACTTGTTCCACTGTCGCTTGAGGTAAAAGGCTGCTTTTGTTCAAAGGGATGAAAAGAAGAGATCTTTGAGATGGGGTCACTCCCTTGGTGGTGAATGAGCACCACATTTCTCTTTTCTTCAACACAACTGTAGAAAAGAATAGAATAGAATAGAATATGGAATTTAGGCCAAAGGCCAAGTGCTGGGACCTATGAAGAGAGCAACTAATTCTTGTGCCCCATCTCTAATCACCTTATCGGCGTACGAAAGAACCCTGAGCCAGTCTGCAGCAAAATTGTCCAGTAGAGAAGAATAATCCTCGATCTTCTTTGTTAAAACGCCTACCATCCACTCTAGGAAACTAAAGATCTTGAATACTTTGTAGGTGTCTTTAGCCAAGTTGTTGAGCTCAGAGAAAGAAAACATAATCTTCGCCGCGTCGAAGGCTGATCTACCAGCAGGATCAATGAGGCCAGAGAAGTAAGAGATCTGTGGCTCTCTCGGTAGTAAAGGAGCATTAGAGCACTCTCTTCTAGAGATCCCAAGGAAAAGAGCGGAAATCTTTAAAAAGAATCACACCTGTCCTTGTCCTTCACTTCACAAAATTCTTCAACAAGGAGGTCTAATCCGTGGAAACATCAAAGGAAGGAAAGACAGAAAAGACTCTTGTCTCTCTCCCTTTCCAACAAACATCAACTCCCAACTCATAGAGAGACTTCTGGAGGAAAAAGAAAAAAGAAAACACCAGAGGAGGGAGCTTTCTTCAAGCTCCTAAACTCAGAATACCGACGTCCTGGCTCTGGTTTTCAAGTAGCCAGCGCCAGTCCCCAAGCACCAGGCACCGACTCCTCAGTATCAGATGCCCACTCACAAGCTTTTAATCTTCAGTTGGTTCCACCTTCACCTAAATAGCCGGCGCCAGTCCCCGATCACCAGGCACTGACTCCTCAGTATCAGATGACCACTCACAAGCTTTTAATCTTCAGTTGGTTCCATTTTCGCTTTAGGTGAAGGTGGAACCAACTGAAGATTAAAAGCTTGTGAGTGGGCATCTGATACTGAGGAGTCGGTGCCTGGTGCTTGAACTGGTGCTCAAGAAAGTACAGCAGTGTGTACTAAGGAAAAACTGGCGCCAAGTACTAAGGAGAGACCCAAGCACTCTGGAACTGGTGTTGGCGTTCAGGAAAGGTGCCAGGCGAACAGGAATTGGCACAGGAGACTAGCAGGCTGGTGCCCGGTGCCCATGAAGACTTCAAGTTGAAGAATGATTACTTACACATCCATCAAGACACCTTTCCAGTGGCTGTCTAACACTACACACCCATGAAGACGCCTTTCCAGTGGCTGTCTGCAGAAACCTGGGAACAAACTGCAGGTTTGACTGAGGGGGCAACTACCCAGAGAAAACCACCTTGGACTCCCTTGGACTGCAAGTAAGTCTTCTCCCAGGTTCAGGGGAGCAGGACAATGACCTTTGATCTAAGAGATCCAAGGGGCCAGATAGCCACCTCCTCCAGCAAAATCCACAGAGATGCCTTTTCAATGGATGCCTGTCGATACCTGGGACTGGCAACAGGCTCGACTGAGGGGGCAACTACCCGGGTGAACTCTCATCAGCTTCCATTGGACTTTCAGTGTCTTCTCCCTGGTTTAAGGGAGCATGACAGTGACTTAGGTCTAAGAGCACCAACGGGCTGGATAGCCACCTCCTCCACTGCACAACACTTCACTGTTACAAGGTTAATTTCTATAAACCCAGACACAGACTGGCAATGGCATGGGAAGGAAGCAAGGGAGCCACGTGCAGGAGCAAGTGGATAAAAAATAGGAGGGCTAGTAACAGGAGAGAAAAATTAGATGAGGGAGTCGGCGGAGGGTGCTCTGAGCTGGCAGCAGGCGAGCTAGTAGCGCGGGAGGTGGCGGGTGCTCCTGGTCGAGAGGTGGCAGGTGCTACTGGGTGCTTGGAGCATGAGTTGGCACCAGGCGAGCTAGTGGCTCAGGAGCTAAGAGCTCGGCAAATGGTGAGTGCTACTGGGTGCTTGGAGCTGAAACTCGGCTGCAAATTCTTCTTAAAAAACCCCTCTCAATCAATATTAGGGTACCATTTCTCTCCTGACTACGTTCTGCCCTTACACTTATAAGTCTCTGGAAAGGAAAGTGATTATATAATTGATTCTTTACTGACAAGAAATTATGGGGTGCACAGAGTACCTCATACAAGCAGATCAATTCCTATACAAAAAATATTTGAGACTTGCAGGAATGTATTTCACCACCGAGAAATCCGGTTCGATAGCGAATGCCATGTTTACTCTTTGTTAAGACTGTTGGTATAAAGAAGAGGTTAATTACAAATTTGCCACAATAGCAAGAAAAAAAAGATAAATCAGAGCTTAATAACAAAACAATAAAACTGCTCTGAAAGTTATAAGCTTGAAGATTACGTGAAATCAGTGATAATAGTTCACTGAAATCCAGTTATATAACCAGCAAATAAAGCTGCCACAGATACTCTGTGTTTACTCAAGCAGCAGCAGGAACAGAATGACGTTGTCTGCTAAGTCATTCCTGGCGTTCCCGAGTTTGTGGGCGGCATTAGTCACCTACACTAAACAATCGAAGCGCTGCACATGAATTTTGAATTTAAGCTGCCATGTGAGTGGAACTCATAGTTATGTACTGTAATTACTTGGAAAGTATAGATAAAATCATGTTTTGGGACAAAATTTTCAGGATCACATGATACATGAGATCAGATGATCATGAGTATACTGTATTGGCAAATCACAGTTCTTTTTTACGCTGTATATTTTTTAGTTTTATGGAATGTTATTGTTGGAAATGAAATGTGCTTGTGTATTTAAGAGCAACCTTCAGTTCTGAAATCTGAAAAAACAAAAAACCGAAACACAGCTTGCCCTGAGGATTTTGGATAAGGGACTGTGAACCTATATGTATACTGTACATGTATTTGTACATGTACATGTATGGCCTCTTAAATTCTCTATTTCCTCACACTTTTTGGATACATTTGTCTCTACACTTCTTAATCAGTGTGGGGTAAAAAGAATGTCTTTGCTTTCTATGGCAGGATTCAAACCACTGCATGTGAGATTACAGAAAGGGCATACCAGCATGCCATACCACCATTATGCAAAACAAATGAGCATTATCAATAACAATCATTATTCTCTGCTAAATCTTATCATTAATAAGAATGTTTTAGAAACTTTCTTATGAACTTCATGGGATTCTGAAGGGAGTTTTGGACACTGGTCAAGCACTGTAGGAACAAGGACAATGGGAGCAGGTAGTTAGCCATTAAGTGAACAGTAGGTATCCATCGACTGAGCTAGCCCATTACAAGAGATCAGTGAGCAATGGTCCATGTTCCTGACCAAACTCTTACAGGGAGAAGGCAAGCATTTGTTTCAAGGAGGGAGTCAAGTAACTTTTGGACATGGCACTACCCAGGGCTGTAAGGGTGAAGGACAGATGAAGATTTCTTAGCTTTTGAAATATTCCAAACCCCTGCAAAATTAACAAAATACATGAAGATCAAGGTGACATGAATCTGGCATAGGCATGCCCATGCCCAGGACATCAATGCTGTTCTTGTATCTAACCCGACATTCCAAAAACAGATACACACACAAACATGAAAAAACTCAGGGCATCAATGTTGTTTGTGCATCTTACTTGACTTTCCAAGAACTGATACAAGTACTCAGATGCAAAATCAAAAGTTGATGAAAAAATAAAATGGCAAAAGCTCAACAACATGACATCATGACCAAAAGAGCAGCAGTGGAGGATACAAATAAATAATGATGGCATATAGCTATGCAAGGGGATGGGTGGGTGGGTTCTCCCATCTCACTCACATCTGTTACTACCCTTTTACAAGCTACAACAACTGAAAGCAGCTTTTGGCCAAGAATACTCATATATGAAAGATGATAGTTTGTATACTTCATTGGAACAAATACTAATAGATCAGCTGGGACCATGGCTCAAATTTTTAAGGGACCTGACACAAAAACATAAAATAATTTACAACACATGCATACAGCCAAAAGTGAAATTCAGTTCCATACCAGTCACAGTAAAGCTGGATGATAGACCAGCCTGTAGTGATAACAACTACCTGTTCCCAACATTATACTGCCTACAGTACTAAATTTTCTTTTGAAGCATCACTTGGGCCCTTTGCTACTGAACAACTTCTTCAACTTTACCCTGCACCGATATCCACCTATCATTTAAAGGATGAAAATCTTTTATTTATTAGGGTGTGGTTCACTATTCAAAGCAAGAACAAAGAACATAGAACAAAAGACATTATACATATCAACGTCAGTTTGAGAAATCCATTCAGTGACCCTTTATACTTATGCCCCATTAAACTGACAAAATTTGAAATGCCTACTTTATTAATTGTTCTAAATGAATGTGGTTAATATATATAGTACAAAGCTCTAGTAATAGTCTTCAAACCTTACAGTGAAATCTTAACATCGCCACCATCACCAACAAATCTATTAAAATTCAATCCTATCCGATGAAAACCAAATATCTTATCATCTAATTAGGAAGGCTTAGCTATGGAGCAGATTTACTAAAATTATCATTATTCTTAATACAACTGTATTATTTGACTTTTGCAAATGGATATCTGTTGGTTTAACAACCTAATCGGGCCAATAGTTTCTCTCTCTCTCTCTCTCTCACACACACACACACACACACACACACACACACACACACACACACACACATGCAGGTTTAAAGAAACAAATAGGTTTTTGCTGAAAATGAAAACCAGAAAAGTTTTTTTGCTGAAAATGAAAACCAGAAAAGTTTGAAGTGCCAAAAAACAATGAAGGGTGCGAGAAGATAAGAATTTGACAGTGCGCTTATAAAGAGGTTTAAGCTCAAACATAGTGAAGGTGTAAGCATTTCTGGAGAGATGTTTATGGAGCAGGGCAGAATTTTGCTAAGGAACTAAACCTAACGAATGACAGTAGTTATTCATAAGCTTTGTTCTACTTTTAAAAACAAAGCACTCTTTATGTGAAATGAGCTGGCAAGACTGTTTACATTTTCTAAGGGGTGATTTCTATAATCCAGGATTTTTTATGGTTCAGCAGTGGCCTGGTCGCAAGGGTGCTGGTTTTAAGAGGTCGGACTATACTTTAACACAAACAATATGAAACTATCATACAGTATTCAGCAAATTACAGCAATCACGATCTTTATTTTACATGAGTTACTGATTTTCTCATCAAACTTTGGAAACAGTCCTTCATTAGTTAACGGGACACATGAACAGACACTACCATACTTACAAACATTCAGAGATACAAACAAATGTGATCATAAATTAAAGTTGTGTTCGAAGCGCTCCACTTTGCCACCCATTAGTTCAAATTTTGTTCTGCACATCTATTCTGCTTAGTTACAATTAATAAAGTACTGTATCTCTACAAAATACAGTACTGTATGTAGTGTACAGTACTGTAAAATATTGTGTCTTAGGATGAAAAACATACAGCACTGTATTGACTTTATATCAAACTGTACTTAATAGGTATGAAGACCAACTTATGAACAATTCAGGGTACGAACGGCTGTTTTGAATGTAACTCGTTCGTACATAGGGTAGTATCTGTACTAACAAATTTTTTCTCTAAAAGAACCCAGTCATACTTGGGCTATTTTAGCCTGTCTCCATTCTTTATGTAAAAGTAAGGTGTGGGTATTCGTGAAAAAGATTGGAAATGATAACAAATGAGAACGTTATCAAGGAAACATCTCTCAAAAAAGATCGAAGAGGGCAGTACACTCCCACAGCAATCAACTGGTAACGGAACTGAAAAGCAAAGCCTTGCACAGAACACTGCAGGAAGCACAAAGGCTCTTGTCAGCATCCCTTTGGCCCCAGCTGTATTTTTCTTTGCCCTGTAGTTTTAAGTTCCCTTTAGTCTCTACTAGTTCATCCATCTATCTTCTTCAGAATTTATCTTGCACCTTTTCAACTCTATGAGTCAAGAAATATGACTCAGTTACCTCATAATAATAAGACACTGCAAAAGTATTAAGCGATATATGGTACAAGGACAATGTATCCAGAAATACACTGTAAGCAAACACTTCAACACACAGGATTCAAGTTAATATAAAAAGAGCAAACTAAACATATCCAAATACCTTTTTCTTTCACACCAGATGCTACCTTATAATTGTGTTCGTCTAGTATTTTGTGCACAAGCTGGCCAATAACTGGTGGATTGGACCATAATAGGCCCTCTTCTGATACAGACAAAATTCCAGCTTCAACTGCTAAACAGTGCTCTAAGTATTTCAGCATCTGGGAATATCAAAATCAATTATTTAGTCTCCAAATCTATTATACAGGATAGGATATCTCTTGCATACTGAACAAAATAAATACTTAACAAATACTGTAAAAAGATACTGCATAAATAACATAAATATTCAGGTCAGCTGTTAAATTCCTCATGACAAAGGTATAATTTCAACTGTAATAATCTAATTACAGTATATAGTATTCCAAAAGGTATGACAGAACTTTTCCATACAAATATATATCATAAATCTTTGTAGGTGCAAATAATTTTCAAGAAAATATACACCCTATGCCATATTAATGCTCTCTGTCTGTTAAACATTCAAATTCAGTGTAAATCTGATTATTCAATATCTTGGAGACACAACCTATTTATTCTATCCAAATAATCCCATCAAATAACCTCTTAGTTCCAAACACATTTTGTAAGGACTAACAAAATATGTTAGGGACTAACATATTCCTACCATCACTACTAATAATACGACCAAAGTGTGTTCTAATCACGATAAAACATCTAAATCTAACCATACAATTCATCCCCCAACTTCCTTACCCTACTAGTTCCAACATGTTTTTGTTAGTCAACTATAAGCTATTGATGCAAGCAAATGTTAGCACCATAACTGCTACCATTAGAACCATAGCATTTTCTTACTGAAATACTTGTACAAAATATAAACATCCATTCCCACAATTTCACCACCTATTGCAACATTTCAAAATAAAAGAAATAAGTTCAACTTGTCATTTAATTCTATTGTTTACATAGGTACTAAGTTGTTTGGAGAAGAGGCTACAACAAGAAGGGATATGGAGAAGTACAGAGCCTTACAAAATGCTCCAGGGGCTCTAGATCAATATCAGACTGTTCAGAGTCTTCAATCTCTATCAATTTCTTCAGTGCTAGGCTCTGGGTCATCCAGCTCTAAGGGGGGAGAGACTTAGCACTGGTCCTGGATTGTAAGGACATGTAGGAGGCTCAAGGGTTGCTGCAGACAATGGAGAGCGGCAAATGAGGACACATAAGCTCTTTTAGCAGCTCTCCTAAACAAGTCCTAAATGGCAGCTTGTTTAATGGATGTTGCTCTGTTAGCCTAAAACTCCCTACAGACTTTACAGTGCTGAAAGACTTTAGAGCTGTTAAATTGAGAATATCTCCGAATTGATATGAGACTAGTCTCATTCTGTCTCCAAAGCCCACAAATTCCTCCTCATCATCTTGAAACATACTGTCAGGCCACAGCTTCCATCATGAACTCTGCAGTTATTCAAAGTGAAAGCCGCAACATACTAGGCATCTTTGCTGCTGTAATTATACTAGAAGTCTGGCACAGACACAGTAGAATTAAATCTTAAAATACTTTCAGTTGTCACTGATATTAATAACCTGATTCTATGGTGAGCCCTAAAGTTCCTTGGTAACCAATCCAAAGAGACCCACTGCTTTCAGATCTTCATTTCTTGGTATGACAATGGCTTCCCTTTGGCATTGTGGGGTGAACCATTGATAATGCACTTAGTCCAACTTGGTTAACTTGAATTTTATCATAGCTTTCTGATGTGTTGTGGCTAAAACTACCATAACCACAGCCACAAATAGTTGTTCCCTCTTGCCCCCGATATCATAAAATGTATATTATCTTGTGCTCCTCCATTAACACTTTCCTATATAAATCTAGAATCTGATTTCTTTAATAATTCTATTTTCTTAAGGAGTGGCAATATCCTAAAAGTCCTGCTTTATTCTCCTAGTATGCTTACTACCTTGAGAGGCCATTTTGGAACAAAATATAGCACAATGTTTACAACATGCAAGGATAAAGTTTGCCAATGATTGAGAGCAGCTGCTTGACACAAATGTAAATAGTCATACAACAGCCAACCAGAGCACACTTGTTTCCAAGACTGACATCACTACTTCCAATCATGGAGGATGAGAGCTGACTTTTGAGCACCATAAAAATTATAGATCCACTTCATCTCTCTCTTTCTAATACAGTAGAATAGCTACTGAGCCTCATGGAAAGAGATCAACACCATGCTGCTATCCACCCAAATTGACTGGCTACAGTATATCTTTTAGCAAGCCTAATGGAACCAAACAAGCTGAGGCAGTCCAAATACTGTTCCAGACAATCTAAAATTTTTTCACACTTATAAGATATCTAGAATTACACGATTTTTGAAATCTGCCAGTTACTCCAGTATTCTGAAGAATCAAATACTGTACCAGATGTTTACACTTCCACTATATACTGCTACTATACAATACTATGAAAACATGACATTTCTGTGATAATATAAAGTTTAATATATACTTACCAAGCAATTACATAGCTACTAGCTTTCTACAGGGCAGTCTAACGAAATTCAAATTTTCGTGGTGGCGCTACCATCGCTAGTGCAGGTGAAAGGGTCCCGCCCACTTTGATATCTAAATGTCAAATGCGGGGAGGAGGGCAGGCTCCGATTATGCAATTGCTTGGTAAATATATATAAAACTTTATTTTATCATAATGTCATTTTTATAGAAGTGACTAAGTGACTTACCAAGCAATTACATAGCTGATTCCACATTGTGAGGAGCTGGGAATCATGGACATGTTCTAATCATAAAAATTAATAAAGATAACGATTTTCAACTACAGAAGTTGCTAGCATTGGGTCAATGCTTGTTGTACCTTAACTGGTAAGAGGGCCACTTCAGGTAGGTACTGCCTCTGGTTGGCGCTAATCTTAACCTGTAGAGGGCATGGCAGCCATGGAAATTCAATGATGGTTGACAAAGACAAAAATAGCACCCTTGCCCTTGGCATAGACCAGAATAAACACATCACTGTCACTTACAACCAAAAATAAGAACCACAACTGCAACCATTAAAAACTGGCGGGTGCTCCAGCTACACTGTCCCCCCAAGGGCTTCCCTTAAACTCAACAACCTTACAACAAGGTGAAGAGAAAGAAGAGGGACGGAGAGCCACCTATGCTTCCTTTCCCAACACCATGCCAGCCACGGATAAAGGGCACAAAGTACAACGGTTATCAAAGACAGTGTTTTTTCTTTAAGATAATGTGAAGCAAAAAACCGGTCCACACTTCCAAAATTTTGATTGTAGAATGTTCTCGAGAAACACGTTATGTCGAGAAGCCAGAGACGTTTCGACACCTCGACCTTAAGGGACAATACAACATCTCCTTGAACTTGAGAATATGCTTCTGTAACTGAAATTCTGAGGAAGAAAGAAAGCACATTCTTTGAGAGTGGGCATAAAGGGTTCTTCACCGAGCACCAAACCTTGTTGGAAGGCCCTCTGATCTTTTCTATCCTATGAAGACAGTACTTCAAGGCTCTCAGAGGACAAGAAGTCTCTCTTCCTCCTCTGGCCCGAGGATGTCCGTTAAGCTCTTTATACCGAACGAATGAGGCCATAGCTTGGAAAAGTCCTCAATCTTGGCAAGAAAACCAAGAGAGAGACAGCATACTGCATCTCCAATTGAAAAGCCTACTCTCTTGTTGAAGGCTTGCCACGAGCCTCCCTGGTGAGATCCTTAAAAGAGGCCGATCTGAGGTGTTCGAAAGTTGAGCTCGTGAGCCACTTCAGAACAACATCCAAATTCCAGGAGAGAAATCCAGGCTTTTCTAATTTGGAGGTTTTGAAGGATCTGATAAGGTCACTGAGGTCTTGGTTGGATGACAGATCCAGGCCCCTAAGCTTAAACACTGAAGAAAACATTGACCTATACGCCTTGATGGTAGAGGGAGACGACTTCCTATTTGTCCTCAGGAAAGGTAAAAGTCAGCTAACTGGCTTATAGAGGTTTCAGAGGATGAGATATTATCATGTCAGTACCATCCTCTGAAAACTGACCACTTGGATTGGCAGAGGACTGCTAGCTGAAGGTCTTCTGCACCTAGCGATAGCTTCTGCAGCTTGCTTTGAAAAGCTTTTTTGCTCTGACGAGGCTCCTGACAGACTAAAGCCTGTCAGGCCCAGATTGGACAATGAAACCTGAGGAAGTGGGGCTGTTTGAGCAGCGACTGTCTTTGTGACAGAAGTCTTGGGAAGTCCACTAACAGATGCAACATATCCAGAAACCATTCCTTCCTGGGCCAGAATGGAGTGATGCGGGTTACCGCGATGTTCTGGTTCAGAGGAGAACTTGTTGACCACCTCCTTGATCAATCCTAAAGGTGGGAACGGATGGACATCCAGGTCTATTCAATCCAACAGCATGGCATCCATCGCCCATGTGAGAGGGTCCAGGACTGGGGAGCAACAGAGAGGCATATGGTGATTTCTCGATGTTGTGAAGAGGTCCACAGTTGGTTTGCCTCTAGGTTTCCAGAAATTGCCGCATACGAGGGAGTCCGAGTCCACTCCATTGGCAACATCTACTTGCAGTGATTCAATTAGTCTGCAAGGACGCTCATTTTCTCTGCTCGAAGCGAGTGATAATCTTCACTTGGTACCGATCCGCCCAGAGAAGGTCTTTTGCCATCTTGTAGAGAGTGAAGAAGTGGGTGTCCCCTTGTTTGCAGACATAAGACAACGACATGGTGTTGTCCATGTAAACCGCTACTACTCTGCCAGAAAATAAATGAGAAAAAGCCTGGAGACCCAGTCAAATGGCCTTTAGTTCCTTCACATTGATGTAGTGAGCTCTCTGATCTACAGACCACAACCTTGAGATCTTCCAACTCTCTAGAAGGGCTCCCAACCTAGATCTGAAGTGGAATAAAATTCTAGGTCTAGTTGCAATGGCAGAAGAGACTTCCCTCTCTATGTCTTTCTACGGACAACCACCATCGAAAGTCTGAGGAGATGGGGAAAAAGAATGAGTACGGTTGGGTTTTCCTGCTCCAGAATGCTTTTAGATAAAACTGAATAGGCCTCACGTGAAGCCTGCCCAGCTTTACGAATGGTTCTACTGAGGCCCAGGTCCCCAGCAGATTCAACCACTGAAGCACTGAGCAAGTCCAAGGAGGGCGGAGCAGCCAATCGTCGAGATAGGGACAAACGTTGATGTCAAGAAGGTGAAGCCATTTCCCAAGAGGAGCAAGGATTTGAGTGAACACTTGTGGGATGGTTGACTGTCTGAAGCACAAGGCTCGAAACCGGAGAATTTTGACCCGAAAAGCGAAACTCAGGAAATTTCACGAAGTCTGGATGGATGGGGATGTGAAAATAGGCGTCCTGCATGTCCAGGGTGACCATCCAGTTGCCCTGATGGAGAGAGGACATGACAGAACAGTTCGTTTCCATGTGAAACTTTGTCTTTACCACAAACATATTCAGGGAGCTGACATCCAACACAGGTCTCCAGCCCCAGCCAATGACTTTGGGACTATGAAGAGACTGTTGTAAAATCCCTCCGAGTTGAGATCCAAAACCACCTCAACTGCCCCTTTGCGAAGAAGGGACTCTACTTCTTGAGAAAGGACGGCAAGCTTGTCGGAGTGAGTCAAGTTGATTGGCGACTTGGATAAGGGAGGTTTGTCTTGTAAAGGGATGGAAAATCCTTCCCTCAACAATTTGGACTACCCAAGGTTCTGCCCGTCTGCGGCTCCATTCTTCCCAAAAGAAGTGTTGCCTGGCACCGACTGGGGCATGAAGGACTGTGTTCTCTTTTCTTAGTGGCTGGAATAAAAGAAGACTTCTTGATCAATCTAGACAGAGGGCGTAGATTGGTCCGAGGTCTAGATTGAGGTCTATACTTTCCTTCCCTAAAGGGCTGCTGTAGAGGAGGGAAGAACTCGGCTGCTGTTGCAGAGGCTTCCTTAGGCTGCTTGGAAGATTGAGCCAGAAGATCAGTTGTTGCTTTCTTCTGAAGGTCCGACAGGATATCCTTAACAGTGGCTGAGGGAAGAGATGAGATCTGTTTAATGGAGAGAAGAAGAGAGCTGACTTCTGCGTTGCGGTGACTCCTGTAGTGGCAAAGGAGCACCACAGCTCTCGCTTCTTCAAATTCCCATCGGAAACAGGGAGGCAAGCTCGGAAGAACCATCCAACTGACTACCTTGTCTGTGCAAAACAATGCTCCGAACCAGTCAGAAGAGAAATATTCAGCCAAGACTGGACAATCCTTGATTTTTCTAGCTAAAGCCCCCACCATGCAATCGAGGAGAAAACCCCCTGGGAGGAGGCAGAGACTCCCAAGGAGGGAGCTTCCCCAGTGGCTTAGAATCAACACTTTCTCTTGAGAAGTTTGGAAGGAGGGAAGGGATGGTTGCTTTAACTTGGTCCCTCTTCATGGCCAGCCACTCCACTTCTCAAAGAAATTTCCTTGAGGAAGACGAAAGCACTAGCTTGGGGAGGAAAACGTCAGCAGTCCATTTCCTCAAAAGAAATGTCGAGGCTGGGGAATCAGGAGCAGCAGCCTCAATGAAGTCTGGAAAATTCATCAGAAAGAATCTTAGCAGTGACGAATAAGCATAAGAAAGAGTGGTATCTTGCTCCTGTTCACCCTCATCAGAAGATACCGGGGATAAGGAAGTGTCCTTGCTCTTGGAAACGACAGTTTTCTTCTTTAAAAGCCTATAAGCTCCTCAAGCTGACACTTAATCAGGCTAAAGCAGCATCTTCCTGAACTGATGAAGAAGGAAGAGGCGCCAAGTGCCGCACTGTTGGTGCCGAGCTGCCAAATGTTGATGCCAAACGTTCCACAGTTGGCACCGCACGCCCGGAAGTTGGCACTGAACGCCCAGAAGTTGGCGCCGAGCGGTTGGGTGCGGAAGATTGATGAAGCAGCTGCCAAGCGAGTTGAAAGAGAGGGGTGCTCCAAGCTGAGAGCCCTTCAAGATGAAAATGGGCGCTCGTGACTCGAAAGACAAAACTGCAGGAGGGCAGAGGACTAATCCTTATATCTCTCGACAGGAGGGGGAGAGATGTATGCCACGTCGGAGTGTCTTTTCAAAGGCCGTCGTGAGATGGAAGATCGACGCCGCTGACACATCACATCCAGCAAATAGTCTTCTGAATCCAACAACAGATGAGAAACACTGAACAAAACGCCTTTCCAATGGCTCTCTGTTGTAGCCTGGGACCGTGCAACAGGCTCGATGGAGGGGGCAACTGCCCGTGGGCAAACCCACTGGCCTCCCTTGGACCTCCGGTATGTCTTCTCCCCAGTGCAGGGGAGCAGGACAGTGACCTTCGTCTAGGAGCACCAGGGGAAGGACAGCCACCTCCTCAACACTCACAGCACTGTCACTGGGTGCAACACTGACACTTGGTGCCATTTTCAACACAAAATCCCTGAAAGATGAAGCTAATTCCATAACAGTACAGTATTGGCTAAGAATTTTGCTTTGAGACTGGCAACAGTGTTGGGATTGGAAGCAAGGGAACCTGGTAAAGGAGTGTAGGGTAAATGTGTAGGAGGGCTAAGGATGGGAGACATAACATGAGTCAAAGGAGAAGAAACAGAGCTATCTTCTACCACATCAGGTAAAGAAGGAATCTCATGACTAGCTCTACTTTCGGCTCTAAGGGTCGCCTTCCTTTTACCAATTAGGTCTAAGTTGTCCAGATGGGATTTCAAGGTCTTTCCTTTACTATCTTCCCAATCCTGACACTCCAGACATGTAAGCTCTCTACTACATTCCTGCCCCCTACACCTTGCCACACTTAGTGTGTGAATCATAAGCCACTTAAACAAGTCTAATTGTACACCCCTCAACGCAATAACGAATGCTTGAAGATCTGGAGTCTGACATATTTGTCTATCTTTAGAAATGAAGTTAACTACTGATATTACTAAGATAGAAAAAGCCACCACAAAAAATAAGAGAGAACACTTCACCAAAAATACAGAACAAAATATCCAAAAAAAGATGAAGCAGCACCTGCACAAGACTACCTACATTAATCAGGAGCCAGCAGAAAATGAATTGAAACTCTATGCTGAGTTGTACCTACCAGTCCCGAAAGTGGGCAGGACCTTGTCACCTACACTAGCGATTGTAGAGCCACCATGAAAACTTGAATTTCGTTAGACTGCCATGTAGAAAGCTAGTAGCTATGTAATTCCTTGGTAAGTCACTTATATAAAAAGAATAGATTTCCTGGAACAGTTTAGGCTGTCAATACTTTAACTTACTTCCTAGAAAAGCCGAGATAATGGGAGACCTGGGTAAAATAAAATTTATTATTATTATTGATAATTACTCTTCCTATAAAAGAAATTACCTTGGCTTGAAATCAGAATTCTCACCTGTTCCATGACAGAAAGTGGAAATGGTATTGGCTGATTTGCAACATCATGCCATTTACTTCTTGGCAGAGAGTCAACCCTCTCTAGAACATATTCTACTACTGCTGAGAATGGTGGAGTTTGGAATATTTTACTACCATCTTTGGCTTCTTTTGCTGCTTTATACAACTGCCGGCGTGATTCAAGACGGATATCGTCTTGGCTGCACATGAAAAGATTGAAATATATTCTTTTAATAAAACAAAGCAGCTATGCACCATATTTATAAATGTTTTAATAATAGATATTATCTATAACAATGCTATATTGTACCACAAACATAATGTACTTACTTATCACCTGTTGCCACCATAAGGATGAAACGAGACGGGACATGATCTGGAGGGAACACAGACGCAGCATAGTGGACAGCAGTACGTCTTAGTTGAGGATTGTGATGAAGGATGTGATCTGACAGCAAGATACATAGCTGATCTTGACTTGATTCTTCTAATGCCTTACACACAGGAGCTACCATGGAAAGTGCTTCCTGTACTGCCAGCAACACATCTCCTTCCTCTTGCGTCAAAGCATTCATAAGTGTCTGAAGATAATGCAGCTGTGAAGGATGAGAAAGCAAAAGATTTGGAAGTTTTACAGATAACTTAGCAAGTGCCCCATATGCTAAGGATCGAAGTTTTGGGTCAGACTTCTCCTCTTCAATGACCTTCACTACTCCACCAAACAAAACACTTCCAACTGGTGCCAGTTTATCCTTGTCAGCATTAAATGCTATGTGGTGCAAGAAAGAAACACCCTGTTGTTTCAGTTTGGCATTAGAATTCTGACCCCAAAGACATTCAAAGAAAACTTTCAATGCCAATGGTGCATAATTGCAGGCCTCTTTAGATTTAAGCAAAAAAGGCATTAGCTTTAAGCGAATACGGGTATTAGCAGGGTTCTTGAATTTGTCAGCTGGTGTCCGATCTTTAGGCATCAATGTTCCAAGGAAAAGAACATATATAGGTGCAATAACAGAACTGGTATTCCACTCAATCACACTCTCCATTCTCCTTAGATGTAAATCAGCTGCATTAGCAACAGAAAACCTAGTGTCTGCTGCCCCAACAATCAAATGAAGAACTACGGATGATGGAAGTAATACATCCGCACTCAAAAATTTTATTATGGAAACTTTAAGTTTCTCCAACTCTTCAGGTTTGGGTGGACTGTCACCCATCACTCTCTTAAACCCACTAATGTTCATTCCTGCTGGAACACCGGGAACAGGAGGGCCTTCTGCATTATCTTCAGAGGCTTCAGCTGGTCTTTGGTTTGACAATGGCATGGCCCTGTTAAAGAGAAAAAAATGTCTTCTTGCACTTAATGTGAGATAAAATTATATTTCAAAGGTAATCTAATAGCAAATCTACAAAGTTCTAACAAGTAATTTCCTTCAAGAATAACTATAACAGTCTACACATTCAACTACTTTATTTTACTTTATAGTAAATTCTTACCCATAAGGTAGCAATAAAACATCCAGCATAAAGTCTAAGAGCAATTTTGTAATCCCAGGACGTTCACGGAGACCAAATAACGAAGCTCTCTTCTCAGCACTTTCTGGAATCTTCATGAGACCAAATACTGGCATCATAAGATATAACAAACTGAAAAAGTAAGACAAATTATAAATGTTTAAAAAACAGTACTATCACCTTCTAAATAACAATAATTTTCTTTAGTTTTTTCCAGTTATTTGGGTTATTTGGCTTTTATGATATAATTACAAGGGTTCACTAGCCTTCACACCTATCAATGTGGTATTCAGCAAGATGAAAGTTGGTAAGTTTTATTAAAATACAAATTTCCAAATAAAATTTATCTCAATGCTTACCAAACAATCTAAAAACCTCCCCCCATCCCCCCTTAAATCTAAAGGGCAAAGAAGAGAATGAAAGAGGTTGAGATAATAACAGAAAAGAGAAAAAGTTTATAAAGCGACATCAGTTTGAGTCATCTCACCCTTCATACAACTTCAACATTGACTATAAACATTCTATGATGTAGCCAGGCAACTTCAACAAGGTATTTTATCACTGAGAGCAGATCCTAGGAGTGGGAGAAGGTAGTCTGCCTCTTTCACTTGTCCTGGGGAACCATTTAGTGTCTACTAAACAATAGGGGAAAAGCAATTTCTCAGACTTCTTGAGCTCTTGCACAGGATATCAAGCCATCTTTCCCACCACCCAAATGGTGTCTTTTTTATTACCTCATGAACCCATAGAGCAAGTACAATATTGGCTTGTACTGTATATGGGACTACCAAATAATGAGGAAAGTCACCAAAATATTGAAAACATTAAAGCTGACAATTAATACATAGAACTTTCACCTACAGAGAGCTTTAATTTTACAGCAGCACTACAATTTCTGGTATAAAAATTATGAGATTAAATCACTCAGAAAAAGCCAAATTCTGTAAAATAAGAATATTTCAAGTAACCTTTAAAAAATGGAGTTTTCATAATAAAACTAATGTTGTAATACTTACCTGAACACCTGAATTAGTCCTTAATCCCACTAGCCCGAACAACTTTCAATTACCTGTCTCACTATAGTGGGAATTTTAACAGCCAGCGTTACCAACACTGCAGGTAAAATCTGTCACTTGAGCTACCATAACAAATGGTTGGCAACGCTGACACAGGTGTGCGCCAACACGCCCCATTTTTGTCAACTGCTTCATTCAAGGTCAAAACTGATGTGGGGAAAGTTAAATATATCTTAGTTTTAACCAGACCACTGAGCTGATTAGATTTATTTTATGTGGCTAAGAACCAACTGGCTACCTAGCAACGGGACCTACAGCTTCTTGTGGAATCCGAACCACATTATGACGAGAAATGAATTTCTATCACCAGAAATCAATTCCTCTAATTCTTCACTGGCTGGTTGGAGAGTTGAACGCTGGGCCAACAGTGTGCTAGCCGAGAGCTCTATCCACCCCTCCAAATAAGAACTACTGATGTGGGGAAAGGAGGGTGGGAATCATTCAGGTGTTCAGGTAAGTATTACAATATCAGTTTTATTATGAAAACTTCATATTGCAATACAACCCCTGAACACCTGAATTAGCACAATTAACAACATTTAGAGGAGGAGGGATCAATTCTATTGCACACCACTTTGACAACCGCAGAGATGGTAGCTCACCAATCTGCTCTGCATAAGATATTTGTTTAGTCATACACTCACCACATCAATCAATGCTTTAAGTGAAGAGACATGTTGGAGAGTACTTTGATCGACAGTCAGGTCAGTACTCTTGGTCTGTCGACCTCCCTTGTGGTTATTCATAGCCTCTCATGTATGGAGGGAAATGAAGCAGTGTGCCGAGCCGCTGATCCTCCGGATAAGGCCTGACGATCGACGAGCGAAGAAATATCTTGGTGCCGACGATACAGTCTAGCCTACTAGAGCACCCCCTTGGACTCTCATAAGGAAACTATCAAAGACTAAGACACTTAAAACGTACTAAACCTAGTGTCATGTGATTATACTATCACTGTTGCCTAAGAATTCTAAAGACTAAAAGAATTCCTCTATCTGGTTAACCTAAGAATCTCCTCACTAAGTGAATACCACCTCAGCTAAATGAACGCTCCTAGATAATAGACTTCGCCGCTACACGTGGACTAAGAGAATAACCCTCCGAACCTCCGCACTAAGCGAATACCACCTCAGCTAAATGAATGAACCCTAGATAATAGACTTCGTCGCTACATGTGGATTAAGAGAATAGCCCTCCGAACCTCCGCACTAAGCAAATACCACCTCAGCTAAATGAACGCACCCTAGTGAATCGAACGTCTCTAAGTAAAGAAAGTAAAAACTGAGACAGACTTCCAAGTAGCTGCTTCCAGAATAGACGGCAGTGAATAATTCCTGGGAAAGGAACATGAAGTGAACATACTCCGAATACTGTGCAGTCGGGGAAATACAGAGCTGAAGACGACGAAGAACAACCCTGAGAAGCCTGGGAAATCACCTCCCTCTGAAAGTAACTAATCGCATTCTTTGACAGCGGATGGGAAGGATTCCGCGGAGAGAAGAAGTGTGTGCGGAAGCAGACAGAGTTTCCCAACCCTTGATAAATAGACTTCAATGCTCGCACCGGACATAAAGATATCTCCACTGGATCGCTGGTAATGAAAAATTGCCGATAACGAACTTTAAACGAACGAAGCAGAGTTTTAACCTCCGACTCTGTCTTTGCCGCAAATTCCAGAAGACAGACAAATACGTATCATTTCTCGCATAGGAACCCAACCTAGAAACTGCCTGAAGCTTGCCCAACCCTTTAGCTGAAGCTAAAGCCGTAAGAAAAAGCAACTTCTTAGTCAGTGTCTTAGCGTTATAGCTTCAATGGGTTCAAAGGCAGGGGAACGCAGGAAAAATATTGAAGTACTTCCAATAAGTCCCATGAAGGGGGTCCGAGTCCGCAAAACAGGACGTTCAATCTTAAAAGAATGTAATAAATCATCGATTATCTTACTACTTGAAACTTCAGGAATGTGGATGTGGACACTAATTGTACCACTAATCGTTGAGCGGTAGTAAGCAATAGCTGAATACGAAAGACCCTTGACTTTCCGAAGGAATACAAGAAAATTTTGGCTATGGAAGGTCTAGAGATGGAATGACCTTCCTTACGACACTAACTTCTATACCTTGTCCAAAATAAGTTAAGTATATCTTAGTTTAACCGGACCATTGAGCTGGTTAACAGCTCTCCTAGGGCTGGCCCGAAGGATTAGGTTTATTTTACATGGCTAAGAACCAACTGGTTACCTAGCAATGCTACCTACAGCTTATTGTGGAATCCGAACCACATTATGACGAGAAATGAATTTCTATCACCAGAAATAAATTCCTCTAGAAAAACCAGGAGAAGAAACCGGTAAATACAATCCAGGTCTTCACCAGAGGTCCAAAATACCAAGAGAAGTTGGGGAATAGGATTAAACCTCGCATTGCAGAAGGAACCAACCTCCCAGCAGTGGGAACAAAAAGCAATTGATGAAAATGGGGCGTGTCAGCGCACACCTGCGTCAGCGTTGCCAACCGTTTGTTATGGTAGTTCAAGTGACAGATTTTACTTGCACTATTGGCAATGCTGGCTGTTAAAATTCCCACTACAGTGGGACGGGTAATTGAGAGTTGTTCAGGCTAGTGGGATTTAGGACTAATTCAGGTGTTTAGGGAGTGTATTGCAACATGACATTATACTGAAACCAGAAGGACAACATTACATGATGAATACATATTAAAAGCCTTTACCTGTCTTGGTGTTGAGATGGTTTTCCCGTCATACTGTTAAGCATTGATGGTAAAAGTTCGATTTGTTTGTTGAGGTCCAGGCGTGGATATCCCATTTTGATGTAGATAATGGAGAAATTCTGTATGGATGGAATAATATATATTAGATTCATTCTAATTCACAATTTTCACATACAGTATACAGAATATATGCGACAGCATTTTTCCAAGAAGTTATATTTACTAAAAACCACATACTAAATTGATCCTCAACCTGATTAAAAGTAAGTTTTACTTACTGTTACAAAAGCAGTAGCACTTGGGTCCTGATACTGAGCTAACAAAGCCTCTACAGGGAGCTGAATACTCTCATGGTCCTTGACTCTTCGATTTACATGAATCAATAATTCCATCACCTTTTAAAGGAAAAACTTGACTAATAAACCACTACAGACAAGTGATATTGCAATTCAAATAAAATTACATAAAAGTTTCTCAAATATTCAAATAAACTTCCAATTACTGTACTCTTACATGTGTTAATCAATAAGAAGAAATTATTCACCTTTTTCCGCACAGGTTCATGAGGCGAAGCTAACTTCAAAATAACTGGGGCAAGAAATTTAAGCAGCTCCTCCTCAAGTGCATCATCTGTAGCTGCAGATCCAATGCGAAGAAATACCCTTTCAACAAGCACTGAAAGAAATAAAAGAAACAAAAAGTCTAATTTACAGTATATTCAATGTACTGTAAGAAAAATGTGATGGAAGCAGTGTATGTACAGTACTTCAAAATAAAGGCTGACCTTTACTAATCTGAACTCCCTGGGACCTAAGAAGTCCCAGACAAGAGAGATGTCTAAGATGATGGGTACCTCTCAACAAAAGCTAACCACCTCATTATCCCTTTATAACAACACATACCATGCATAATTGTGTAATATTTAATTATGTGTAATATCAGACCTGAACTTTTCCCCCAAAAACCCCAATCTTACCTTATAATCCATGTTTGCTGTGAGTCCTGATTTTCTAAGCAGTCAACATTTAAGCTGAGCTGAGTTTTACTTCAGAACATTTAGCTGCACTTCACATCAAAGTATTAATATGTTTAACATATCCAATACTTTTACAGGATATATTTATGCGTACTTAAAAATTAGAAAAAAAATAAAAAGAAAATGTTCTGTTATGATGGACGAGTATGAAATAGGCCTTTTATCATGGTGGGACGAACTGCATCAAAACAAGGAGCTATGATCTGAAAACTCATCGAAGTAAAATGAAATTTTTATAATAAAATAAGTTTTTATTTATACTTACCAAGTAATCACATAGCTATTAGTTCACTTACACAGCAGCTTGAATTCAACATTTCACAGGTAACACTTCACATGTCTATGTAGGTGACCAGTTCCCCCTCCTAACGGGAATATTAGGAATATCTTTAGCAGATAACTTCAATCTGTTCATGCTTTATGTCCATCAGCAGGGAAGAGGGTGGGCTCCAATCACGTAATTACTAGGTAAGTATATATAAAACTGTATTTTTTATTATAAAAATGTCATTTACTAAATTTAAGTAACCAAGTAATTACATAGCTGATTCCCACATTGATAGGAGGTGGGATACATGGACATATTCTATTCCAAAACATTAAGTATGTAATGAATTTGAAAATAGAAAAAACTGCTAGCATTGAAAACAATGCTTGTTGGTATAGCCATGGGTTGCCTCCTACTTGATGGGAACTTTGCAGTGAAGGAAGTACTCTGATGGCTAGCAAAGCATGATAGGTGCTTGACCTTGCCCTGGGCGCAGCACCAAAATAAAAACAACCAGACAACATTTTCATCTACACTGAAATAAAACCAAAACCCATCCACTGAGAGTGGTGAGGGCTTCTGGTATGTTGTACCTCCTGACTCTGCAAAAAAACTTGACACCTTACTACAAGGTGAAGAGACAGCACAAAAAAACAATCGTATGCTTCCTTCCATGATACCATGCCAGTCACTAGAAATGGTCTCAAGGCACAGGAAGATTCAACACTCTTTTAACTTCCATTAATATTAGTGACAAATGAAGAATGCTTACATTCCCAGTAGTTCGAAGGCAGGATGAACATACAAGGAATAAAATGTATGCAACCTAAAGAGGTAGAGGCTACTCTGATGTCCTTAGCTTTACTTAAAAAAAGGCAAACTGCTCTCCTAATTCTCAGTCTGTCCCAAGTTAAAAGTCCATGAGGACAATACGTTCTACTGTAGTCAGTGGATGAAACGGATCTCGCAATATCACCATATGTAGAGGATGTTCCTCTGAAAACTCAAAAAGGACAGAGACCTCCCTATTCTCCCACAGAGCTAGAGAGGGCTTTGAGTGCTCGGAGAATGATCTGGTGTCAGGGTGTAGCTGGTGCCAGAAGCGTTGGGCGCCAGTTGAGCTAAGAGCTCGGGACTGGTGGGCGCTTGAAGCATGGGCTGGCGCCAGGCTGTAACCAGTACCAAACGAGCAGGGCGCCAGGCAAGCTGGGCTTTGGAAGCTCTATAGCTGTTGCCCAGGCTAGAAGATCAGGCTCACTTGATAAGAAAGCAAGATGCGGAGGACAACCATACTTCCAGTACAACTATATGGAATGGAAGTAGAGATGCGGAGGACGAATATACTTCCAGTAGGAATAAGTGGAATGGAAGTGAAGGACAAATGAGCCTGAAGCTAAGGAGGTAGAGGGTGCTCTGATGTCCTTGGCTTTCACTTAAAAGGCAAAATGTTTTCCTTGAGCATTCAAAAATAAGCCATTTCAGGATGAGATCTTAGTCCGATCTTGTTCAGGTAAAAACCAAAAAAACTGTAGCCGGGCAGAAGGTTCTCTCTTCTTCAGAGTTAATGATGTCCATTAATTCCCTAAAAGAGAAAGAACGGATCTAGAACTTGAATAGATCCTCGTTATGGCTAACAATCCCAGGATAAACAAGGAAAAAAGTGTCTCCCTGTGAAAATACCTTCTCTAAACAATGACTTGGATCTCACTAGTGCATCCTAGTCGAAGCCAAAGGCCACTCGGGAGGGTGTCTTCCGTGTGAGGTTGCAAAGAGGAACACAGGATCAAACATGGGTCTCGTCGGTCATTCAGAAAACATCCAGGTTCCAGAAGACCAGATTCCTTCCTCGCTTGGACGTGTCAAAGATAAGGTCGTCTAAAGCTAGGTCCCTATGCTTAAACACTTAGTTAAGCATAGTTTAATACTCTTGACTCGTGGAGTACAAAAGATGTAGTATCTGAAAATGGGCCATAGATGCCTCTAAGAAGAGGGGTAGAGACTGCAACCCCCGCTTCAAAAATGGCCCACTTAGTCCGGTAGACAGGGCTACAAGAATGTCATCTGCAACAACAATAGTTTATGCAATAAGTCTAGCAGAAAAAACCTTGTACTGATGTGCTCCCTGAAGCTTCGAAAGTTCCTTGAAGTGGCAAATAGGATCATAATCAGTCTGCCCCATGGATGCCACAGTTCCCGCCAGACCGGGGGAAATAAGGGAAGTACCTGCTCTCAGTTTGTCTGCAAGAACTTTTAGAAGATCTGTTAACAGTAAAAATTCTCTTGCTTGGAGAGAAAATGAGAGAAAACAAGCCTTTCTTCTCTGTGTATACACTAGGACTGAGGTCTCGTCTAGAGAGAACACCACAGTCCAGGTGTAAACTAAGGTCAAGGAGCACTGAAGCTCCTAAAAGAAATGATTACAGCTCTCCAACACATGTGAGAAGGATTCATCATCTGGGGAGCATGACCCAGAAAGTTTCCGGTTCATCCTTGAGTTCCTCAACCAAGATCCATGGTGTAAAGTAGAAGGCTACGTCTGGGCTTTGAGGAAGAAGGGAGTTCCTTCTTCGTCTATGTATGTACAGCCACCATTGCAGGTCTGACTTTAATCCGGGGCTAAGGTAAAAAGGCAACAGTGTCTGACTGTGTTGCCTTATCCCAGTTGCAACCAAAGTACTTCAGTCAAGACAGTCGTTCCATGTAAAGACTGATGTAAAGTCCAGAAAAGAGGTCAAATGAAGAGAAGAGAGGACTCGTAAGAAGACCTAAAATGCCGCAGAGAGGTCAAGGCACAGGTTCCCGAACTGAGAAACCCTGTCTCGGAAGACGGATCTTCTGGTTCATCTCCATTTGTAGACAACCGAGCGATCTTGCAAAGCGTCGGTCAGAGCCGCGGACATTGCGAACCAACTGCCAACTCAGCAGACTCTTGATAGCTGTGCGGACACGTGGAAATCCCGCAGACTCAACGAAACCTTGTACAGACCACAAAATCCTGCATTATGGCACAGTCATCCACAGGCTAGCCACAATCCTTTAAACAGAGGAAAAACAAAACCTCGAGAGCAGACGCTGAGTGTTCATTGTCAGAAGCTGAGTAGGAGAAGGGGCTGCTAAAAACTGGATGCTAGCAGCCTGCAGGTCATTGCAAAAAACAGTCTCTGTCTTCCTTGAGAGAATTTTTTTGGAAGATGAAAAAGCTTGAAAATCCAAAAGTTGAGGCTGAGATCCACAAGAGGACTTATGACGGAGGTTGTGGTTAAGGAAGGGGAAACCACTTCTGCGACTGTGTGATTCTCTAAAGGAGAAGAGTACCACAACTCTCTTCCAAATTCAATGACAAGAGCGGACAATCCTAAGACCATTCCAACTATCCCTGTCCGCATCAGGCAGCACTGGGCGACAGTCCTAGGCAATGACTGTCATAAAGTTCTAGGGAGTCTCAACTTCTCCAGCCAGGAGTTCCTGGACCAGTCGAACCAATTCAGAAAAGTTAAGTATATCTTAGTTTAGCAGACCACTGGAGCTGGTTAACAGCTCTCCTAGGGCTGGCCTGAAGAAGTTAGATTTATTTTACCTGGCTAAAACAACTGGTTATCTAGCGGGAGCTACAGCTTATTGTGGAATCGAACCACATTATGACGAGAAATGAATTTCTATCACCAGAAATAAATTCTCCTAATTCTTCACTAGCCGCTTGGAGAGTCAGGCAACTTGGGCCAGCAGCGTGTAGCAGCTCTACTTGCAATGAATAGACAATTCAGAAACTAGATAAAATCTTTGACAAAGAGGTTAGTTCTGTCAAAGTACTAGAGGGAGGAATGCCAAAGACACATGCCTTTCTCCCTTCCCAACAAAAGTCACTCCTCAAAAAGTCCTAGCCCACAAAGGACAGGGCTGCGATACCAAAGATTTTGGTAGCAATGTCTTGACTCCAAAGTGAAGGCGGAACCGACTAAGAGTTTATGAGCGGAGAGCAGGCGCCTGGTAAATGGGCACTGGAGTCAACTATTTGGAAGCTGGAGCCAGGTGTTCCATTGGGAACTAAAGCACAAAAAAGAACAACAGTGTTTTCTAATGAAAAAAATACGTGCCGATCGAAAATTGTGGAAAGTTTCACAATTTGTCTCATTCTTATGCAGGGGCCATGCTAACTTCTCTGCATCATTTCAATTAGAATATGTACTGTAGAAGCAAGTACTTCGGACACTGAAGCCTGGAGGCAACTGGAAGCTCCCATGGATGACATGGCGTAAACCAGGCAGTCCCCGGTTATTGGCGGGGGTTCCACTCCAGAAAGCATGACAATGACCAAAAATCGGCGATGATAGTGCCAATCCCCGGTTATCAGCATTGATATCTGGTTATCTAAGCCACCATTAAGTGGGAATAAGTGCCAATAACCAGGGATCAGTGCTGATAACTGGAGATCGGCGCATATCGGTGCCGAAAATCCAGTTGTTGTCATCACTAGACAAGTGCCGTAAAACCGGACTGCCAATAACCGGGGATTGCCTATAGAGACGTCAGCCTAGCAGGCTGAAGACCAGTGCTCTGGAAGATGACCGCTGTTGAGTGATGCTCACACTTACACATTAAAACACTACGCCTTCATCAAGACACCTTTCCAGTGGCTGTCTTTCGATACCTGGATTACAGGCTCGACTGAGGGGCAACTACCCAGGGGCAAACTCCCTCAGACCCCTTTGGACCGCCAGTATGTCTCCTCCCAGGTGTAGGGGAGTATGACAGGGACTTTAGGTCTAGGATATCCGAAGGGACGGATAGCCGCCTGCTCTACTACACCTCCATGAAGACGCCTTTTCAGTGCCTGTCTGTTGATACCTGGGAATATGCAACAGGTTCGACCAAGGGGGCAATTACTGGGGTAATTCCCACAAGCCTCCCTTGGACATTCAGTATGGCTTCTCCCAGGTTTAGGGGAGTATGACAGTAACTTAGATCTAGGAGAACCGGTGGGCTGGATAATCACACTCAGTTTGCAAGGTTAATTTTCTGTTAACCCAGACACAAGACTGGCGATGGCATGGGAGGGAAGCGAGGGAGCCAGGCACGGAAGCAAGTGGATACAGTAAACATATAGGGCTAGTAGAAGGAGAGAAAAAGGGTATGTCAGCTTTGTACATACCTGGCTGACTGTTACAGTTGCTGCTTGTGGGCACTCAGGCACCTATGGGCACCTTTGGCTCCACAGAGCACAAGCTAACGCCAGATGGTAGATGCTGCCCGTGGGCGCTCCGGCGCTTTTTGGGCGCCTTTTGGCTGCTCAGAGCACGAGTTAGCACCATCGTCCCCTCATAGCATGATCTGGTGTCAGGCTGAAGTGAGCGCCAGTGGGAGCTTCTGGGTAATGGAAGAGTAGAACATTCACGATTTGCTCATCAACCTAGATGTGCCTCATCCTTGCACAGGAGACATGAGAAGCTTCTCAGAAAACATTCCAACTTAGTAAATGTACTGCCGAATCGAGTATTCTAAACAATATATTGCCGAAGCAAATACTGCGACTGATTCTAGGTCGACGATAATGTCTTGTTATTACTTGCTGCTTTTTGACGCTTATCCAGGTCCCGTACCAGTTTCAAAGTGCTCGCAAGACCTCCATCATCAAATTAAAAGTTTATTCATCAGATGTATTTGCTCATATTGCATATTCCACGCTGTTTGATATCCCATATCATAGCACTGATTAAACAAAAAAGTTTTAAGTTTCGTTTTGAAAGACTTCAAATCCTCAAACTACCTTAGCTCAAGAGGAAGCTTGTTATGTAATCTAGGAGCTGCATATTAAGCACCCTTCTCTCCTTACTACTTTCTACCCTTGCACTTTCAATTCCCTGCAAAGGAAAATGTGAAGGTTAAGGTAATACTATTTACCAATGGCTAGCAAGTATACTAGGTTCGGTAAACAAACATAAAATGCAAATCTTTAGCCTAAAGGAATGACGAAACATCCAAGAATTACTTTTAAAGCAATTATATAACGATGGTCTGCGAACAGTCTACGCCCTGTAAACCCCACTGATGTAGAATTTGGACTAAAGGAATGGCGTAAGATGCAAGAATTACTTTTAGGGCAAAACTACATCGGCTGCTCGCAAGTAGCCTTGGCAAAAAAAGTTTGCCTGGATTAGCCTAAAAGAATGACAAAACATTCTAGAATTACTTTAAGGCAAATAATCAGCAGCCAGCGTGTGCCTATGCCCAGAAAACACCATTTGAAAATTAATATTAAGGCAAAATTATATTGAAGGCTTGCAAGTAATCTACGTAAGATGCAAGAATTACATTTTAGGGCAAAACTACATCGGCAGCACGTTTTGCCTGGATCAACGTAAAAGAATGACAAAACATTGAAGAATTACTTTTGAAGCAATTATATCGGCGGCTTGCGAGTGTCTGTGCCTGGAATTATACCGAAGGCTTGCAAGCAATCTAGACCCAGTAAACAAAACATAATGGAAAAGATTCAGCCTATCAATTTAATACAGTAACAACAAAAACAAGGAAAATCTCATCCTGAGATTTCATGAAGGTTACTAATACATGTTCCAGTGGATGTGTACACCACTGAAATCCAGATATTATATCCGGAAAATAATGAATACATCTGCCGCCGTACTCGGTGTTCAACCAGGCACGGACGGAACAGATTGAAGTTATCTGCTAAAGTTGTTCCTAATATTCCCACTAGTGGGCGGAACTGGTCACCTACACAGAAGTGTGAAGTGTTACCCATGAAATTTTGAATTCAAGCTGCTGTGTAAAGTGAACTAATAGCTATGTAATTCTCTAGTAAGTTATTTATATAAAACTATTACATTTCTTCCCGCCAACCCCAGGAGACACACACTGGGGGAAGGCGGGCTGACGAGGTTTATTTCCTTCATGAGCTTTCATGATTAAGCAAGGAAAACACAATGCAAACAAGAGAAAGAAAAGATCCCACTGGGAAAACAGCTCAACAGAAGTCAGGGCAGAGAATGAAGCAACATGTCTGTACCACATGATGCCCGAAAGCAAATTGGAATGTTTGCATCTGAGCAGGCAGGACTCCCACCTACTGGACGGCAGTTAACTGCCTAACCACCTTGTTTTGAAATTTAAATGGCCGTTTCCAGCTTCGCTGAAAGTAATTCCTAATGTAACGGACCGATGGTTTGTATATCGTGTCAGAATAAATATTAGGCTATGATTCAAACGCTATCATAATGATGCCTATTTGAAGGTCAAACTAGCCAATTATCAAGTAACTCATAATCATATCCCTTGCAAGTGGGCCCATGCAAATACCATGGTGAAACAAGTGTGTGAACACCTGCAGGGCTGTTGTCTGTCCAAAGCACAGGGATTTGACCCTGGTAAACAGTCTCTTCATAGACAAAGCGGAGGGGCTTCTTGGAGGATTGACAGTTGGGGGTGTGAAAATACACATCCTTCGGATTCATTGAAAGTGTAAAGTCATTCTCTTTGATGGAATCCAACATAAATTATTTGATTTCATTTGAACTGAAGAACAAGCTTGTTCTATAAGGAAAGGTTGATGACTGGCCTCTAGCCACCAGTCAACATCCTCACCCAAAGACACCTGTAAAAACCTGGAGACAGGTGTTCTACAACTACCACCACAATCTTTTCTGGCACTGCCCCCCCCTCTGCTGGCCTGGCCAGAGGTTTGGGAAATCCTAGAGGGTAGGCTGGAAATGACTGTACAGGGTTCTGTTCCTGTTGCTGTCAAATCACCCAATTGCTTGATATGCTCCTCCTACCTGTGGCAGCTGGAGAAGGGACAACCTACCTTAATGTCCCCGCTCCTCCTCTTTCCCTTGCTTTCCCTTTTAGCTGTGGCTGGAGAGGGTGGTCAAAGTTGTTGAGAAAATTCCAAGTCCTTTCTTGAGGAAGAATATACTAAATTCCTTGTCTTGGTTTCCAGGAGGGATGAACCTTACGAACAATGAACATAGGTTTGGCCATCCCCAAAGACTTTAATGTCATTTCCTTAAAAGCCCATGGAAGAACTGAAGAAGACTACATGGTGGATTAAGGCATCCAGGCTATCGAAATGCCTTTTATCCCACACTCTTCAAACTGAATAAAGAGGAACCCATAAGTGATCCATTCCACAAAGGAAGACTATGCTTGGACCACATAAATCTGCTGAGGTACGGGAGAAAGAGTCCAGGGTAGTTATCAAGTTTTGGAAAGAATGGGGTGATGTGGGGTCCCAACCACACTCAGAAACCCCTATTTCAACCCTACCTTTGGTAGAAGTTCCACCGGTAAACACCCCTAGGTTATGTTAGGCTGGTATTTTTTGGTTCTTTTAGTGTACTATATTTCCTGGGCATTTTTGCATGAAAAACCCAAAATGATATTTTAATGATAAAATAAAGTTTGTTCATACTTACCTGTGAATATATATATGCTGTATTCTCCGAAGGTCCGACAGAATTTCAAATTTGCGGCACACGGTGGCCGGTCAGGTGGATTAATACCCATTCCCGCCGCTGGGAGGCGGGTATCAGGAACCATTCCCATTTTCTATTCAGATTTTCTAACGCCACTGTCTCCTGAGGGGAGGAGGAGGGCAATATAAATATATATATCTGCCAGGTAAGTATGAACAAACTTTATTTTATCATTAAAATATCATTTTGTTCATGAGACTTACCTGCCAGATATATATATAGCTGAATACCACCTTTGGAGGGGGTGAGACAGCCAAGAAATAGGAAAAAACCAATTATTGGTAAAATTATTTTGGTTCCTTATCTGATAGCGTAGCTGACTGGGAGTGGTTACTGTCACTCCCTAGTCTGCTTCTGCTTTACTAGAGACCCCAGCGAGGTGTGTGACCTATATAGCTGGCGACTTCTAGATGATCTGTCAGCGGGCGTGACCACAATGTGACTAGATCATAGCCCATACAAAGAGGACAAAAGAGCATTACTAACCACCTAACCAGCACCTAAAGCGTTAGTTTGCAAAGGATTGGGAAGACTGCCTCCAGTAACGACCCAACAACCACAAAAACACAATTAAAAGGGGATAGGATCAGAGTTACCCCTTGTCCCCAAGGTTGCTGGAAGCAGCAATGTATGGTCTGCAGCGTAATTGGTATGCTACCTAAACATCTTGCCAAGAGTGTGAGGCAAACACCGAATTAACCAGCAAAATGTGGCACTAAAAATGTCACTGAGTACCATATTTTCTTGAGCATGCATGGAGGTAGCAACTGCCCTCACCTCGTGAGCGTTAACTCTCAACAACTTGAAGTTGAGTCGTCACAACTAGAGTGTAAGTCCCACGCAACAAAAAAAAAAATGAAGAATGCCAGTGCATTCTTCGACATAGGTTTAACTGGTTGCCTCACAGAACACCATAAAACATCAATGGACCACGAGTGTCCTGTGTTCTTTTAAGGTAGTACTTGAGAGCTCTAACTAGACGCATAGAACTCCCTCAGGTTCCTGTCCAATAAGGTCTGCTAAACCTTTAATTTCAAAGTGTCTAGGCAAAGGGTTAGAAGACCTATCATTCTTAGCCAAGAACTTAGGGCTTAAAGAATAGACAGCATTGTGTTCATGAAGCCCACATGACGGCCTCTAACTTCTCTCACTCTCTTACTTTGCGAGGAATGCCAAGTTGATAACATCCTTAGAGATGCAGAGTGGAGAGCTCAAAGGACTAAACATCAAAAACTTGAGCATTACGTCAAAGTTCCAAGCAGGGGGAAATCAGCTGAACCTTGGACGTCTTGGCAAACTCAAATGATCGTGGAGGTCCTTATTGTCAGACAAAGCCTAATCCTCTGTGTCTGAATACAATCGAAAGCATGCTCGATAACCTTGATAGTCGGAACTGCTATACACGAGGTTTTCTCTTAAGTAAAAGGAGAAAATCCGCAACCTGGCTCTGAGTGATAGAGGAAGAGGGAAAAGCCCTTCTTTCTACACCAACCTTTGAAGGTTGCTCACTACAGATAGTATATCCTTTAGATGAAGAACTTGGCTCTAGCGATGGCCCGTGCCACCTGGCCAGAAAAACCCTTAGCTCTGACCAAGTTTGATGGTCTGAAAGCAGTCAGGTTCAGAGCGGGGAGGTCAAAGATATCGTGAAGTGGGTTTGTATGAGCAGGTCTGCTCTCATAGGAAGGGGTCCTCGGGCGTCTACCAACCAGAAGAGAAACTCCGAGAACCAGTGGTTCGAAGGCCAAACATGGGATGAGAGTCATCCTGCGTCCCTTGTGAGGCCAAGAACTGCGTATGACTTCTCCCAGAATTTAGAACGGGGAAAAAGGCGTAAACATCTATTCCCGTTCAATCCCAGGAAGAGCAACTATCGCAACTGCCCCAGGGTCGAAAGAGTACAGATGAGCTTTACAGAGGGAGCCTCGCTGTTCTTGAGGTCGCGTAGAAAATATCCACAAGATGGCGACCCAAAATTTCAAAAATCTTGGCAAACCTCCTGATGAAGGGTCCATTCCTTCGGCAGGAGTTGATGGCGCCAACAGAGCAGGTCTGCTCGAACATTTTTTCGACCTCTGCCACAAAACTTGTAAGAGAATGAAATGTTGCGAGCATAGGCTCAAAATAATCTCTCTCTGCAAGGCTGAACAGGGAACAAGTATTGTCCGAGTTTGCTAGAACTACACGATTGCAAACTTGGACCTCGAAGAATTAGCGAGCTAAAGATAGCCGCCAAATCTTTGAAGTCGATGTGCCAGGACACCTGTTCCCCTCAGGTTCTAACACTTTCTCTCCCCTCTAGTGTTGCCCCCAACCTGTTGGACGACCATCGTGCGGAAAACAACACTAGGTTGGGGTTCAGAAGCTTGAGGGAGATCCCTTCTGCAATTCCGTTGGATCGAGCCACCACCACAGATCCTCTTTATATAAGGAAGAATTCTCAATTCCTCTTTCAAGTCTTCCCTTGCTTTGTCAGTTCTCAACAAAAGAACTGAAGAGGCCTGAGATGCAGACTCCCCCAGAAAACAAACTTCTCCAGCGAGGAAATGGTCCCCAGCAGACTCATTCCTTCCTTCACCTAGCTTGTTTCCTTTTCCAAGAAGGCGAAACTTTTTCAGACATAGAAGTTGCGTTCTTGCGACGGAGGCGCTATAAAGCCGCTGAATAGATCTGAATTCCCAGACACAATGGACAGTGAGGGATCAGCTGCGACTTCTCCACAGACCAGAAGTCCCAGGGACTTCACGAGTTGCAGAGTCAACTGAAGGTCCTCCAGATACGCCTTAACCGGCGGCGGCTCGAATCAACCAGTCGTCCAAGTGAGTGAGATCTGGCGTGCGACAGATGCAACTGCATCGCAACGTTTTTCCAAGGGCGTGTAAACACCCTCGGAGCAAAATGTGACGCCAACAGCATCTGGTGTTCCCAGGCGGTCAACCATCCAAGTACTGACCAGACCCAACGTTGCTTAATCCGCTGATCGGACGAGAAGCGGTGTTTTCAACGTGGTATGGCCCGTTGTGCAAGTCAAAGCAGAGAGCCCTGAACTGGTACGTCTAGTCCCCAAGACAACCTGAGATACTTCACCGAACGTGGATGAATTGGGGCGTGAAGATAAGTATCTTGAGATCCAAAGATACCATCAATCCCCAGGATGAAGGGCTCCTAGTATTGACTGCGAGGTCTCCATCTTGAACTTTTCCTTCCGGACCAAGTTGTTCGACCTGTTGACGTCAAGACGGGTCTCAGCCTACTGAAAGTTTCAGGACTAGAAACAATCTGTAGTAAAATCCCGGGAAACACCGAGTCCAATATCTGTTCCACTGCTCTCCGCTCGAACATCTGTTCGGCAAGGTCAAACAATTTTCTGTTTGACAGGAAGGCAGTTGAAACAAAAAACAAAGAGGAGACAGGAAGGGAATCAAGTAACCTCTCTCTCACAGTAGGAGGGACCAAACGTCTGCCCCTCACTCTTTCCAGGCTTGTGCAAAATGAAGCCTGGTTGCAAAGGGAGTCTGGAGATGAAGGGAGTCACTTGCTACCTCTCTTGAAGTGACATTCCTTCGGGGAAAAAACTCTTTCTCGTGGTGCCAGGTCTCGTGTTGCTTCCCATGGAAGCCCCTTTGTTATGCAAACATTTAGCTTTCGTTTACTTTTTGTATCTGAGATCAGTGCAAGCGTTATGAAGGAGATGCAGTTTGAATGTCGATAACTTTAGTTTTGAGAAAACGATATTTTTGCTTCTCTGTGTATTTATTGCTTGCCGTTACACAGTTTGATGTTTTTATGACATAATGAAAAGCCAAAAAATAGACCTGCAAAGTAATATAACTTCGCTAAATGAAGCGAGTGTCAAAACACGGCTGAGGTTGGCCAGCGAGACGTTTTACTTAGTCAAGCTCTGAGCTGCTACTGACTGACTGCCACTGACTGCCCTGCGGCATTCCTGTCTTTCGCTGATGCGTACTATGTCCACAGGGTTGCCATAGATCGCATTAGATATTATTTCATAGCTAAAAGGAAATTACCACCGATATACTGACAATATCATTACATTATATGAAAAATGTAATTTGACTATGATAGGTTACTGTTTTGTTTATAACTTCTAACTGTGGCGAACTTTTAAATAAAACTTTCTGAGAAGATAGTCAGGATATGTATGATGCCATATATAAAATATCCCAGAAAAATTTATTTCCGATTTTTCGTCAAACGCTCCTTAAGACAAAGACAACTGCGAGGTGGAGAGGAGGAGCCGACGGTTGAAAAAGTCTCAGGGAAAACAGATCCTAAAGAAAAAAGCCAGAGTCTGATAATCAGAGGAAGAAGAAGACGAAAGAAGTTTCTCTTCATACAAAGGCTTGTGACGAAGGATGTTCTTCCGCAGCTGGTGGGTCTTGGTGAGTGGTGAAAGTAGTTCGATTCGCCGATACGTAAGCGGGAACTCCCGCGAACGAAGAAGTCGTCAACTAGAGTACGTATAGTAAACATAAAAATGTGGAACGCTTCACGATTAGCGTGTCATCCTTGCGCAAAACCATGCTAATCTTCTCTGTATCGTTCCAATTTGGTATATGTACTGCCGAAGCAAGTACTGGCTAAATTAAGAAGGACATCAAATGTTGAAGCGGGTAGTTGTGCGACATGATGAACAACTGGAGCAGTGTCAACACAAGACTTGAAGCTATACGGCGAAGCGAGCGCGGGCGTCATGGCGTGACGCGCGAGAGGCTCCGTGGCAGAAGTACTAGAAGAGTCACAGCGTGGCGCGCGCGAAGCGTCATGGCTGGGCGCGCGCCGAGCATCAAGGTGAGCGCGTGAGCGTGAGAAGCGCACGAAGAGCAAGACGCGCTCCTGGCGCGAGACAAGAGAAAAGGCCAACACCTCAACTCAGGGAAGACGAATGGAAGCCACTAAACACTCTAGAAGACAGACGCTCTGTATCGTTCCCGAAGCGGGAGACGAAGGTGAAAGTCTGTACCTCTTAACAGGCAGATTCAATCTTGAAGGTTCATGAGAGCATCCAGCTGTTGTTGCAACCCAACAAAAATCTTACGCGTTGGAGAAGCCACTCTCTCAGGAGAAGGGCTGAACCTGAGAGAAGGAAGGGGCGAGAGACGCATACTTCCTTCCACAGGGAAGAAGCTCTAGCCACTTGCCTTAGCGCGACAGGGGGTCGAGTAGTGATCATTCGAAAACACTTTATTCTCTTCTGCAGAGGAATATCCATCGCAACTTTCGGGGAAGAGTACAAGCATCTAGAGGAAGAGGACGTGAAGCGTCCTCTCCTCTAAGCTTCTCTTAAGAGGGCGAGAGTCCAACCGAGAGCTCCAACCGTGGCAGGAGGACGTGTCGGAGGACGAGAAGCAATCCTTCAGGATGCGTGCCTGAGCACGATCCCTGGCAGCCTGGGTAGCGTCATCAGGACCTGCCGAAGGGACGCCCAGATCGGTGGGAAGCCCCCGTAACCCTCATGCGGCTTTCGACATACTTGCCCTCCTGGTCCTGGGAGTTCGACAGAGGTCCAGGCCTAGAGGCATATAGGGCCGATCTGACGCCCCCTCCACAACACTAGGGGCACTAGCACTAACACTATGCGTTTGAATTGCATTCACTTTTAGTTTCAAGAGCACGCATTGACTCCACACGAGAGCCAGGGAGTACCTTCCTGCAGCAACAAACTACAGGGTTATTAATAAATTACTACAGGTTTACTATTAGGAGAAAACCCTGACTGTCCAACTAAGGATGCACTCTAGGAGGAAGATTTCCTCAGCCTATCACGCTCAATTTAAGCATATAGGGCTTCATATTTCTTCCACTCACCCTCCAGACAATCCCACACATTCATTACCGATTATCATAGAGCATTGAACACCCTTACATATCATACGCAAAGAGTGAGGAACTATCAAAGTCTTCGATAGCCTCACCTTACATTCACCAAGCTACAGACTCGATAGCTAGGAGGTAAGACATCTTAATTATAAGAAAAGTCAAAGCAAAATCAAAAACGGTCACAAAGAGCGTATGCCAAGTCTAGATCCAGTCGAATACCAAAAACAACCAAAATACTTAAGTGACAACAATTTCCCGAAATCCAAAAGGCGGAGGAACTGACAACAGGTGTTGACAGTCCGGCGACAGAAAATCTGAATAGAAAATGGGAATGGTTCCTGATACCCGCCTCCCAGCGGCGGGAATGGGTACTAACCACCTGACCGGCCACTGCGTGTGCCGCGAAATTTGAAATTCTGTCGGACCTTCGGAGAATACAGCTATATATATATCTGGCAGGTAAGTCTCATGAACAAAATGGGTTATCATGCAAAAATGGCTGGCTGGAGGCTTACTGGCAACTTACAAAATTTTACTGTTCCTTTTATAACAGGTTTCCTTAACCAATCCCTTCTTAAACATATGGCTCCCACACGCCTTGTGTATACATGGAACCATTCCAGGGTGGCCAACATAACAATAATATGTCCGTTCTCTCTCCGTGCTTTACCCCAATCAAAACCCCCTTGTTCCCAAAGAGTCCCAGATAAAGATGTGAGGTTAATAATAATTGACGGTAATTCTATATATTAGCTCCGCGCCTGTTTTTACCTTTTCAACTGGTTTTTTCTACACTTTTAGGGGTTCTGATACTGGCGGTGCATCTGTTTGTTGTTGGCCAAATGGTATGTCCCTTCGCCGTGTTTAGTACTGGCCCAGGGGGGTTAGGTACCCATACGTTAACAAGTTATTGCACTTGCCGGACGGGATATGAACTGATTGAAACAGACGTACCCGTGCTCTGTCTTGTGAAGATCGCATATGGAAACCCCTTGTTGGATGGACTTCTGGGGTTAATTACAGGATAATGACACTCGAGCGCCAAAAATTAAAGGTAAATTAATAATTAGTAACCAAAAAACTATAGAAAAAGTCAAGTTATAGTGCCGTTGCCGCCGCGGAGCTACTATATAGTTCTACCTAATTGATTCCCAATAAACACCACCACCTCCTTCATCAGCAATGCTAAAAGTATAGGAAAACTCAATTTCCAAGGCAATAGACCTATGCTGTGCAGGGTTGTTCTATAATTTTACTGCGTTATACAAGTACTGCACCGTAGTGCAGCATCATTCACATTATTTTAGAATTTTCTTTGTCTTAACCTTCAGGTTTTGTCAAAATGTAATTTAAAAGATAACGTATAATAAATGTGTGTCTACAGACTTGGTTATTAAAATATGAGGCTACAAGGTACACGACTTTATTACATAAATCCACATACTATGTATACATGCAGGCCTAAAGGCTATAGTGGGGGGTAGGGGTCTCATCACTGCAAAGGACAGACCTTAGGCTATCTTTATTTGTTTCTCTAGTTCTAGGTTGTCACTATTCCACTATTTTTTTAATAGCGTCCCTTAGGTTTTCTATAAAGATTAGATTTACGACTAAGCGAGCCATTCCGGTCTGCTGACCTGGCGTTAAAAGTTTTCTACTTCATTAATGTTCTTGGCTACTATTAAGCGTAAGGTCTATAGCCAAAATCTACCCTAAATAAGACATGGGCCTCACAAAACATAAACAAACATTAGTGGACTAAATTACCTATTCAATGCCTTGTGGCTCTGTCATCGCAAAAAACTCCCGAGGGTTTGGGTAACCCAACCCTAAACCTTCACGAGAGACTACCTAAGCTTACCCAAGACATGGCACTGAAATATTCGAGCTCTTAGAAAATCCACACTGAGACCTAGACTACTCACGCAGCTCATCTTGCTGGTTTGGTACAGTTGGCGTAGTCATCGTCCTGGTTTAAAACTGTATTGTTTTACACTGTCGGGAATAACAATTGCATCGTCATCAGCTGGAACACCAACTCACTCACAGCCTCCCTCACACAAACAATAGAATCTTCAGCACTACAGAATGACAGTTCGGGGAGAGTGAGGGTTCTCACGGGTTCTGGTATTGCTTCTCGTACAGGACGACATCGGTGGTGGAGCACTGATGACTCGAATCTCGTGCCCACGTGAATTCATCGTTCACGTTTTTCGAAAATAATTTCTTCAGCTTTAGAATAAATAAAAGTCAAACTTTAGATACGCATTGATGTCAGACTACTTCTTGAACTAATTAAATAACTCAGAACTAAACTACACACTCATATATATATATATATATATATATATATATATATATATATATATATATATATATATATATATATATATATATATATATATATGACAGAGAGAGTAATTTTGGGGCAGGGTGGTAGAAGCATGGTAGGACTGGGTGGAGAATGCAAAGTGGGTCAGTGTAGTTTTAAGAATCCTTCTAGAAGTGACTGGTATGGATATGAGGAGAGAAATCGTGAGGTTAAAGAATGACAAATTAACGAATTATGTTGGGATTACAAGTGAAATGGTGACAAGGGTTTGTAAGATATCGAGGAGGTTAGGTATAGGTTATCTGGAGCAAGGAAAGGTTCCAAATTCTGGATAAGACGAGAACTGTTCTACTGTGTAAAGATAAAGGTGACTGAGGGGACTGTAAAAATTATAGAAGGATAACATTACTCAGCATTCCAAGGAAGGTGCACAGCAAGATTTTGATTATGATAAGAAGACAGATGACAGATGGACTGATAAAAGAACAGTTCATGTTTAGACAAGGAAGAGGGTGTGTAAAAGAAGTCTACAGCATATCTATGGTCTGCGCCTCCTGTTTCCTCCCGCAAAAATTTGATATTAATAATAAACATCCACTTGAAATTATCTTTGCTCTGCTCCCTTGAATCAGCTTCATCCAGTACGAAATCCTTATCACTTATAGAACAATTGCGTTCACAATGGCTGTCAAACATAAGAAAATGCGCCAATCATGACTTGGCTTCCGAGGATTGGTCTACGCTATAATCTGCTTTACTTTCTGAGGCCTGGAGTGCTTGTGAATACTTGAAAAAAAAAAAAAAAACATCCAGTGCTTCACAGGCGAGGCTGTCCATTTCAACATGACTAGTTCCAAATACAATAGGCCTACATATCCCCGATTGTGAAACCACACACAGGATTCCTTTGTGATCGCAGACGGGAACACTGATACCTGCCCAAGAAGTCTCCCTGGAGGTCCCCACTTACCTGAACCCTTCAGATAGTCATCTTCCTTCTCTTACATAGCTTGACTCTGCCATGGCTTAGTTTCCATCGACACATTTTCCTCTTTTTTATCCAGATTATGATCATACTTGAAATGAAATATTAACAAATTGTACTAAAAATTACGTTTATTTGAAATGAGTCTGTTACGAGAGTTGGGTTCAATATAGGAAATAAGGTATACTTAGCGTAGGTGTTTCGTTTGCCTTTAACCAAGGGAGAGCTGGAAGCTTACGCCACGTAGTCGTAGTGTTTTTGCTCTCACTTGTACAGTTGTTAAAAATGTGTGTAAATAAATTCTTTTCTTTGGGTAACCTAATTTGTATTTGTTCCTGAAGCTGAGGTTATACCGTACATTGTAACTAGAGAACGGATATGTACCTCCAATAAATAAGAAATCTTAAGAGCCTTAATTCCAACAGAATTTCGCGAGACTTTGTTATGCTTTGTTTACTGATAAGAATTTTCTGAGACGATTGTGGGTAATGCCATTGTTATGTGGAAGTTTGCAGAATGCTGGAGGAAGAAAGCAGTTAAATCAGAAAAACACCGATGAATCTTAGCCGTCCTGGAGTTTGTTATATTATTCACTCCCTGGGTAATGAATAGATTTCACCAAGCATGGATTTAGACTTGGTAAGAGAGGCAATGATAGGATGCTAATGATATATGGTGCAAAAGATATGTTGAACAACTTTTTATTTTTATTCTATTTTCATTGTTGTCTACATCCGGGTAGAAATGTGTATCGTCTACCAAATATTTACACTGCATTCATGTTTTCTTTTCTCATAAGCCATAATACAGAAATTAATTTTGTTAATATCGTTCCTAAGTCCTTGCCATGTGAAATCACCTCTTACTAATGTTTTTGACGCAGATTTAAGATTCCAAGTCTTGCATCATAAGCTCACATGACTGCGTGAAATTCGGCATTAAAGTTTATTACATGTATAATATAATTAACATTTCATTTTTACTTTTGTGTATAGTATTAGGAATCAAATGACAGGAGAGAAAGAGAAAAGACACCACATAGAAAATACTTGAGTTTCCTGAGTAGATGAGACAATAACGAAAGGGAGTCACAGATGGCATGGGCATGTCCATACCAACCCAGGGAGCATTGTAGGCCTCACCGATAGTCATCTGGCCTCCTGTGGTCAACAATAGAGTTAGATGACCCAGACCTACTTGGATCAGAACTACCGGATAGGAGGCTGGAGATGACTGGAAATTTTTTGAAGAGAAAGTACAAGAAAGACAAAAAGTTGCCGAATTTAACGAGCCCCTCTTGAGTTGTGTGACGATGGAGGCGATGATGTATCTCAGTATATTGATTCTCAATAGCGATTTCTGTGGAGTGATTTTTTCTGACTGACTGATTTATGAATTTTTTGGCTGTAAAGTCAAGCACTGGGGCTCTTTCAGCCATTCAGTCCTTAGACTGTGAAAAGGAGTTAGAGTGGTTGGAGAGCAAGATGGAGGAAATGATGAAAGAATATTAGTTTTGTGGTGATGACTAATTTTCGATAATGACACTCAAAAGCAAACAGAACCTTTTTATGAATCTGGTGTGTTATACCAAAAAATACAGTAAATGAGGATAGATAAACGTAACCAAAGTAATGAGAGTGGCATATATAAAATTAAATTTAGAGAATAAGACGTAATCTTTGACTTTTTTAACATTACTAGAGGTGGTCTGCAGCGTCCCTTCAGCCCTGCCTGCACCAACATTTTCGCCATTTACTTAACCTCCATTCTTTTTTTTAAAGGTTTCCTCATATCGTCTCCCTAAAACTTTTGTTTTTTTGTAGGAGTGTCTGCAAACGATATCAATCCCATTTTCAGATATCTTTTCTATTTCTTCTATTTGCTTTTTGTGTTCAACATATTATTTCTTAATCCTATTAAACAGATTGTTTATGGTTGCACATGCCTCCTGTATTTCTAAACAACAGTCTGTGACATCTGTATATTCTTATTACAAACTGCTAGTATACAAATTCCTGTTACAGACCTTACTGTCCTCATTTTCTTAGCTGGTTTTAACTTGAAGTTTTAGTTTATATTACAAAGTTTTTTAATTCCCCTACAATTCATTTAGAGGTCTATTATTTGAGCAAGACTTCACCAAGAATCAGCAACAACTTCAGAGAACCTACTGAAAAGAAAACTGAAGCTGCAAATTGGAGGAAGATTGGCTTTAACCTAACTGATAATGTGGTCATAACCTTGTCTTTTGTAAATACTTTTAAAATATTCAAAATTTTACGTATTGGTCCTGATCACATGGTCATGCATTCATTATCATTAATCTCTTCACTATCTTCATCATGAATCTGTTTTGCTACTCCTATAAAATCTTTTCCTTACAAATCTTCTAGCCACTGTTTCTTCAATGTTTGTCTCTCTCCCTCCAAGGTATGGTACTCTGTGAACTCCCAGTAAGTTGCTATATGAGCACTTCTACTCCGTCTTTCTTGAAGGGAGTTTTGCACTGGTACCTGAAACAATAAAGTCCTGGAACCTGTTTGAGAAGGGCCCTAACCTTAGGACTGAGGAACATACTCCAGCCTCTATTAAACTTTCTCTCCTCTGGAGCCTTGGTTTCAGTATTTATTTTACTTCGGCATTTGGTCTACACCAGACATCAGTTCTTAAAAGCTATAACACTTGCACCACTTTTAATTGAATATACTGGAATTTTTTTCAGGGCAAATTGTCTAATGCTGACCATTCTAGTTGCCCTTTCCCATCTTTTGCCCTCTGTAATTTATATACTTGTAAAATCTATAGAACGGTTGCATTTTCTAAGACTATTGTTACCTTATAGTATACTGGCAGATAAACCATGCCTTTGTTCCATAAACAAGATATCTGATTAGTTATCTACAATGACTGTTTCACTTTTTATATTCTATACAAAAGAACAGTTCCATTACAGGCCGTACCACATCCAATGTTTATAAACCTATCACTTACCTTAGTTATGGAAGAGGAGCATGGTTTCTGAGTGAGGTGGACAACTTTGAGCAAGGAAGGGGCTTCTGAATGAGTCTGTGGCTTCTAAGCTTTCCAAGGAATGGCGACTCCCAATATGTTGATTCTTGTTCTACCATTACAAAAGTATTTGAAATTACTCAACTACACTTTTCTTATACATCTTGAATTTTGTTGGATCACCAGAATGGCTTCAACAAAAAAACTCACAGGAAACTTTTCCTATTGTTTTCTTATTAGGTCATCATCTTCTCTGGGTAAGAGATATCTTTTTTTCACCTACTGAAATTTCTAAGGCATTCAACACTCTCAAGTACTTTGTACTATATATGGCTTCTGTCACACTGAGTTACCCTTTACTGTACTGTCAAATTATTTGCAATTTATATAACCCTACAGTTATTACTGATAGCATGTTATCTTCTCCTTTTACTATTTCTAGTGTACCACACTATATAAGCGTGATAAGGTTCTGAAGTAGCAGAGGCAAATGACTTTATATAAAGTGACAGAAATTCTCCTTATGTACATACAAATATGTAAAGAAAAAATACTCAAATGTTTATATCGCATAGAAAACATCTTTTTTTCTAAAATACACTGAGGAGATAGAGGGATATGTCTGTACACAATGACAGGTGATATGAAAGTTGCTACCCTACCAACTGCCTGCTGGAATTCTTATGAATGCAACAGCTCTGGTACATTCAAGCACACACACACACATACAAACACACAACAGACACACTCAAACAAAAACCACAACCCAGAAGCCTCAGGGAATCTCTTTAACAACCATATGTGAAATTTAATACTTTTAAATGTATAAATATATCAGAGTTGAATCAACATCTTATTAAACAACACATTACTCAGACATACATCCTTATGAAAATCACATCTTTGAGTTTAGATTTAACTGATTTACACTTATCAAATCTAAACTCTTCTCAATAATCTTACATTTCCTCTTTTAGCTTAGTAACATAGAAAATGGTACTTGGGTGAACAATACAAAATCATCATAAACAGAAATAAAATGGGAAAATCACATAATTTATACAGTACTTTGACAACAATCGTTCACGTAAGCAAATTATCTTATAATGTTTTCTTCAATATCATCTACTGAGGTAATGTACACTTACAATAAGCTTTCCTGGAATACCCTCCTCTTAAAACTTGTAGCTCCGGAGGGTCATGGCCCACCTCATAACCCTTGGAATTTCAATCTTGCATCATTGGATGTAAGCAAGTGCCTTGTAGTCTGTCTGTATCAAGAAATCCACTTCATACAGGTACAGATAGAATACCCCAACTACAAATAACATTGATAAGCATTCATTTTCAACTGTGCAGCATTTGCACAAGCTCTTCTTGAGTTTCCTGCTTGAGTAAACACTTAGAAATACATAATCAGCACACTCTTGCAGGAATATGCCTACCAGTCCCTCATTTGATGCATTTGTCTCACAATGAAGTCCTACTGAAGTCTGGTACACCTAATATTAGTTAATTTTCTAAAATCTGCTTCAATCTATCAAATGCTTTCAGTTGAGGTTCCATTGTTCTGTCATCCCTTCTTCCCTAGTTTGGTCAATGGGGCAAGAAGATTTGTGTAATTGTTCACAAACTTCCAATAGTATCCTGAGATACCAAGGATGATCTCATTTGTGTCTTGATCTTTGAAGGTGATGCATACTGGTTCTTCATTAGTTTCACTTCATTCATGGCCATTTTGTTTTAGCAGTTAGTTATAAATGATTTGTTTAACCAGACCTCTGAACTCTTTTAAGGTTCTTCTCGGGCTGGGATTATCCATTTTACTTTGACTGTAGTAACACTTGAAAGATTAGAGAGTAAGTCATACTTCCCTCACTATCTGGAACAGGTCCTAGAGTCCCTCCGTATATTCTTCCCATGATGCTGTATGACTGAACACTCGTCCACAATATGGTCAAAGGTATGGGGTCCAGCTAAAAACTACTTCATCACTCTGTTCACAGTTTCTGCCGAATTCATCAATCCAAATCAAACCAGACTTATTCTTTGTGCTCCTCCTACTGGGATCCACCAATAGCCTTTGCTCAAGTCCACCTTATTGAAAAATGTCACTACAAAGTTTAATCTTCCAATCTCAAGGATCTCCCATCAGTTCATCAACAGACTTGGTCATGACATACAGTCAATGGTACTCTATACAGAATCTGTTTGATACATCTGTTTTTCTCACCATTACTACTAAGTGATGAATATGGGACAATTCCCATTTCTAGCATCTCAAATTCTTCCTGATCAGTTCCCCTGTAGCATACTTTAAAGGGTACATCTTTGTTCTTACCAACCTCTCTGTTGTCACTTCAATGCAATATTCACGGAACAAAGTCTTTCCTGGATTGCTGAGTAATATATCTTTGTGTTCTGCCAGTTACTGCAATACCTGCTTTTTCTTCTACTTGCTTAGGTCCTTCTGTGCTCAAAGCTCTAGCCAGACGTCGTCTGGAATTACCTGGTCTTCATCCACTTTCTCCTCAATCACAGTAGTACTCAAGCATTTCTTTTCTTCACCAACAGTTGCTCCCGGTTTATTCACCTCCCTCTCATTGCAGTTGGTCAGGATGTTTGCATGAGGATTCTTCAATTCTCCGTGAACATCAACTTTTAGTCCATATGATTATCCACTTTCTTGACATTACATGCCCCTCTCCATTTTAATATCAGTTGTTTCTTTCCTTTGGTAACAACATTAATACTTTCTGTCCAACCCTAACTGACAATCTTTGGTCCTCCTGTACTACTGATGCTTCTGGCATCCCTGTGCCTCAAATTTTCATGATCAACCCATAGCTTCTCTGGGAGCTTCTATCCTATGAATGGGTTAAAGAATGGTGTTTCTTCTACATGAGAAGTGAATGCCCAAGGGAAATCACTTAGGACAACCCGTATGAATAGAATCCGGTTAACAAAACCCACCTCACCCACACCCCTGGCTTCTCCAACAGTCTGAAGATCAAGAGGGAAGGAGAGAGCAGAACGGCAGAAAGGAAACCAGGCTCTCTCCTAATGGACAATGTTTCTCAAACACACACACCAAATTCTTGCTGTAAAGATAAGTTAGTAAAATATATGAACAATGATAATGGTTATGAGTTGGCAAACCTGCAGTCTTAAAACAATTCTGTTAACAGAGAACATTGCTGAGATGATAAAAAAAAATTATTAGTTGTACAAGTATCCTTGACATACAGTAGTGAACAACACAATAAAAGCAATAAATGGAAAATAATTAATTGTTGTTGAAGTACTGTAATGCTGAAAGACAAAAGCAAAAATCCAATAGAAATACAATACAAAGTCAAGTTCCATGACCAGAGTAGCACAAGAGACATGTAAACTGATGACAGCCTATTAAAAAATGATTGGGTGACCAACAAGTGAATGGGCAGTACCCTGCCACCCACCTGTCTGCCACCTTTGATTATCTTCTTGTGTAGCTTAAACAACTGTACAGCTGTTGCCAAAGGTAAATAGATATAAAAGACAAAGGTTTGTGTTTTCATAGGAACAAATATAATACACAATTATGACAAGCAAAGGTTTGTGTTTTCATAGGAACAAATATAATTATGTCAGGCAAGACAAAAAAAATTTTAATAAATTATATGGCATTAATACTTAAGAGCATAATAATGAAGTATATCTTTACAAATGTCCAAACTTCAGTACGGGCCAAGTCTCGTGTGCTATAATCTTTTTAATTTAAGGATAAACATAGGTTAATAACACTGACTTACATTTAATTGCATTGCTTGATTGCATTGTTTTCACGGACAATGTCCGTGACCTTAAATAAAATATACTTTTTACATTAACATTTACAATTGTATAAGAAATAGATAGCTTGAACTACATATTCTTCACATAATAAAAAATTAAAATTCTATTAAACAAGCCCACATATTCATATTTTCTAAGTTCATCAATGTTTGACTATATACTATAGTACATATAATCAATAATGCATCTAACTGGAAAAATAAGTTTCACTGGCAAAATCATGCAATGTCCCTTTTATACCCTTGTTTTTATAAACTGTATTTCTGCTGGAGCATTTAAGCTTTCCACTTGATGCCTTCTTTTGTGAGAGAGAGAGAGAGAGAGAGAATTTATATGCTATTAGTAACATTTTATGGAACACGTATAACCATGAAGTGTGCTTCAATGTTACACTCTGAAAGTAATGGTCACTAGTATTTTTCTAAAGTATTACAATTCTAATGTGTTGTATTATTTTTCATCATTTTCATCAACAGTATTCAAAACTGGTAGAGTAATGAAATACTTTATAATTTCATGTTCTAAGGAAGTTTTACATATAAAAATAATACAATTTTACAATGTTGGAGAAATGTTTTACATAACTTCAGCAGGCAAAATGGATAAGAAAGATGAATGCCAACATCAAAGAATTTAAATCCAGTAAAAATCCATAATTCAATTTTTATTAGTTTTCAAGGTTATCTTTATTTATTTTTAAAAATCATTAGAGGTAGTCATGTTACTTCTTTGAAAAGGTCATTTCATTTCATTTAATATTCTTAATACAGTAATTTCATAACCTGGAGTTATAATCAAAGAACCTCTTACAGCTCAATATAATTTTAGTCCCTAATAAAATGTGAAGATTTCATCTAATGCCACTAATTTTCCTTTGACTGAAGATGCTTAATTGTTCAATTTGTGTTACATATCTTAAGAGGTTCACCAGAACACTGACTTCTTCCAAATTTTACAAATGGGCATTTGTACTTGAGTGAAACCAGTGCCTTGACATACAGACATAAACTTGTCAAATAATAACATGATGACCACAATCTAAAACAATATACAAATGGTTGCAAACAGGATTAACAGTATCAACTGTATTTTTAAATAACGTAAGCACCATAAAATCTGAAGAACACGTTGCCAGACATTACTGAAAAAACTAAATTCATTTGAACAATTTTCTACCGAAAACCTTTTCTATTCTTTAAAAGTTATTATACAATGGCAATGGCAACCTAACATCATCGTCATCATGCTTTAGACAAAGCATCATGGATGATCCTATACGCCTTATCTGCACACTCTATGAATCCAGGACCATCACGGTGTGGTGGATATGATGACAAGACAATTCCTAAGCGATTATCCTGGATCTGGTATCTGTAATGATGAAATAATTTCAAAATGCAATATATTTATCACTATAAACTTAAGAACTATAAAACTGTTTTGGTTATGAGAAATTGTAAATTCTAAGGAAATTAGTGAAACAAAATTACTGAATGGACATCACAATCTGAAAGAAATTGAATGGAAATTAGGACTAAAACACACTGAAAATGTTAATACTACAAAATATCCAAACTGGCACTTGCAATGTGGTTAACAAATTTCAATACTAGAATAGTGTAATTTCTATACAGTAAGTTCTTTGAAATACAAATTTTACCTTCGTCACCTCATCCTTTTAATTTTTTTTGCAAATATGTAAAAAATGGGAGGTTTTTACTTATTTTTTTAATGTCTACAGGATAAAATGTAGTGCATTTTTTAAAATTATCAGTTATGTACTTTGGAAGTTATTAAAAACAGGAAAAATCAGAAAAATTATTACACTAGTTGATTTTGCTTTAGAATAATGCAGTGTTATAAAGATATAGCACTGTTATCTTATTCATTAAACAATATCAAGTTTAAACTTGAGAGAGAGAGAGAGAGAGAGAGAGAGAGAGAGAGAGAGAGAGAGGATAGAGAGAGAGAGAGAGAGAGAGAGAGAGAGAGAGAGGTTTGATTTTATGGTTGAAGTAACTCTATTTTGACAGTGTTTCTTATTCATGAAAAAAAAATTGAGAATGCCACCCAGTGTTTTCATAGTACATTACAGGATTTGTTTATTTTTATATTTGCTCTTTTGTCTATTTCCACCATGTCTGCACTGTGAAGGGTAGATAATAGTGACAAGTCTCTTTTGTCTTTCAATGTCATTGCTGTCACATCTGAGCTTTCCCTGGAACCTCAATATGAATACTTGCAGTTATTTTCATCTCCTGAATTCACTACATGTTACTGCAGTAATTCCTTTGTCATTCTTTTTAACTGTGGGGGGTAACGAGACAGCAAAAATAAGAATGCTCTTGGCAAGTACTCAGACCACTTGGCACCTGAAACTCTATCATAAAAGTAAACACAATACTAAATGTTTGCTAATGGGAAAGGAAGGACAGAAAATAAGAATGTATCAGAGAACATATAAAATTGGGATCTTAAAAATAAGTGGTAATATTTATGGGTAATGAACAAATTTTCTCATGGATGTAAAAAAAAATGTACATGGTCATGGTTCATGAGTATACTTAGGGTTGCACGGGAAGGGGCTTAAATATTGCAACCATTTCACTATTCATCACTTTGTACTATGGCTGCAATACCATAATTAATTACATTAAATATAAAGCCAAAGTGTACCAATGTTTTTATCTAGGCTTTTCCTTTAGTGTTGTCAGTTGTCAAATATGTCTCCATTCTCCTTGTCCTGTATTCTTTGTATCTGAAGTACTTTCAGGTCTAGGTCTTCATCTACTCCTCTTCTTCCTTGATCTACTGGGCTTTCCCACAGGTCTTCAATAAATAACTAAATATATGGTTCTATGATCACTGACTTTGTAATAAAATGAGATACAAAAGATAAAGTACCAACTTGAGAATACAAAATGATTACCTACCCAACACCAAATCCATCCCTAACAACTGGTGCAAATCCTCCAAAGCTGATGTCAGTTGATGGTAGCGTGGAAGTACTGAGAATAATATGGTTGATTTTTGCATAAGCAGGATCTGTGTAGAGGTCTGGCATTTTTCCACCTTTGGCTTCAGCAAGTTTCCTCATGGCAAAAAGGTGACGATCAAAGCCTTGTCCTGGAATTTAGGTGCAGCATATAAAAATGGACAATGATCACATAAAAATATCATTTCTCAGTAACCCAATTAAAAGTGACAAACTCTTTATGGATGGATACAATATAGAATTTGGGCCAAAGGCCAAGAGCTGGGACCTATGAAGTCATCCAGCACTGAAACGGATATTGACAGTGAAAAGGTTTGAAAGGTGTAACAGGAGGAAAACCTTGCAGTTGCACTATGAATCAACTGTTAGTAGAGGGTGGAAAGTACGTTGGAAGAAAGAGAATATGAATGGAGGTACAGTAAAAGGAATGAAAGGGGTTGCAGCTAGGGCTGAAGGGACGCTGCAGAGAACCTTAAGTAATGCCGACAGTGTACTGCACAAAACACACTGACAACAATGTCCCCCTATGGGAGCAAATTCTTTATAATTAAATGCTGGTTAAAATATGAATAACTATTTACTAATGGAAATTATTCACAACTTGTAAAAATTTTCTCCTGATCAATCAGACCCTTGACTGTAAAAAGGAATCTCCATGCTCCATATGGCTGAATTCCACAGTAACTTCAGTGGGACCTTGTTTGCTACGACACTGTTAACCAAACCACTAAATTAAAATAAATGCATTCAACTCTTGCAAGGCCGCCCTGGTTTGTTATAATAAAATACCTTATATCTTAACTAACAAATTGCAAATTTATAAAAACTTAAATTGATAAATTTAAAACGTTGAAGATTTCCATAAGGGATCTGTATCCAGGACTTGAAACTGACTTATGATCAAATATAGGAGATGGCCCTTCTTAGCCACACCAAGACTGGTTTGCCAACCTTTGAGGCCAACGTGGATAAGTTCCTTTGCCTGCCAAGGTCCCACATATTCCACAGGCTGAGGAAATGTTAACCTCATAAACAGCAGTTTATAGATCAATACTGTCTCAGGCTGGAAATGTGTGGACTAAACTTGGATTCTTCTATAACACTCAAGTAATTATGTTATTCTGCAACTTCAAGAATAGAAAGTGAACTGCTGATTCTCTCTCAGCCAAGGTTAGTCATACCAAAGATTGGAGGTCCATTGATCAATCCTTTGCAACCATTTGTTGAGGAGACCTACATCACACATAGCTGGGAATAAGCCACCAAGATCTTTGTCATCCCACTGTTTTTCTTTCAAGCAAAGAATGAAGAGGACCTTCTCCACTATCCTGACAGAAGAATTCATGTTTCTCCTGAAAACTGAGGAGTTCATGGGACCTACTTCCAAATTCTTTTGGCCTAAGTGGCATATCAAAAAGAAAGGAACCAGATTTTCTTCTCATTCCAGCTCATAAAAGTTCTTTGAAGGCAATATGGGGTGCTGACTGATGGGAAAGCATTACAAAAACCTTATTTTTTCAAGAGATCAAAGCGTTTTTGACTCATCTAATTTTTAAACAAAGTGCATGCTAACATGCATTTACAGCAGCCACATGGAGGAGCCAACCAGACTTTGCAAACTCATATCAAACGGATGTGACACATGTCAACTTCCTACTGTTATTATGCAATTAAAAGGCCCAGATTTTGATTGTCACATCAATCCCAAAAGCTTTCAAGCAGATCCTACAGATCTCAGTCACCCAATCTGTGGTTTTTAAATGGTCAGTCTTTTCCACCAAAACTACAATTTAGGCTTTGAGTAAGTAATGACTGTTAAAAAAAAGGGATGATTTTACAGATAGAATTAATTTTTTAACATAAATCCATTACTCTCTTTATTTTTTTTTTATTTTGAGAGGGATGAAACAGTTAAATTGATTTTGTGGCCACAAAATGGACTAATTATTATGTAACGGATTTGCATAAAAAATGAATTTTGTTTAAAAAATATAAGTTATAAATGATATCATCAGGGAAACATAAGGGAAATTATGGAGGTTCTATACGTAAATGAGATGATGAAAGGGAGATGGAAATGGCTTGGACAAGTCCTTTGTACATCCCCTGGGAGAACAGTGCATGATAGTGTTAGGTGAGCTCCTCTGGGCACTAGCAGAGTTGGAAGACCCAGACCTCTCAGATTAGAACTATGGGCTGGGGGGCTCAAGATGGGGAGATTTATAGAAGATAGTGAAGCACGGGAAATTTCAAAGAGGCCCTCTGCATCCCACTGCATTGGAAGTGATAATGATGACAGGTGGAAGAGCACACCCAGTCCCAACATGAACTGCAACTGATACTGGTGTCTCTCACCAAGGACTACTTAAGTGCTGCAAGACTTATCATCCCTATCAGTACATCATGACAATGAGAAAGAAATGCCAAAAACAAAATACACAATACTGAACACAAACACAATCATGTACTAACTGAGAAAAAATAAAGAACCAAAGGTAATTGTTACAGTGATAAAGCAAATGCGAAGTGAATGACCTAGGCAAACAATGAACTCTAATCAAAACATGGCAAAGGAAAAAAGTTACTTTAACAGCTCAAGAATACAACAAGAAAACCCAAAATTTGAATTGATACATGAACATTAACAGCACAAAAAAAAGGAACTGTACATCATGATGAAATGAGTCTCCTGGCTGAGTAAGACAAACTTCCAAAAAGGAGTAGTAGGCTACTGAAAAAAACAAAAGCACAACTTGATGAAAATGAAATATAAATGTACTGAAAATGAGATCATGTCAATGGCACAATGCTAAACACAGTAGAAATGATGGCAAGTCCTGGAGAGAACATTATGTCTAACTATAACTGAGGTGCAAAGATGAATGCATATTGGTAGAGCATCCAAATGGATCTCAGAGTTGGCCAAGGAAGTGTCCTGGAACTGATTTTCTTTGAAATGCATCGTTTCATGAACCTCAATGCATTCCATGCGATTAAAGACTATTTTATGATTAATGGGTTTGTAAATAATAAACCTTGTTTTCTAATACAATGAAAATTAATCTTTACTCTCGTTCTTCTTTTAATTTTTCTTGTGTATCTTGAAGAAGACATGTTGATGACTTACCCATGGCCGCTTCCTTTGTGAGGTTACCATGTACTTTGGAACATTCCATGATAAGTTTCTTTAATTCAGCGCTGCTTGGAGGTTGTGATGAAGCTGCAGCTTTTGTGAAGGCTACAGTCTCCAACGTAGCAGGACGGAGAGTTTCTGTTCTTCCATGCTTAAATGCAGAAGTGCTACAAGATTCATAAGATGCAACAGTCTGGCCATGTTGGAGATAGTAGGCAGTCTGTAAACAGAAAAAAAAAAGGCAAAAATTACACTAAACACTAAAAACTTACATGTGTGTATATATAGTGGAATTCCAGAGATTAGAAACTACAGTATATATTACTCCTAATTTAATCTTTTTATCATACAAGCAATCTGTTCTTATCTGACGATAAATAGGTTGTCCGGACTTTGTGTACACAGCCATATCTTGCACATGTGGGCTTTATGACAATAAATAAAGTCAGGGCCATCAAACACCAAGATTTAAAACTCAACCTTTGACTTGCTATTACTTACAAGAGTCTCAGATAAAAACATCAACTCATGGTTACAGGCACAACTCTGGAGATCAAGGAAATTTGACCTTAAGCCCTGAATATTTGACTAATGTACTCTACAATTTTTCTTACTGTAATGAGTAACAGGCCCAGGGTTCAGCTCAATGTCTCCCAAAAGAACTAAAATTAACGACATAAAATCACAGTAACATTGTAAAATTCAACAGAACAGTAAACAACAATGCCCTCAATAACAACAGTATTTACATTATTTACAAAAGTTCTGTTGAAAGTAAAATAAACATGTCCATTTGTCATTGAAGAAAGTGCCATAAGCAACTGTAAGGCATCAGAAATCTGCCAGGTTTACCACAACAATTGGGGGAGGACAGTCAGGATGGATTTAGAAATAAAATGCTCAGTAGGAATAGAATAAGTAAAGATGAAGGCACTTTCTTGATAATCTACCAAGCAACTTTTGCTTTCTCATCAGCCTGTCCTACGCACTTTTTGAAAAAACAGGAAAGTGAACGAAAAAGAAGATAAATGCCCGATTGTACCCTCAGGCAAAGAACTCAAACCCGAGACCATGGAAAGCCACAGTATAATGACTATGGCATAGTCAAAGGTTTGAATTCAGAGTAACCTTCTCTTAGAAGGACAGCCTACCGAGGGTAAAGGGTCCCTTCTACCCACTGATTTGATCTGGAGTGCCCTCCTCCTAAAAGAGTTGCCTGCCAAGGATAAAGAGTCTCTTCTATCCTAATGGCACTAATAAATTAGTGAAGCTGTTTCATAAAGGACATATGCATCAATGTTGCATCAGGATGAAGCAGCCCTGAAAAGGATAATTAAGGACAATGTCACAGCTGCCTCCAAAGACTTCAAGATTGCTCTCTTCTATCATAAAAAGCATCAATCAGCAGATCTTTTTCTTGAGAATAACCCTGCCCCATTTCTCAAGGATTTGAAGAGATAGAATGCTGTATACACTAAACCCCCCGTATTCGCACTCACGATTCACAGACTCACCTATTTGCGGATTTCTCTATGGAACATATATACGCATTATTCGCTGAAAATCCGCCCATTCACGGTATTTTTCCACTGAGAAATATTCACTAATTACTGTATTTTCATCTCATTTTCATGACCAAATGCACTTTTTGTGATACAGTAAAACTATTAAAATACTCAGGTAGTGCTCGAGTTATGATAATTCACCTTACGATAATTCAATTTTGCAATGTGGTAAGCAATTAATAACGATACGACAATATTTATGAAATATTTTTAAACTTCGCGCGGGTGCAGGCAGCAGCGTACAATCAGGCAGCAAGAGAGACCAATTACAATAGAGCAGCTTCTTTTCCTCCAACTCTTTATCGCATCTTCTAGTTGAAAAAAGTAACAGAGAATGATAAAAGTATTGTTAGTAACTTTATACTCTTGCGTAAATGCGTACAGCCATAAACAACTGACCGAGAAACTGTTGTTTTGTTTATCACCGAATCGGATAACAACAGCCCTTTTGCTTGTATTTCAACCATCGTGCGGTAATACACAATTACCGTAGGTTATAGCACAAATGACATTAAGTAGAATAGGACTGATGAATTTTTACATAATACCCTTATTCGGTATGGATAAAAGATTGGCAAGGAAATATATTGCTAAATTTATGCTGCAAGTTGTACCTGAAGCTGAGAAAACAATGTTCAAGCTGCTAATGACTATTAATTATCGTGCATTGGCAACATGGATGAAACTCGACCGTAATTAAAATTGGAGAGAAAGTATTTTAATACAAACTACTGGGCATGAAAGAATACATCAATGCTATTTTTACGCCGATAAACGATAAATACGTAAAGCTTGTATATGATGAAATCAAGTGAAAATAGCAAATGGAATCTTGATTTTTTTACACAAAACAAACTCCCCCAAACAGCCAACGTCCTCTATTAATGAAAAAATAGCTAAATTAATTCCACAACGAGACATATTTAATTTATATTTCGACTTAAAAACACTTCGTACAGTATAACTAAAAATAACCTTGCCCCATGTAAAGTATCTAGAGATTCATTTATGCAAAGTAGAAGCAAGAAAAGTGCTCTGAGTTAAATGCAGCAAAATAAACACCAGCGTAAACACTTCCAACCCAAAACACTGATTGCCATGATTGCAATTTATAATACAAAAGCAATATAAGAAAATATACAAAATTATTGGATACAGTGAATTAAGGCATAACATTTTAAAAGATCCAAGGAAAAGATGCATATTTGTTATGTTGATGTTTTTATAATATGATATGTGAATATAGAGTACAGTATAATGTAGGCTACGCTACCATGTATGCCTACAATATACCATAGTGTAGGCTAAGCAAATTCTTGTTTGTTATTCAATTTCTCTTTGTACTGAATTATCATAGGTCACTCTGCATGAACCTCCAGAGTTAGCTGATATTAATAATCACTATACCGTGTATGTATAGAGTATACTTTACAGTGTAGGGTAGGCTACCATACATGCATACATGGTACAAATACCCTAAAGAAGGCTAGGCTATATTCGAGATACGTTTTTTCCAACAAACGATAGGTTTTTTGGAACCTAAGCCCATCGTAAGTAGGGTAATACCTGTATAAGCATTTTTAGTGTTTTTTGTTTTGTGTGGTTGAACTATCAAAATAAGCAGCTCTAAGTGTTTTTAGAAGGGTTCTAAGAATTCACAGGTTTACTATACTTATTCAATGCCAAAATACAGGATACATCAGTATGATGACCATGTCTTTCCAAGTGTCTTTCTTGTCACCTACACGAGGGTGCAATATTTAAGCACCTCAGGGAAAACCTCAGAGACAACCTGGACTGCCAGACACTATGAAGATCAGTAGGATGCCAAAAACAATAGTCGCTGACTACAACTCTTAAGAGTCTCTCCATATAAAGAAATTATAGCCAACTATGAACACAATGGATGATATCCCCTTTGATGATGTAATACCTCAGATGACAATTGAAGATGACATAGCCAACGCACCAATGCCACAGGTTTACTATACTTATTCAATGCCAAAATACAGGATACATCAGTAGATGACCATGTCTTTCCAAGTGTCTTTCTTGTCACCTACACACGAGGGTGCAATATTTAAGCACCTCAGGGGAAAACCTCAGAGACAACCTGGACTGCAGACACTATGAAGATCAGTAGGATGCAAAAACAATAGTCGCTGACTGCAACTCTTAAGAGTCTCTCCATATAAAGAAATTATAGCCAACTATGAACACAATGGATGATATCCCCTTTGATGATGTAATACCTCAGATGACAATTGAAGATGACATAGCCAACGCACCAATGCCATCACGAAAGTCAAAAGAATCAGTTTACTGGTTTAAAACACTGATCAGCGATAAATATGCCTCCACTACAACCCTGTAGTCCATTTGCAAATTATTAAAAGCTGAGGATGAGCTGAGGTATAACCTACTTGAAAAATTTTTATAAAATAAACAAAGGAACTTTGGACAGTTAATCTTTTATTTCCCCCAAAATGAAAGTTAAACTGTTTTTCCTTTTAACATTATTAATAACAACTACACAGAATAATACTGAAATGTCTAGATCTCCAGGGCATACCAAGCTACATGCATACAAAGCGTTCATTCCCAAATAAAACTGATAGATGTGCTACAGTTCATAAATAAGAGTTATTGGGCATAGCAACCATGAGGTCAGAGAAGAGTAATTACCTGGAATCCTAGCTGCATCATGGCATCAGGTGATACTTTATGCTTCTTACAAAAATTTTTTCCAAAAATATCACTATCGAGTACATCAACTTGCAAGGCACTTGTGTTAGTTTCATAAGTCTGGATGGCTCGATCAATAGCTTCTTTCAAGCTTGGAGTTAAATTAAATTCTGAAATTGAAATCAAAGAAATATTAAAACTTATTATAAAAACCACCATAATGCGTTAAAAAATGCATATTAACAAAATTATAATGGAGTTTCCAGATTTTCTTGCATGAGGCTATTTTTCCCCCCCCAAAAATGCTTCAAAAATCACCTCCAGGTGCTGAGTTTGATGTCATGTGAAAGATTAGATGACTTCTAGTCATATGCTTCCAAAGTGGATGAGGAACAGTGTCAGAACTTAAATAGGATTGTGTAAGAACACTAGGAGTACTATCTCTTCTGTGGCTCATCAGTGTGTATGTCTGAGACGGTTGTGGTGTGCTTAACACCACATTGAACAAAGTGTGTTGTGTTTTCTTCTACTGGACACGGCCTTGGATCTCACAAGTCAAAGATATTCTAACTAGTAAATACACATTAGCTCTGCGATAGGACATCCCATTATGAATGTTGATATCCAAGAAGTGCTCTGACAAATAAAGAAAAATCAATAAAGATTTCAGCACAGTTATCAGTTTCTTAATGTGCTTCTTTCATAAAAAGGGTAAACTCTAACTGAAGTGGCATTTGTTCATTTTGTAAGGGTTGAACTGATGTACACATGTTCATCATTATCTGACTATTATCTTTAAAGGTTATAAGTTAGGTTTAGTACTGTACTAGATTAGTTATAGTTCCATCTATATGAATGTTGATGATGTACATATATATGTTTATTCATAACTGTAAATAAAAAGAAAAATCATGAACTGTTTACCTCTTCTTGTCCCACTTCACAAATACAAGTAACTCATAAAATAAACTAAAAGAGAATCCTGTTCAATAAAACTTTTGATGAATTACACACTCATTCGACATAAATACTATCTACAAAATCCTTTAGTTATAACTGGTACCTAAATACATAAATAAATATTGTAGAATTACATAAGTGCATTGTAATTAACTGTTAAGAAAACTAAAACAAAAAAATTACTTGAGTGACAGCCTGTTTACTTACCCAGTTTTCTTACATACTGTGATGCATCAATGTTAGCTGGTTTGCTATCAGGGTGAATTCGAGCCTTATGCTTCACATCCTTAACAACTTCGTTGAAATAACTCATCACAGCTACACCATCTCCCCAAGCATGTTCAAAATTTAGAGCTGTTTGACCATCAGCAGTGAATATCAATGAAAAAGACTTGTCAAACCACCTGCAAATAAAGTAAAAAAATTATATTAATACTGTACTTGGTAACTAAATCAGTTAGTTACTGAACTTTTCAAAATTCATATCTATAGTGTGAAGAACAATTCCCAGTTGAAAAGAATTAGTCAAGGATGAATGCATTTGTTCAAGTGAAACCCATTAATCATACTCAGCCCAAATTGCAGTCACAATGTCCCAAGACATGTTCTGAAGTTCTTAAAGATAAAAGAAGAGAAAGCACTAAGAGTGTGTGGACCTGAAAACCATCAGCTGATAAAAGCTACCCCACTAATTGTGTTGCATGTCTCACTACTGTATATAGTGCCGAAATGTCTTCCTAACTTCACTGCAGAAATTTGGAACTGTATTTAATTTTCAATAGATTTCTTAATTAATTTTCCATCAATTCTTTTCTGCAGCAACTAATTTTACTCATTTTCTTCCTTTTTTTCTAAATAGGTAGTGAATATTAATACTGTATTTTCAGACTGTTTCTACCCAGTTTTCTTTAAGTTTTACAGCTGAAGTTGTCAGTGTTCACTAAATTTTGCTTTTTTCTTTATGAGACTTGTACTTAATTCAATATATAATTATATATTTATTGTGATTCTGATGTAAAGTTAACTGAAAATTGATAAATTTCTACTGTTTTGCTCAGTAACTACACATGGCTTTTAGTTAGTAGTGAGTAAGTCACTGTTTTATACCCTTTTTATTGTGCAATGTGTGCTCTTTAGCAGTACTTTGCTTAGTTTTTATTTTAGTCATACTGCAGTAAGTAACAAATTTTCAGCCAATTTTCAATTAAACTTTGTTTGTTGCACATAGCTGGTTGTATGCCTTGCATCATAAATAATAATAACAATAAGAAGGAGGGAAACAGAAGGAATGCTAACAGCAGCACAAGATCAGGCCCTAAGAACCAGAATGTCCAAAGAACAATAGATGGAAATAACATCTCACCCATATGCAGGGAGTGCAATATGAAAGATGAGACCATAAACCACATAGCATGCAAATGTCAGGCACTTGCACAGAACCAATATAAAAGGCATGATTCAGTTGCAAAAGCCCTCCACTGGAGGCTGTGCAAGAAACACCAGCTAGCTTGCAGTAATAAGTGGTACAAACACCAACCTGAGGGACTGATAGAAAACGATCAGGCAAAGATCCTCTGGGACTATGGTATCAGAACAGACAGGGTGATAAGTGCCACTAGACCAGACTTGACGCTGATTGACAAAATCAAAAAGAAAGTACCACTCATTGATGTCACAGTACTATGGGACACCAGATTAGATGAGAAAGAAAGAGAAAAAATTGACAAGTATCAAGACCTGAAAATAGAAATAAGAAGGATATGGGATATGCTAGTGGAAATTGTACCCACAATCACAGGAACACTAGTCACGATCCCAAGATCCCTGAAAAGGAACCTGGAAAAACTAGATGCCGAAGTAGCTCCAGGACTCAAGTAGATGAGTGTGCTATTAGCAACAACTCACATTGTGGGAAAAGTGATGGACTCCTAAGAAGGCAGGATGCAACCCGGAACCACACACTGAATACCACCCTGTTGAATAACATGACTGAGATAGAACAAAAATAATAAAAATAATGAAAGTAGTAGCAATAGTAATAATAGATGTGACTAATGCAAAAACACCACTGGCTTTATAAAGAATCTTTTCTGATTGGTGAATATGTGTGAATAACACCTGGACCTTACACTTGGGTAAACTATTTAGATGTCCCTTGATAACTGCTTGAATGCCCTCTTTCTGAAAATCATATGAACAGCACACAGCAGAAGAGACACGTCTGTCTCAGACACAGCCAAAAGGTAAAGAGAATGCGTACCAGTTGGACGGTGGGATTCACCCCTACCATTGGCAGCCATCTACCAATATACACTTTGTTTTTAGTTAAATGGCTGGCTCCAGCTTGCGCTGAAAGTAGATCCCCTGTGTAAAGACCAGGGGTTTGTATAGGCCTATGCGTAGGAACAAACATATTGTTTGCCAAACATAAAAGAGTTGACAAAAAATCGATGGTGCTGATGCAGCAGTCATATTCAATAAGACTTGTCTAAAAGGTCTACTTCTCAGGAAATAATGCTATAATAATTCTGTAAGTATAATTTGATTAAGTGATTCCATCAAAGTCAGCCAAGTAGGAGCTGCATTCTTTTCACATTCCTGCTGAGATATACTATTCCCTGCTTTTTTCATACAAAGATGTTTGTAAGGTCTCACTAAAGATGTTTGCTGGAGATGATGGACATACAGGCAGTCCCCAGTTATTGACGGCCTTGGTTATCGGCGATCTGGTTTTACAGGGCTTGTCTAGTGACAACAACAACTGGATTTTCGGCAACGATAACTAGATTTTTGGCACCGATATTTGCTGATATCCACTTATCGGCGCCAATAACCAAAGACTGACGCCAATACCCACCTAACAGAGGTGCTGATATCCGCTTACGGGCACCGATAAGTGCCAATATTCAGTGATTTCTGGCTATTGGTGATTTTTAGTTATCATCACGCCGCTGGGAACAGAACCCCCATTGATAACCAGGGACTACCTGTACTGGGCAAGGATTAACATCATACTGCCACCAAAGTTTAGCTGCTCCCAATTCAGAATCTTTGGTTTTAAGCCTCTGGATTTCTGAGCAAGATTCAAGAGTTCCAGTCTTTTCTTGGTGTCAATGGAATGGAATGGAATACAGTCTGGGCCAAAGGCCAAGCACTACAACTTACAAGGGCATTCAGTGCTAGATAAGAAATTGAGAGTAAGTAGGTTTGAAAAGTATAACAGGAGGAGAACCTCGCAGTTGCACTATGAAATAATTGCTAGGAGATGGTGGATAGCAAGATGGAAGAAAGATAATAAGAATGGAGGTACAGTGAAAGGAACGAAAGGGGTTGCAGCTAGAAATAAGGACGCTTTTAAAGAACCAACAATGCCTTACAGTGCACCACTAAATCACACTGACAGCACTAACCCCCTACAGAGCCAACGCCCATAACTCAGTTTGCCACCTCACTCATTTTCTTGCCTGTTATTCTGTTCTCTGCCCAATAATTGTGTGCTACCTATTCCATTCCTACTCCACCAAGTGCCTTTCAAAGTGGCTGAACGTGAATGTTGTGCTTGGTGACAGAACTCTTACCTGCATGCCTGCTCTCCAGGTACTCCAGACTGCAAAGCCTTCTATGCCTAAGGTTCCAATGTTGGATTCTGCCATTGCCCTCGACTTAATTCTTAGGCCACTATCATCATGCTTTCTGGTATTGCAGCCCAAATGCTGCCTGCTGTGCCTGATTTCTTTGTCTTGTCTATTGCAGTAATAAATGTTTGGATAATGTCTTTATCCTTTGCTGTGCCTAATGCAAAGTTGGCTGCTTTCCCTTTGTTTTTTTTATGTCCTTCTGACCTGGCTGTCCAATTTCTTTCAGAAGATGTATCACAGTCCAGGCCCATGGAGCATGAGCTGGACATGTAGAGTGGGACCTTTCTCTTTTCAAGATCTATGGAGTTGGTTTGACTGTAAACCACTTGCACAAAGTATATAACTGAGTTTATTAGAACAAATGACTCAGTGATCTTGTTAAATTAATTTATAGTAATAAAAATATTGCAAAGTAAACTCACTAAACTAACTTTACCCATGGTTAAGAAAATGAAGAAGTGAGGTGAAAATATGATTAGCAGCCAACCCACAAACAAATCACATATAAGGCAAGCTGCAAATTATATGTATCTCTACTAGAGAGATACTGACCTAAGAGAATTATTTAATTCTTGGCTAACAAAAAGCAATGGACAAAATGGCATGAATAGTATCAACTTCATATGTAGCATGGATATTTTAATGCTGCTGAACTATTTAAGGAAAGTGTCACTAAGTCTTTGGATCAAATTCACTCTTCATAATGTAATTCTTCTACAGCCCGAAAGTAAAAGATATAACTTTTCATCTCCAATAAATGTCGAGTGATTAACTTACCGATTTGTACCATCACCATACAGAAATGTTCTATATGATTTTATGGGGTCCATTTCTGTTTTTGCATCATCAAAGACAATATTGAAGGCTGCTGTATCAACAAGATTTAAAGCCTCTTCATTTCCTGCAGCAATCAATTCCTCTCGACACTTAGCCCAGGTGTCACGGTTTTCAGACGAAAATATGGCAATAGAATGCTCAGGAGCTGGTGAGGGATCATTAGCAATGAATGACACACAGGCATGAATATGGTCTGGTGGCAGGAGGTTACCTTAAAAAGAAAAAGCAGAAACTCAATTATGGCTGTAATAAAATTTTAAAAATTCTATTCAGCAGCCCTTGATGTGAAAAGATGTAAACCCAAAAACTGGCAAAAATTACAGTAACATATAACTATTTAAAATTTATGGCAATGTATTTCCAATGTGTGTGTTAAACCTAACTTTTGACAACTATGTTATTAGCTAAAAAAGCATCAATCTACCGTATATTTCCGTGTATAAGATGACCTTGGGTAAGACGAGGTAAAAAATTTTGGCAAATTTTCATGAATTTATCTCATATCTGTAGTATAAGATAACAGCTAAACTGGAAAACCATCTGTGTATAGGTTAGCTTTTGGTTATGTAAAGACGATGGTGCTACAAATGCTGTTTTACTTACTGCATCCTTAGAAATTCTAAATAAATGAAAAAACAAAGCCGATTCTATATCACGTTTTTCCTACGCATATTGCCTAAAAGGGAAACCATTGTTTTGTTTATGTTTCGTTGCCAATCACAAACAACCCCTAGCAACATTACAATAATGTACAATAATTATTGTACATAATTATTGTTTGTATGACTGAATTGTTCCAAACAGTTATATGTAATCCAAAATTGTGTGATGTACCACCAAAATGATAATGTATTTTTAATGAAAAATGAATATTATGTTATCCTAAATGTTATTACTACCATTAATTACACTACCATTAAAATTTCTGAAAAACAAAGGTTGATGTGAGTGCAACCATAACTCTATGTTCACATTTTCTCAGCTGGGTTCGCATAGATAAAAGGTGATTTCATTGATATGGAATTATTTCTTGAATATGCCAATATATATAGGTAAAAATGGTTTTAATACCTTGACTATCAGTTTATTTCATAATGTGAATCTTTTCATTTCATGTATCTCGGTGGTTATTGCACCGAGGCCGAGGCTAGGCTACCAATAAACATCACTTAGAATTCAAGGTTTGATTTTTAGAATAGTAGTATAAGATGACCCCAAATTTTTAGGGGTGAATTTCAGGATTTAAAGGTCATCTTATACATGGAAATATGCAGTACATACTTTGGATTTCAACATAATTTTCAAGTATGGATGATCATTCTTTCCTAACTAAACTCACCATCTTTATCAACAATATCAAAAACAAAGAAGTTCCCCCTTTTCATAAACAGCATGTGACGTGCAGTTGGATCACACTTGAGGATGTCTTTGCCAGTCATTGGAATGCGCGTTGAATTAAAGAGATTCCCAAACTGTGACATGTCTAGAGGAAAAGCCTGTGAAAGTAAAACTTGTACGGAAAACTGTCCTTTTAAAACAAGCATATAAAACAGGAAAGACTTCAAGTCTTAACAGAACAAAAATTAAGGAAATCTTATCCTACATTAAAATTTAATAGAAAAGTTTTGTCCTAAGTTGAAAGCAGCTAAAATACACAACTTGAAAAATAAGAATTCGTAATACTTAAAATACTTATTAAAAAATAAACTGAAAGATATACAAAGTGGTTTTGACATCCTTTCTTTCTACCAAAGTACTGCTGTACTAGCAATTTCACTATTACTTCTCCATTATTTAAAAGATTCTATTAAATATAAAGACGGCCCTTATTTTCTCTTATAGTATTATAAACACGACTGATTATTTTAATTTTAATGTTGTACAGTATTCATAATGTGGCATGATAAAAAAGTCCCCAGCTGGTTAGGTTTGAACATTTGAACATGATAAAGGGCATAGTAGGATATAACATACATTTATAGCAGCTTATCCTAGAGAATATGAACTAGCCTGGTTTTCTTATATTTTCTATTTAACAGCACATGACTGACTTTATTTTAATATAGAAAAAGCTGACATTACGTGAAACTAAGTTCCTAATACCTTACCAGAGGTTTCAACATTGAAGAAAGCTGTCAAAGGCTATGGTACTATTAAAGTTGCTATTGTCAAAATAATACTGACCAACCTTGCCTACTTAATTTAGATTGTGGTCTTGGTTTTCAAGGACATTCTTATACCTGAACATACATCCACTAACAGCATTAATGTAAACACTGTAACATTATTAATATACCTTTTTGTCGCATATTAATGTTATGACAACTTTTAGTAGTAATTTAACTGCATGTTGTTTAAATCAACCATGTCCCTAATTGCACTGCTTACTAATGACACAAGAATTTTAGGTTATCTTGTAAACATGCCATTTGAATATGTATAGTCTTATTAATAATCCATAAACCCTGCTGTTTAAATGACCTGTCTGATATTTACCATGAAATAATACAATATCAAGCATTAAATTATATCAGAGTACTGTATATGTAACTAATTTTGGCCAGAGTTCAGAAGTTAAAGAAGATTAACACTGTCTAAGTTATAGTTCATACAAAAAAGATATTACACCACTAGTCACTGAACCGCTAAGGTCTAACTTGTAATTTACAGTTCTTATTCTTCAAATAAATCTGAGTAGGATGCTGCTACTGTGATGTCGTTTAAAAGCATGACAATCAAGGTATAAAAGGAATTTTTAGCTATTTTATAAATGCAGCACTTTGTGGTAAAGTACCAGAACAGAGGCTTTAATACACTGTAAGACTTTTTGACCAAATTGCCAAACCAATAGGACTGAAAGACTAATAAGAAAGCAGACAATTGGACTTCTACTGTACATACCTTAAAGGCATAAGATGCATAAGATGAAATAGCTGAAGGGACCCATTTTACTACACTGCGGAAAGTTTCGGTGTCACTTTTGGCTGGGTTGAGATGGTATACAACAGGTTCTAAAACCTCATCACGAAGCGTGCGCATAAATCTGTAAATAAACAGGAAAACAAAAATTATTAAATATAGTTTGTTATTAATAACCCATTAATCGTATATATGTATATGCCTTATTCTGTGTGAAACAGAAGACCCAAATGAATGAAGGAATGAAAAAATTACACTGATTTTCATATCACAATTAATAATTTCTATACTTACCTAACACTCAGACAGCTGTAAGGTTTGAGGGGTTGTATCAGGTTTATTGGCCTATCATATCGTTACAACTCTGTTTTCTAGGCCTCAGTTAGTTTTCTGCCTGTGGACTGTGAGGAAGCTGGTTGGCTACTATGAATGGTAGGCACGTATTGCAATATCCGACTTTAATAAGAAAACTGGTTTTATTTCTAGGATTTTTAAAAACTCATTAAATATATATTAGTGCCCTCTTCCCTTAACCTAAATCTTCAGATGCAGAACAGCACAGAAGAATTTTTAGCACTGCCTTACAACCCAATTGAGTAGGCTGACACTCCACATTTTTTTTATTGGTACATGTGGGTTCATTTCACACAGAATATGGCTATTAGGTTTGTAAACAAATATTGTTTTATTACAAAAACCTTATAACTCAAAGAAAGTGATTTAACAGAGCATAAACAAACTTTCATGGTGAACCAATCATTGCAATACCTATAGTAGTCCATACAGTCATAAACAACTAGTCAGCCATGGATTTATAACTGGGTTGCAAAAAATTGTGAATCCAATACCATTTAATGTAAATGATTAGGTAGTTTTTCATGTAAATGTGATTTATCCATCCCATCAGCCTATATCAATGAAGTTTTGGTCTCAAAAATTAAGGAGAGCCTATGGAATTTATCAAAGTACCATTAAAGAAATTTAAAAAATGAGGGTTACATGAATGAAAAGAGTAGTGTACTTAAAGTATTATAATGTATAAAAATAATAGTGGTAATGATAACAACTAAAATAAGCAGTGTTAGCTAACTACTTGGTATTTAGCAGCCTTTGTGCAGAAATACACATTTTGCTAGTAAGCAGAAAAGGACACACTCTTTCATGAAAAGGGAATGTAAATAAAAAGAAATCTAATTTAGCACTGTACTAGACTTAAGCAAGTGATGAAATTTGAATTTTCTGTTACTTGAAACAACATATGCATTCAAGATATACAATCATAGGGGACAGTATCACTTTTTTTTAACCAAGATGCACAAATACTTCTTAATAAGAGACTTGTACTTTAAATCCATAAAAATTTTGAAATAAAAACCAAAACTATAATTTAATGGTATTACACATGAGAAATAAAAATCTTGCAGTATCAAATACTTTTACTGACCTCATGGATGAAATTAAAATATTTGTAGCTCTGATAACTGGATCTCCATAGCCTGGTCTTTCCTCAGGCCAGAAGGCCAAAAAAGGATTATAGTTAAGCACTACAGGAACCCTGTCACTCAGGTACATGTCAAACCATGGCCCAGAAATATAGCTTGTGTGCTTGTTTGCCTAAGAAAAATAAAAAACAAAACATATTTTATTTGTTAGATATAATTTTCATTGTGACCTGATCAAAGAAGAATTACATGTGTTGCTAAACATTAAGTAAATGAAGTGAAACATGTACCAGTAATTAATTCTTAATAGCAACTTCTATTAATTAACATTAATTTGTTTAATTTAAAATTCAGTACCTTACAACAGCCCTATGTGCATCCAAACAAACCTTCAGGTACTCAACAAAAGGGAAGGTTATCTTCTTTCCCAGGTTTAACATGTGTTCTGTGGCTTTCATTTTCTTCCTGATTAGTAGCTCAAGAAATTCTGCCTGATCTAGGGCTGTTCTTCACTGGCTAGATTACCTTGCTTAACTTTGAAATTAATTGCTAATGATACCCTACCTTCCTTTGGGCCTCTTTCAATTTGCTGGTCTGCTACAAAGATGGATATATGGGAGTGGTTCTATAAGGAGAACTAGGCTCTTTTGAAATGGCAGGACAGTGCCTGGTGGTGCCATTTCCCTGTCAGTGGGCAGTTCCTCTTCAGCAAGGATACAGCCAAGGTTCGTCATTTAATCCTCTCCCTTGGATAAGTTGAGGGAAACTGCCTCCTACAACCTCTCTGGCATGTTTTTTGCAGCAGACCTCCACCCCCTGCATATCCAACACCTTGCCTCCTGACCTCTTTTTGGAGGAATTAGTTTGCAAGTTGGGGAAGAAACTCACGTCCACTGCCGCAATCAACTTCAGCGATTCTGCTTTCATTCGTCCTTATCTGCCTGCTCCTCCTCCAAACCCGAGTTGCTCTATCAGCTAAGGACTCCCTGTGGTCAACAACAGATCCTCTATGCTGCTAAGCCAGCAGTCCTCAAAGACCCCACATAGCAGTGAATCTTACTAACCACATACTCTGCTTCTCGCCTACATACTCCCAAGTCACCCTTTTGTTCCAGTGGCCAAGGCTAGTCCCATTCTTTAGGTCAGGGTGTACAATGTAGATATAATCCTGCCACCCCCTTTTGTTTCCCCTTCAAAAGTCAGGGCCTCGTTTCAAAAGCTTTGGAGGGCCTGGGCATCCATCACTGTGTCACCTTTGGTTTTGGAGATTCTTCACAGCAATTATTACCTTCAGTTTCTTGACATGGATCTCACCCTATTGTCTCATCTTTGACTCCTAACCTTGAGAGAGGGCTTTCAAACCTCTTCTTCTTCCTATGAGAGGAAGATGGGGCAAAAGAAGATGAAGATGAAGAGGAAGATCTCAACAAGGAGTAGAAGGAAGATGATATACATCTGCATTTTTTACCATACTTCATCAATGTGTCTTACTCTTTCTGGCTACTCTAGCAGACATGGTTGAGGTACATATTAGTGTTGGAGGAGTATGGTTTGGCTCAAAATTGGGGGGGGGGTTATCTCATACAGGCAAGATGACCACTATAGAAGGCCTAACAGCACTAAGCTCCTAAGCAGGAACAGTTGCAGCAGAAACATGGGACCCCTTAGCTACAGCAGTAATCCAGAAATGCCAGGAATAAATGCCAGGAATACCGCACAACAGCCACATCTGCAAGTCCTCAAGCAAAGCAGCTGAAAAAACAGGAACAGACTGTGGTCAATCATGGGCACAAGCCACAGTCTTACCTGGGATAAGTTTGGCTTGTGCAACTGTACTATCAGACTGCAAAAACTGATTGCCACCTTCAAGCATGTAGCCCCCTAAAACCAAGCCAGAGGAGAAAGAACAGAGGGGGCAAGAGTGAAGGAGGACAGTCTGGGCAAAGTAGCAAAAAATATTCAGCAGTGCCAAAGGTGAAATAATTCCCCCTGAAGACACTGGCTAATGTCTTTTGGCCTTCCTTCACTGCTTGCTGAACCTCCTTTACTGATAAGGAGACCAGCCAGGACAGTCCTTCCAGGGGGAGCTAGGGTCCAACCCTGAAGAACAGTAAAACTGGCTCCACTATCATAATGAACATGAAAGCTTGAACTCTACATCAGGCAGAATGAACATACAGTCAGACAGAGTGCACAAACACACACTGCCATTCATCAATGGCCAAAGAAAAAGTGCTGGCTTATGGCAGAAGAGTGGGGGACATCTCCCACACCTCTCAACTGCCAATAGTTAGTATTTCCATAAGAACATAAAAACTTAAGTCAAATCTTAAGTTTTCAACTTTATCATACATGGATTATTTTATATTTACAATTTTCAATCATTTAAAGTATTGAATCAATTTTTATAAGGAAGGTCTCGGATGAATGACCTGTGCCTTTATTTCTCCTGTAAATAAGTTTTCTCAGCCTGTTCAGTAAGTACTTATCACCAGTTACCAGCTAAAGTAAGTGTCAAGACTTCCTTTGGATCAGCCATTTTGGTCACTGTTTGGGTGAGGCATTTGTACCTTCATCCATTTGCTATTTATGGCATAACTATCCATAAATAGTGGTAAACTTTGCCTCTTGATACAAAGTTAATTTCATATTACAGTGTACTTTTGTGAGCAGTATTTAATAAACACTGTATGTATTTCTTTCACTTAGATCATGTGCAAAGAATATCCTGTATTGTAATGTACTGCCTCACTTCTTTCTGAATACATTCCTATCATAGTGTTATAATAACTAGAACCTTCCTATGTAAATTATGTAAAGTTTCACTTGTTTTGATGAAGAATACAGTAGTATTTTGCTATTTATCTTAATTTTGCATCCACCATATTTTAATAATATTCTAAAATAATATATCAATTCTATTATTTTTTTTAAAGTACTACACAAATGCCTTCTTCAGAGTCATGTACTTATTTGGCACTGTTTTTCAATATAAACACATCTTTTCCCTAGTAATTTGCCTTTTGGTAATTGTATTGCAACTTTCTGAGGATGTCACTGTCTGAACTATTAAGTACTGTATAATTTCTTTCTTACAGCTGAAGACTTAAGAAATCTTTTTTACCTGGGTGATCAAATCCCTATCCTTTAGCAAGCACCAGATTAAGCTGGCCCAGCTGGTAGTATGTACCTGGATTTGGGCCTTGAACTCAGGATATAATATAAGCACCTGTTGTCTTGTAAGTTAACACTCCTTTAGGCAAAGGCAAAATCCACCAGAAATGATTGGCAATGGAAGGATGGATACAATTAAGGTATAGCGCTCTGCTTCCTCAACTTTTTCAGTTTTCCAGCTTTGCTGCCAAACCAGGTTTAGCTGCCAGTTTCAGCAGCCTCTCACAAACCACTCTCTCAGCCATGTGCCCATACAATGCTTGCATGGCCACCACAAGGGCAACAGATCACAAGTAACTACAGTTCAGCCTGCAGGCCACACTAAAACTGGTCAGAGCCCACTATCAAAGTTAGTTGTTTATCTGTATCCCATGTATGATGTTCCCCAAACTGGTGACCCTGAAGTGACCTCACAGACCAGCATGGTTCTCGCAACTAACCCCTAGTGACCGAGAATAAATACAACCATGCACTACCCACAAATAAATAGGGGCTTCTCAGCTTTGGCTTTGCTCTTTCTTGAGAACACAAGGTTATCCTCCACCAAATCAGTAGACATATCAGAGTTTTCAGTCACACCGTGTGATTCATGGACTAAATAAAGCCTTGCCTACCAATGGTGGAATAAATACGGCATCTCAGCTTTGGCTTTATTCTTGAGAGAGTTTGCAGTCATCTCAATAGCACAGTGGACCAACCAAGGTTCTCATATCTAACCCCTGATGACTAATGGACTAAGTCACGTTGTGCCTACCACCATATGGCAATCAACAAGGAAACCTCATAAAAATGTCTGACAACAAATAGGCACAAACAAATACCACTAGCCTTCACTGACACTTCCTCTCCATGAGAAGAAGATGGACTATGTCCATAAAGGAAACCCAGACACCCTCGTCCTTCAGATCACATGCTTGCTCAACACCCTAGACGAGCAAATTGAATACAACACCACCTTTAAAGCCACTGAGGACGACTTGACAGACATGACCACTCTGGTATTTCCCAGCCCCAGGGACCAAACAAAGCTCAAAATGGAAGCAAGCAATTTTGCAAAAGGCACCTTAATTGAACAATCAATCTAAGGGATAACTCAACCAAGAAGTTTATTCAGAATTAAACTTAAAGGGGACACCTCACCAGTGATGATGATTGTCAAAGAGTGCGGTCATGGGCATCGTCTAGACAGGGAAGTGACGTTACAGTATTTCACGATCTAAACACTTCAAGGTCATATACACTTTGTAGGAACGCAGTAGGGTGCCTAAAGGTAAAGACAATGGTTACAGGCTTAAAGATATATAATAAATTGTATACCAGTCTTATGAAGATGGAAAAATGTCCCTACAAAAGCTTAATAAGTGTTCTCAACAGTTTTGTGCGTGTTGTGTAAAGTTTTATATATCAAAAGCTAAAATTCTCACCTTGTCCTTGAGTTTGAGCTCTGCAGTGAGGTCTGACCCTGGACCAGTCTTGAACTGATTAACAATATTTTCTGTAACTTTATAATCATCACCAGACAAGAGGGCTTTCTGTGATCGCAGGTAACGAGAACAGGTCTTCTCCAAATCTGAAAAATAAAACCTGTCAAACTTTTGTGCTTGGTGCATCACTAACTATCCCGTGCAAAAAAATGACAATCTTTCCATTAATTTCTGGACTTTAATGTCATTTTCAACTATGTGCAAATATCAACATTTGAAAAACAAGGACTTTTATGTCATTTTCAACAATGTGCAAATATCAACACTTCAAAAACAAGGATAGAAAGGGTTTCTGCAAAAGGATCAAAATTAAACTTCATATAACAGTAGGGTAGAAAGATCCCATACCAAATATCTATCCCAAACTAGATATATATGAGAAATAAAAAGAAAACCAGACTAGGAAAACTGGTTAAGAGTATAAAAATGGAAAACATATACTATGTGAAATATTCAAACTACTCTTTGCTATTTAGGGTTCGGAATACAGAAGTAGATTTTGAAAGAGTATGGAAAGCAGATGTAAAATATCTGGATTCTTAGAGCTACAATCCTAATTGCTTTAAAAATTAAATTTAAATCATGCTAGTAGGTATTTGATTAATTTCATAGCAATACTGATTTTAAGTTTTCATTACAAGCATTACAAATATATACTACATACTAAAATGATTCCTTCTATGATACTTATCTGAGCTACAGCTACTAAACTACTGTATATCACTGAAAACTTATGTGCTGAATATAAATTAACAATAAGTATGAATACTACCTGGGATAGGAAGTCGCAAGAGAGACTTCTGGAAATGCATTGTAGGCACCTTGGACTTGTGTACATACTGGTATTCCTCCTTTGTACTGGAACAACTAAAACAAAAAGTTATGAAAAAGTTAGTCAATTCAAAAAAAGATATTACAAGATTTTAATTCTACACCAAAATTTCACCAAAAACATTTACTACAAAAGTAATTTAATCTAACAAAGCTAATGTAACATATATAAATATGGTAATCCGATGGAAATACAGTAATAAAAACTTCTAGAGGTGGAAGCTTACAATAAAAATTTTCCTGTTTATCACTAAACAAAGCTACCTCTTCATCAAACAAAGGCAGCACTATTACAAAAATAGCAGAAATTATTAACAACATACTTTCATTCTAGAAACACTAGCCCACGTTAACGTACAGAAACAAGAAATATAAATACTTAATTCAAGATTTACTTCTTAAATACTTACCTCTCCATTATATAACTTTACTTCCATGCCAGCGGTAGTTTGACAGATTAAAAAAAAACCAGAACACTTGTTGTCTATGAATATTCGTCTTCTATCCACCTACTTCCCCCATCCCCCACCAAAGGACTAGGTACAAACACTCTTAGCTGGTCAGTCTACTCCTGTCTGCTTTGAAGGTGGGGAGGTATGGAGGGCAGTTTATATAATAGAGGTAAGTATTTAAAAAATAAATCTTACATTAAGTATTTATATTTTTGAAATGAACTTTACCTCTTCATTATATAGCTGATTCCCTCGTTTGAAAAAGAAGGGGCAAAGTGGAAATCAACCAATCCTTTAAATACTGCTTAGTAACAAAATATTTTGTACAAAACAAGTGTTCATTTACCCAGTGAATTCAATCCATTGGCTATTACTGCCGCTTTAAGAGGAATGTCACACAGGTACAAGATCCTCATTACGTAGATGCCTGAGGTCACTTTGGAGGGTGCCCCCCTTCAGCAGAAGGAAGGGTAGGGTTACTGTGCCAAAACCCTGCAGAGCCAACGATGGATAACTAACAAGTACATATGTACAAAAAGGTATACAGTACTTCTAATACTCAACACTGAGTACCTCCAAGCTTCCAATAACCACAACCAGGTTTAAAAAGCAGTGGGTCAAAAAAAGGCTACCGATCGATTCAGAAAGTTTTAGCTACCGAAAATACACCAGAGAGACTGGGGCAAAGACTACATTGCTCGATGGCGGAAGAGTAGCAGGTGACTGCACTGAACTAATTCCTGGTGAGCTTCCACCGACAAAATCACTTGTTCCAGCTCAAAAGGAAGACACTGATTCGGTTGGAAACTTGTCGGCTCAACCAAATGTTCTAAATTCTGATCAGAAAAACCTCGCAATAACAAGAACATTCCTAAACCAGTAATTAACTGTTTACCAATAGAAACTTCCGCAACTGGATAAGGATTTGAAATCCCCGAAACAGAATGCTGAGAATACTAATGGCAACCATCTGCCTACTGAAATGGAAACCAAAACGATAGCGTATTGCTGAGATTCTCTATAGGTAGGCGAAAATTGAGTAGAGACCCATGCATGGGCAATAGGCGCACAGGTGAATGGTGTGCCAGTGATGGGTGCAAACGCTATAGGAGCGCAATTGAAAGACGTGCAACGACTGGCACACAGGTGATAGGCACACAGGCGATAGGTGCACAGACAATGGGTGCACGTGTTCGAGGGCAATTGAAAAATGCGCAAATGAAAGGCGCACAGGTGATACAAGCGCAAGCCATAAGCGTGCAAGCAAAGATGCACAAGCTATAAGCACACAAGCGATAGAAGCACAAGCCATAGGCACAAAAGCGATAAGCGCACAAGCCATTGGCATGTGCGCACAAGCCATTGGCATGTGCGCACAAGCCATTGGCATGTGCGCAATAGGTGCACAAGCCATAGGCACACAAGATAGCCGCACAAGCGATAGGTGTATGGGCAAGTGACAGGTGGGCTGGCAAAAGGCATGCAAGAAAGTGGCACAGCGATAAAATGCGCAAATTTGCAGCAGACACAGACTACTAGTGTGTCAAAACTGTGAGGTGCACCATCGCCCTGGCCGAAAAAAGCCACAACACACAGGAAAGCTGAAGACAGTCTAGGCTTCTCACTAGAACCTAACTGATACTTATACTAGCCTTAAACCTTGAATGACCCTTAGTTACAGGGGATCGAAGCAAACCTCTTCAAAACAAAAGATAACTTTCCTCAACAAGAAAGCTTAAACTCACTTCAATACTACTAGGAAGAGTCGAAGCATCACTGTTACCAAGTTGATCCGATACTGTAAAATTTGAGGAAAAAACGTCAGAAGACTCCTCTCATTCCTACCCGAGTGATCCTATTGGAGAACAAATTCTGGTGCTAGAACTGGCACTGCTAACATTGGAACTAGAGCGGCAGACACCATACAGAACAGAGGAAGGAGACAACAGGCATGGATCTGCACTGCTTTCTGACATGTCCTGGTTCTGTCACTCCAAGCCACGAGGGAGTAATAAGACAGGATGTACCAAGGATAAGGCAAGAAAAAGGTTGGGGCGTTGACCCTTCCTTCTACACAGGAAACAACCAAAACTTACTAAGACTCTCTGGAGGGCAGCACAGAAAGTACTAATAATAACAATACAGGTACATAATATCCTTCGAAATGTACGCCAAGTGAACATAAAAAATCACTCCATCCTATCAAATCTAATGCCCTGAAATGCTGGGAAGCTCACTTGGAGTAACAGATCGAAGAAAAGCAGCAGAGGACCTAACCAGTTACTAAATAGGAAAGCTGACAAGACATGCATCCCTTTAACTCGTCTCACAAGTGTTTGTTTCTACAACCTAACACGCTCTCTCTGTTCACGACCAATTACTGCATTTCGTTCAACTACGATTCATACAGTTATCCAATCATAACCTTTCCCTCAGCAACAACATAACATGAGGGTCAATACAACTGGAATAATGCCTATTACGGTAACTCTTACCTTACAGGTTCTTACCAAATGAATATTAAAAAATTAAAAGAACATCAAAACACAAACCAACAGAAAACCAACTAAATTAACAATCTGTCGACCTCCTACTGAAAACAGTGGCAGAAGTAGACTAACCAGATGTGAGTTTCATACCTATCGGTCCCCTGGTAGGGGGTAGGGGAAGTAGATGGATAAAAGACAGATATTCACAGAAAACCACTCGTTTTTCATTTCAATCTATTGAACTACTGCTGGCGTGGAGGTAAAAGTTATATAATGGAGAGGTAAGGCTCACTTAAAAATCACACATAACATGACAATTTCAGCCAATAAAGTTTTTTATAGCAAACAATATGTTATCATAAAAAATCATTGATAATGTGATGCTTTATTGTCAGTTGCACCAATCGGAAAAAAGAAACACTATTATGCATACCCTGATCTGACACATCACACCCATCATCATTTCATTGTACAAGGGGTAACTAAACACAACGAGTAAATGGAAGGGAGGAGGGAATTTTTTAACAATTAACGAGTTTGTAAGAAAATGAGAATCTGTATTATAAAACCACTGTTTATGACAATCCCATTAGGTGGAAGGATGAAGACGTAATCTCTCTATTCTTGCAAACAGGGCTTTTCTTAGTTCCCCCACTCAGGAAGTCTCCAAGATTCAGTTCTGGGTCTTTTGCATTTTGTAAATCAATACTTTAGAGGCTGCACAAAGCATAAAAGTTTTACTGTGATACTAGGATGACAAAGAAAAAGCCCATGAAATCCTTCAGTCCTGCCGCTACTTCTTGGCTATATAGTCCCAAGTGAAAGGTGATCTTACAAATAACGAGCTCTTTAAATGCCCCTTTTTTTTTTTTTATTTATAAAGGAAGTCTCCTCTTGAAGAACATGAAAATCCTCAGTTGGTTCATTATCCAAAAGCTTTACTATCATAGCCTGAAGTTATCTCATCGTAAGTGCTCATGACCTATGAATATTTCATTAAAATAATTCTCTGCTTTCACACCAAGAGTAAAGAAGGTCCACTTACAGGGTCCTCCTAGGAGCACACTGTAGATGCTACTAGATTTTCTGCATCCCTTCAGCTATTGCTACATTTCTTTCTTCCTTTTACTTTCCATCCATAGGTCTCTGTTTACTTAAATGTCCATCTTTAATTTTTTTTTTTACTCATCCATCTTGTTAAACCAATTTACAATATATTATAAAAATAATACACAAAGACCTAAAGGCTTTTTATACTGTATGTCACTAAAAAATTCACATAAAATACAAAAGGCTGTTCCATGGGGATCAGATTTTCCCATTTAATTTCTTGGGCTTATACTGTATTTGGTATATAATATTTACAACATTTTTAGGGTTAAAACAATAAATATTTAAAAATTTCAATCAGTAAATAAATGGATACAGTTCATTATACTTTTCCAAAACTAGAATGGGTGAGCTAAAATCTATAAAACATTGTTTTTTTAATACTGGAGTTCAATGATGAACATTTAATACACTTACAGTACCAGTAACTATTTTCTCATCTCAGTTTAACAGAGAAGACATAAACTAGCTTCATGTACAACAGACCACATGAATAATGTCCCCTACACATAACCAACGACATAAACTCAATCACAAAATTAACCTACCTTGGACTCAGAGAGAGGCATCTCACCACCAAGGAGCCACCATTTTTGTGAACCTGAGAAATACAGATATACATGTAGTATGTATTATTTTTTCAAAGTATAGTAATTAAAAAATCCTGCTGTGTCACTCAAGCCCTAGTTCCCTTAATCAAGCCATTAATTTGATATATCAAAATGCTTTGTATTTAATTAGTCAACCATTGTATAATTAACTTTTAATGAGGAACTGCACAACTGTGATATCAACTAGACTGAAGCAATCCCTCTAGTGATAAGTCTCCTCAAACCCTGTGGTTTATGTGGTCCTGAAATTGCTTTTGATTTTAAAATGCAGACCCTAAAAGAGAGTCCTATGGAATAATTTAACATTCTAGTGCACAAAAATCTCTGGTTACCTTTGCCTACAGGACAATGTATTGGCCTGATTTTCAATCTAGTAATAGCAAAAACTCATAAGTGCTAACCCCTTATGGTAATCCCAGTATACTGTGTACTTAGGTCCTTTAGCTAATTTACACAACTTATACAGCTGTCCCAATTATTGGATTGGAAACTAATTTGTCTACCAATCTGATAAGTAACAAAGATTCTATTGTATAACCTACATTTGAACATCCCCAATATCCCACAGCATATAATCATTCCATAGACTGTAATTTCTAACCTGAAGTAAACTGAAATTTACATTTATTATTTAATTTAAGAGATTAATCTGCAAAATAAATGCCATCTAAAAAAAAGTAGCCCAGCTAAATATCATCAAAGGAATACAGGTGATAAGTAAGGGAGCATTACATCAAATATTTATCTGATTCAGTAAAGCAGAGATGTCAAGTGAATATGCAATTTTTCTTCAAAATCTAAAGTGCATTATATGTTAGCTCTCCACATGATTAGCCAAAATTACAATATGGCAGCATAAGTGGCAGTCAATAAGCTTTGAATACTAATAAAATCAATGCATTCTGTTTTACATCATTTGTGCTTCCTTTACTAGAATACTGTTCTCTGGTGTGGATGTCTACTTCTGCCAGAGATTTATCTCTTTTAGATAGAGTGGTTCATAGTGGCAGATTTCTGTTTCCTAATAGTAGCAGTTATGACTTGGACCATCAATGGATGGTCTCTTGTTTGTCACTTTTTCATAAGATGTATTTCAACAGAGATCTTTCACATTCACAATTGATCCCTGACCCCTTTACCTGCTGTGAGCAACCAGATTCGTTGAACAACAGCACCAATGTGCAGTAAATGTGCCTCACTGTCAAACTTCTCAGTTCCAGAGGTTCTTTATTCCTCACACCATTGGACTGTGAAACAGCCAACCATAGGATGTCTGCAATTGGAGCTTCAGAAGTTCAAGAGAAGATGCAATACATTACTACCCTAATACTGTTCTCCTTGTCTTTTAATACATTTTTATATATTTATTAATTTATTTTTTCTTTGTTAATAAGTGGGATCTCTTCTTTGTGTATTTCCCTTTACCTCCTCTTACTTCTTCCTAATGGACACCACATTCTTTTGAAGCTTGAACTTCAAGTCGATGGCCCCTGTGGGCTTGTTCCACATGAACAGGTTTCATCTTCTGAATAAAAATATTACTCAATATGTATAATCTCAACATACATTTTGAGGTACCCAACTATATTAACCAACCATTCATCAGGCAAAAGTAATGAACAGATCTCAAGTTGCAAGCATGGTTTTCTGATCATATTCAACAACCTTTAGGTACTGAAGTTGTCAACTATACATAACTGAGTGAAATCTTGACTTGCCAGCATGGGTAAACCAAGCTCATGGACACAGGAGGCTGAGACCAGCCTCTTTCTGGGAGCCAACCAAGGATGCCTATGAACCATGGTCCAGAATGTTTTGGTACAATGGAGTTTCATATCGTCATAGAAACTGTGATTTCCCCAGCTAAGTAGCTCTCAGTGCGTAATGCAAAATCTTATCTTCCTAGATTTTTTAATTACGGTGGTGACTACTGTAAAACCAATATGCAAAAAATTTCTAGAAGTAGAAAGTTCTAATGCAAGACTGTTCTCAAGATGTCCTAATTACATGAACGATGTGCTGGTATTGCAAGACCAAATATACTATATCAGTGAGGGGGGGATTTTTTGGCCAGAATATCCATAATGATAAAAGTGAGGAAATATCCATAATCTGTGAAACTATCTTATCAATCATCCAAACATTACACTATAATAAATGGATAAAAAAACCAGCCAAAATAAAACCACATTGTATTCTGATTATTTCTAATGAAAAGTACAGCTTTTTTTAGAAATATTGAGTAACTATTATCATTACACACAAAACATCAAAAGGTATTGTATTGTCAGTCATGCAAGTAACTGTATAACCAGTGCTCTGTAAGGAAAAAATGTCAAAAGAAAATGAAAACACAATGACCAGATTACCAGTAACACTGAATGGTAGTATATGTGAAAGAATGATGCTAATGCATTTCACCCTCTAGACTCCCATCAATGTACTTACACTTTCTATGGATCCCGTTTCTTATGCACATTACTGTACAGGACAGTACAGTACAGTCGGCCTCCGGTATTCACGAGGGATGCATACCACTACCCTCTGCGAATAGCTCAAATCCGCGATTACTTAAAACCCCACTAAAAAGGCTTATAACTGCCTATTTTGATAGTTCAAAACACCAAAAAAACTCTAAAAATGCTTATCCCCGAATATTTTGATAGTTTTATCACAAAAAGTGCATTTAGTCATGAAAATTGTACGAAAATACAGTAATTTGTGAATATTTCTCTACGAAAAATACCACGAATAGGTGAATTTTCCAAATAGTGTGTATATATGTTCCACACAGAAATCCATTAATAGGTGAAGCCATGAATCCAGAACCGCAAATAGATGGGAGTCCACTGTGTATATTTATATCATTAGCCTATCATATGTGCTGCCTGCATATTAATGTACAATTAGCCCTAGAATAATGAATAAAAAACAATAATCATGCAATAAGACTGCAGAGCATAAAACAAAACTTGAATGTTTGTGCTGTACAATCTCTCTCTCTCTCTCTCTCTCTCTCTCTCTCTCTCTCTCTCTCTCTCTCAGTATGGTACCTTAAGAAAGTACTGTACGGTAATATTAAAATTTAATAAATTGGATGTTGCTGTGTGATAACTTGAAGGCAATATCCCATGTGAACAGTTATACACAGTTCAATCTTAGCTCTCCACACTCGCTCAAACCTGAACAATTTCATTCATATTATTGCTATCGTGTGCAATTTGGTACATATACAGTAAATGGTTGAAATGAAAGCAGCATGATAAAGGGCACAGTGCAGACAGGGGGAACGCAAATGACTGAGGGTTTACTGTATATTATAGTTTGAAGTCAAAAGGGAAAAGTGCAGTCAAGAAAATATTTTTCTATGGTACACCTAGGTCTCTTTTTCTGAATTTTAAATGCAATAAAAAATTAAAGAAAACTTACATGAGGCAGTAATTTGTTCATATCTCTGCATTTTGTAATCAACATCTTTCCTTTGGGCTTGAGATGCAACCCAGCCTGAAATGAAAAATATACATCAAATTTTTATAGTAATTTGTATTTTTCCTAAGTACACAAACCACAGTACTGTACTCCACAGTGCCAGCTGGAAATGGTCGCTTAAACTTGGAAACAGGGTCGTTACTTGGAGGTAGGTAGGTGAGTGGCGGGTGGGGGGAGTCCCCTACTCACCTGCTGTGAGTCAGCACACTTTTTACTTTGGGAGCAGGGACTATGTAGGTGGTTAAGGTGTGATTATACCAAAAAGCTCTGGTTTGTATACCAAGGGAAAATACAAATTACTGAGAATTTTATATTTATTCCTATGGAAATACGAACCAGCACCTTTGTATGTAGGAAACTTACTCCTTAGGTGGGATGATAGTCTTTTAATTGACAGGCACCTGGAAATGCCATGTTCCCACTTCTCAATCATGATAATAAGCAGGGGACTAATGACTCTAGCAATGTTCTACACAATCTGGCATTGAGATGCAAGAATAAGGCTCTAACCCAGGATGCAGTGTTTGTACCCACACTCCAGGAATCCTCAACTCTGGAGAACCAAGCGCTGCCTGAAAGATAGGGGAAAACAAATTGCAAATACAGTATCTGGGTCATTTCTACAATGATGGGCTCAGATGACAGCTTAACCACTGGCCAGTCACCTTTTGTTACAAATGAGAGTGGAAGGAGCCAATCTTCTAAACCAAAGTTCTAAGATAGGATGCTCAACTGTGGTGCCTACCTGCAATGAGGCCTGATGCAGCACATACTCAGCCTAACTGCTGCCTTGCAGAAGAAGGAAAGAAAGGGAGAAGAGGAGAGAGAAGTCCGTCTCTTACCGCTCAACCTCAAGTTTTCTGCCCTCTGAGTACCTTAAAAGTGATGCTTTTTGTTTGAGAGGAGCTTGGATGACTATATAATTTGTTGAGCAACCACCACAGGTCCTAGGAAGAGGTCCAATGACTCATGGAAGATATCCCTGAAGTAAAATGAAGTTGTGGTAGTCTGGCACCACCATACATCCACTCATTCATCCATCTACCTCCAATTAACATCTTGTTACAAAGTTTCATTTATTATTTCCACTTCTTTTTGAATGACTGCCATTCAAACATGTACAGACAGTCGCCGGTTAACAGCAGTGGTTCCATTCTTGGCCGAGCACCGATAACCGAAAAGTTTTGTTAACTGGAACATGACAATAATTATGGTAATAAATGGTGTTTACAACACTTTAAGCACTGATGAACTGATCATCAGTGAAGAAAATTGCTTACCAGTGCCGATAAACCACTTACCAACACCAATAAACTGCTTACCAGCGCCGAAATCTGGTTGATGATGTCGTTAGTCAAGTGTCATAAAACCAAAACACCATTAACCGGTGCCACTGGTAAGCGGGAGACTGCCTGTCCAAAAGTATATATGTATTGCATTTTGTTGGAAAAAGGAGTACTTCCAATTACCAAATTATTTGCGGCACAAAAACTAATAAATGGCAGCCCACTGTCATTTTCAGTTTCTCCCAGGCCTCCTTACCCAATACATGCCCCCTCCGCAACTCACTGCCACCAATTAACCACCTTGTCACCAAGTTTCAACAACTCGACCAGCCATAACCAAAGGTATAACATATGTAAGATATGGGTTTGGATTCTCTTAGGAACAGATGTATTAATTTTTGTTCTTCCATGTGTTATCAGTTCAAGTAAATGAGTACGTGGCATCATGACATTCCCATTCCAGTCGATAGTTATCCTTTAGTCATGTGTGAATTCTTATTACTTCTTCATCCCTCATTCATGAAAATTCAGCTATAAACTCAGCACTGGGCACTAAAGCTAAAAATCAACGTAGCAAGAGATATTCAAGTTTTCAACAATATATACTGTTCATTCTATAGGAATTGGAGTTGGAATATGAAATTTAGGCCAAAGGCCAAGTGCTGGGACCTATGACATCATTCAGCACTGAAAATGAAACTGAAGGTCTGAGAGGTGTAACGGGAGGAAAACCTCAGTTGCACTATGACACAATTGTTAGGAGAGGGTAGAGAGTAAGATGGATGAAAGAGAATATGAAAGGAGATACAGTAAAAGGAATACTGCAAAGGGTTGCAGCTAGGTGCTGAAGGGATGCTGCAAAGAACCTTAAGTAGCCTAATGCCTACAGTGCACTGCAGGGAACACCCCCCTCCCACCACACGTTGTTCATTTTGTACAACTTGTAAATAAAGTTTTTCCTCATAATTTCACTATGATTCTGATGCCTGTTGTTCAGTTCTGTCTTATCTAACAGAGAGGCAGTGAGAACTGGCATTCCAAGTTAGGTTAGGAAAGTTAGCCACAATATACTCCCGGCCGGCACTCATTTATAGAGTAAAAGAATACCATAGAGTATAAATACTTACCAAAAAATTAACCTAAGAGGCTTAAAAGCAAAGCGGGGCGATAGGCAAGCACTGATCAGATAAGAATATCCGCACTTGGGTACGATTGCTTTTCATCAAATATTACTGAACTCCTGTGGGTTAATAATCTTAGTAATGAACGAGGACCAAATTTTTATCGCGAAAGTTACATTTAACTAAATTATCAAGTCAGGTAACAACATAGAATTGGCTTCGATTTTGGATAAGCTTGTCTAGTATGAAATAGGCCTAAGCCGATAGGCCTAACCCACCGGTGGAATAAGTTTCAAGTGAATAAACCCGTCTCAGAATCACAAGATTTATTAGCGTTGCCTCAACTAATTTTTCTGTATCGTAAACTATGTTATTCATTTAACACCATATTGTTAATTAATAAAGATATTTATACAATATTTTCCTATTTCACATACCGTTTCCAGGTGAAAACTTTCTTTTCACAGTCCAGATTCAGGGTACGGTTACCCTGTAGTCTTCTGCTTTGTAACGGCGCCTCAGTTGCTCGTGCGGTATTTTCATAGTTTGGAAGTTTCTTTTATTTTCTTGTTTTTCTCTAG
>NC_089771.1:18972883-19005383 GCF_040412425.1 Macrobrachium rosenbergii | reverse complement strand
ACCGAACACGTACAGTAGGCAAAAGATAGGACATCAAAATAAAAGAGCAAAATTCCAGACAAAGACGAATAAGCTCTCCAGAATTGACAGGATGGAAGATCGTACCGCATCTTAATAAGACATCCAATTTACAGAAGCAAATTTAGCAGTTTTGGAAATGCTGTTTCCCTAAGCTATATTGAAAAGATCAGTAATGTCATCCTCACAAATCACAAAATACTTTTATTTGAGAGGTCTCGAGAAGATGCATAAAAGTCACCAAAATAGCAACAGTTGCTAACTGATTACGTTCAATGGGAGAAGCGTTGTAAAGATCATTTAAAACAGCAGAAAATAGCAATCAAGATTTAGACGAAAATAACGTTTTGAAGAGGATTAAGGAAATGGCGCAATACTAGTTTGCTTATTATTATTATTATTATTATTTATTATTATTATTATTATTATTATTATTATTATTATTATTATTATTGGTAGAACTACGTAACAGCTCCGCAAGGGGTATTACTTTATAAATTTATTTTTCCTATAGTATTTTGGTTGTTTATCAAGAACTTACAGTTATAATAGGTTTCCTTAGCCAATCCCTTCTTGAACATATGGCTCCCTATTGACTTGCGCATGCGCGGAACCATTCCATAACAACAACATGAGAGTCCGGTCTTTCTCCCAACGATTTCCCCCACCGAAAGCGCCGCGTTCCCAAAGGGTCCCCAACCATGGGTAGATATGAGGTTAATAATAATTCACCGACAATAAACAACACCACTTCTTTCATCGGCAACACTAAAAGTATAGGAAAAATCAATTTCCAAGATAACAGTCTGTGCGGAGCCGTTGCCTAGTTTTACCTTATTGTTAACGCTCACAAAGCAAGATGATATTCATAAATCTTGACTGTACATATTCCCCTCCCGACAGCCAAACTTATATATGGATAGTTAAGGATCAAAATACTTTTAAAGAAAACGTTAACGAAAAATATTTTCTATGAATGTATAGCGTAAACTTTAAGAACAACAGTCAACTTATCTGCTAGACTGATAACGAATTTACTCATAAAATAACGCATTGGTTCAGCAGTCAGAGGATGGAAACATAGGTGACTACTACCAGATGTGTCCAGTCAGTTCCACATTCAATTCTAATTTTCAGTTGACGGACCTGATAAGGTGGACGGTCCTTAGTATCCAGTAAGCAAGAGACTCTCCCGCATGTTAAGAGGCGAATGGCCGTGTGTGAAAAGGAGAGAGAGAGAGAGTGTGTGTGTTTGTGAACTAATCTGTGCTGTCCATCGTACCACATCGTCACTGTGCATGATTTAAACGCGGAAATCCTAAGGTAATCAACTATTCTTATTTTGGAAATATGTTTTGTACCTGTGATTATAATTAAAGGATATATAATTGTCTTCAGCATAAAGGAGTGAGATTTTTTGCTTTGTTTGCAGTTAGTTTTAATCATCTGTTTTTGTTTTTAACACTAATGTCTTCAGTTGATTACGAGAAGGCACCTAACAGCGTCCAACGACCAATATTATGGAGAGCCTTGCGTGAATATAGCATTCTAGTTAAATATTTAAAGGTAACTAAATTTTTTCAAGAAGAAGAAGTTGCAGAGTTACTTCTGATGAGGACTTTCCAAGTGAATTTGCTGTGCACCATGAGTGCTACAAGGTAACTTTTTGTTAACCTTTTCATAGATTTCATAATGAGACAAGTGGTCACAGATGGAAGAGAAGGAATATCGACAGATACTCGGCAGTCTTAGAATATGCATATGATGCTGTTTTAACCAGCAAAACAGAACAATATTTACAAGGCTAGCATCAGTTACCTGGAGAGATGAGACTCATAAATCTAAGGAAAGATGGTAATGGGGACAGAGTATGCTCAGAGGGATGAAATGAGACTAGGTGGAGAAAGGATTGTTGAATCTGTCAAACATTTAGTAACAGGTTCTCTTGCATAAGAATTAAGTAAAAGGCTAAAAAAAAAGAAACGCAAATAATGGCTGAATGACATTTGGAAATGAAATTGACTGAAACTGCATACAGAGAGTAAGATTGTACATAAGTCTAGTACAATCTACGGGCAATGATCGTGGTATGACAATGAAACTACGTCAAAAAAGATTTTGTCGATTTGAGAATAAAACTTTAAGAAGGATATTAGGGTCCAAACGGCAGGACAGAGTTAGATAAAAAAAAAAAAAGTTATGAGACGACGATGAAAGGAAAATGGGAAAATAGTACTTGAAATGTCAGCTGGGCACCTGTGAATGAGATTTTTAGAAGCCAAAGCGCGGGAAAGACATGATTGGCGGAATTTCGCCGTCCCCAGATATCAAACGACGCTTAGCCTATACATAAAACCTGTATACATAGGTATGATGTACACAGGGATCGGTCCTGATTCATAAGCCTTGCTTATTATTATTATTATTATTATTATTATTATTATTATTATTATTATTAAACAAGCTGCAACCCAAGCTGTAAAAGCAGAATATCACACGCCCAGTACAGAAAAGGAAATTGCGGAATAAAGATTAAACTATGAAAGAGGAATAACAAAGAAGTACAAACTGAATAAATAACAACATAGACAAATAACAAAGAAAAATGAATAACCCAAACAAAAAATAAACTATGAAGTGGAAATCACGTCAGCCTGCTCGAAAATAAAGTGGTTTTGTATAAAGTTTGAACTTCCGAAGTTCCAACGATTCATTTATAGGATTAGGAAGAATACATTAACAATTTGGTCACAACGGGAACAAAACTACTCGAAAACTGTTTGGTACAGAACCTCACGGAAGAAAACGGAAGACTTACACCAATCAGCATGTATACTTTAGCACTATGTGGTGGATATTTCCATGGATACAGTTTACGAAAAGATTGCAGTTTCATCGGTGTCTTATAAAAGATTTCATTTAAACATCTTCATCCACAAGGAAAAGAAAGAAATAGATAATATACTATTCCATAAAAAAGATAAAATTTTTTCATCGGAACTCCATTAACATGCCTCGTATCTATGGCATGGATTTTTTTCACTGTCCCTACATGATTAAACCCCATTCATGAACCAATTCAATTCCACACGGTGGAAGATTTGCACGTCCCGGGGGAAATAAAGTTGTTTTGTGTCCGGGAACATTTTCCGGAGGTGTATTGTACCTGCCCTGAATGGCAGCGTGATGTTATTGACAGTCAGTGGACTGATCTTTCCAATGTGATTGGTTCCTGCGGTATATATGTATGTGCGTATGTTGAAAATGAGGCTATCATTGGAACGGCAAGGCTCCGAGCAATTTTATTATTGTGTTGATCATTCAAATGAACAAATATGCGGTTTGAATGAGACTAAAGGGACACTGACCTACAAAACTAGCTTCCACAGAGTAGAATCCCAAAATGCGAAGAAAGAAACCAGAGAGAAGTAAATATAGGTAAACTAACAAACGAATGTTAGGCAGTATGTCAAGTGGAGCCCCAACGGAAGGGGGTTGCTGATACTCTCTGCACAGCGAGCAGCACGCATTGGTACCAAGAAGACGGACACTAAAGGCGATAATGAAAGTTACTTTTTCGAATATGGGTTGGGGATGATGGCTAAAGAGGAACATCGTCCGGCTATGGTACAAATCATAATCACCACTGTTGGGAACTGGAAACCACAACTTCAAGCAATCAGAACTAAAAGACCGTGATCACGACACATTTGGCAGCCTATTAATACCATTACCTCTACCTATGCGGAACCTTACAAACAATAGCTAGTTTTCTGGCAACAGTGCATTATAGACTACTACACTACTGTGAAAAGGGGAGCTTAGTGTTAATGGCAACAAAACCTATTCAGAATCATTATAAGCAGTGAAAACCTTGAAGTGGGAGTTTAGTACAAGGTTGACTATAGAATAGTTTTACAACTGATTGAGTTCAACATCATATTGCACTTAGTACACCGTTTCCTATTTTTTTCGATGGATTCGAGAATATCTCAATTATCAATATTATGTCCATATCATATATGTATATGTATGTATACACATATACATATATAATATGGCTATAATATTGATAATTGAGATATTCTTGAATTTATTAAAATATATATTATATATACATATATATACACACATACATAATATATATATATATATATATATATATATATATATATATATATATATATATATGTGTATATATATATATATATATGCGTGTCTGTGTTGGAGTGTGCGCGTGTGACTGCATTTATCAAAGTATAATGTCAGGCGACTAGTCATGCAAGTGTGTTCTCACGATTGTTAAAAACCCTTGGTGACTTTTCTAAATTGCAAAACTTGTATCAATTATCAACTGATAATTTTGAGAAAAACGCTGTTTAAGACGGTGTTTTTAGTTGTAGTATTTTGAAAAGAGAGTGAGTGCATTTTTAGTCTTTTTTATATTGTATTTTAGAGATATATCTTACTTCTGCTCCTTTCGTTGTCTACGCTCAAGTTTGTTTGAAGTTTATTCTTCTTCTTCATGTTTTACATTTAGCATTCGTTCGCTCCGTGTTCATAATGCTTTGCTTTCGTAAAAGGGAAGAAGAAGAAGAAGGAAAAAACACCATTTTGACTGTAGAAGAGTTATGAAGAAAACAGACGAGACAGGTTCTAAGACTATTTAATAAAGTCGTGTTATTAACAACTTTTACTGATGTTTCCCCACTACAGCGTTCTAGAACCTCGTTAAGCATCGTGTAAATCGTTCTAGAACCTCGTTAAACATCGTGTAAACGGTGTCACCCGTGAGAACGTATCTTCGAAGCCTCTTACTCACGAACGAACGGGGACTTTCGAAAAAAAACCTAATTATAAATCATGCGAGTGACATTCTTCATTTGCATACTCTTTGCCCCAAAACATCTGCGAGGAGCGAAAGTCTCGCATCTCACGCATGGCTGACTTTCGAAAAGTTTATTGGTCCTCCAATATTCGTCCAACACCTGTCGAGCGAGAGAGGTACATGGCGGGACATTCACCTGTGCGTCTAAGGAAGTGGTTTGGGCGAGAGACGCAGAGGAAGGATAATGATAAGGAGAAGGAGACGCCGCCGGGAGAGGCCACGGTAGAAAGGAGGATGGACCTCGGTGATGTGACGGACTAAAAGTATTGTGAGAAAACTGGAAGCTCTTTGAGTTGGTAATGGCGATCATTACTTCTGAAAGAACGGCAGTTGTCGTTGTTGATTTTGCTATTAATCTAAGAGGACAGAAATTATTATTATTATTATTATTATTATTATTATTATTATTATTATTATTATTATTATTATTATTATTATTATTATTATTAGATAAATTGCAATATGTGAATAAAAGAAAACAAGAAGAATTATACATACATAACATACACACACATACAGTATATATATATATATATATATATATATATATATATATATATATATATATATATATATATATATATATATATATATATATAAAAACTTATCGAAGAGTCAGCCATGTGTGGGATGCAGTTGCTTTAGGAAAGAACATGTGTGTGTGTGTGTATATATATATATATATATATATATATATATATATATATATATATATATATATATATCTAATGTATATATATACATATATATCACAAATATTACGCCACAAAGATCGCTTGATATTCAGTTCACTATACCTCCGGAACAACCTATAACCGGTGGTCAAAAGTCACTATACTTCGTTGCGTCTAAACCAGGCGGCGTTCTTATCTAGCTGGGACGAAGCACTTACCAATTACAGTTCCCCTTGGGTATGTGTATGTTTTTTATGAGGTATCATGAATTGGATTTCAAACTATGTTCCGGGCTTAATATGCGTGTTTATAAAAAATAGTCATTGTATATTTGACAAAAATTTGTACATTATGAAGAAAGAAAGAATGAAGTCTTTGTATTCCTATTTAAGGTACTGTGTTTATACACACACACACACACACACATAACATATATGTAACATATATATATATATATATATATACATATATATATATATATATATATATATATATATGCTATATATATATATAAACACAGCACTTGAATGAGAATACCCAGAGACCTCAGATCATATACAATCACTTTGAAATAACAGTAAGCGAAACGCAAGCGGATAATAATGAATAACAACTTCAGATCAAAAGCAGACCGCAGAGGAAGCAAAAATCTGATGGCATTGATATCCTAACAAACAAACAACAACAACAAAATCAACAAAGAAGAAGAAGAAGAAGAAGAAGAAGAGGAGGGGGAGGAGGAAGGTAGATTATTTAGGACGCGATCACAGTAACCAGCCGCTGAAAAATGCTGGAACCAGAACACGACCGTTAGGCTCATACTAACAAAAGAATACTTATGTCAGTGGAAGCTTTCTAGCAGCACCACTGCCAGAGTAAACAGTTTCAGCAGCAGGTATGTGTATTAGTGAGCGCCATTTCAACGTGTTGCTGATTAGCTATTTCCAGCTTGTTTATATATGTATACATATACATATACATATGTAACATATACATAAATATATATGTAGATATATATATATAATATATATATATATATATATATATATATATATATATATATATAACTCACATCGGATTGAACCCCAGTTCCATCATATTCACACCAGGGGTAATTCAGGAGCACTGTGCTACCAAGCGGGTCAGGAAGTTGGAGTAAAATTCAGCTCGTATGTGGGTCCAGTGGTAGCGCCCTGAGTCAAGAAATTTTATTTGAAAAAAGTATATATATACTGTAATAACAACATATATATATATATATATATATATATATATATATATATATATATAGAGAGAGAGAAGAGAGAGAGAGAGAGAGAGAGAGAGAGAGAGAGAGAGAAATTGCAGATGTCAGTGTGTTTGACCTGGAAATATGTGCCCTTTTAGCATGGTGACGAACGCCAGGCAAAAATATTTGAGAACAATTAAATATTACAGGTTATGGTAATTTAAACATTAAACGAAATGTTCACCATGAACTACAGATATAAAATTGTTTTTTGACGTCAAATTCAGAGGTTGGATGACACCCTTTAGTTATCACTTTGGCTATGTGTATATATGAAAATGAATAAGACAGAGAAACAGTCACTTCAATGGTCAGAGTCTCATCGTAAATTTCATTAGCAGAGTTTAACAATGACTTCCGTGATTTTGACAAATTTTTGCTAATATAATGGTGAATAATGCTTAAGACCTGACTTTGTCTACGTAACCACACACACACACACACACTATATATATATATGTATATATATATATATATATATATATATATATATATATATATATATATATATATATATATATATATAATTACTAGTGACTTTTTATACTCACAAATATTTAGTAATAACATTTGACATTCAATGTACTATACCTTAGGGAATAATTTACGCCTAAGAAAAATTTAAATTGCTATAATGTATATATATATATATATATATATATATATATATATATATATATATATATATATTGCAAGTATATATATATATATATATATATATATATATATACCTATATATATATATATATATATATATATCTACTAGTCACTAACCATGCTTGTGAGGTGAAAACTACAATGACCTCTGAACTTCTCGATTTCTTCACATTTTGAATACGCTTGTCATTACAAAACCTGAGATCTATTTACAGTTACAGCTACATAGTTATGTAGTAAAGGATAGATTCTATATATATATATATAGCCTAAACGATAAAACACTAGGCTACGATGGTGAGGATGGGTCTGTATAGTAAATGTACCTCGATTCGACAAATATATGTATGCTCAAGCTGGGAGAGATCTTCACTGTTCTTGGTGGTCCAGTGGATGTCGTTATTCACTGGAATTTCGCCCGGACGTCAGTATCTCTTCATTTCGATAGAATAGAATAGAATTTACAATTTAGGCCAAAAGCCGAGCGCTGGGACCTATGAGGTCATTCAGCTCTGAAAGGAAAATTGAGAGTAAAAGGTTACAAAGGTATAACAAGAGAAAAACCTCGCAGTTGCACTAAGAAACAATTGTTAGAAGAGGGTGGAAAGCAAGGTGGAAGAAAGAATATGAAAGGAGGTACAGTAAAAGGAGTGAAAGGGATTGCAGCTAGGGGCCGAAGGGATGCTGCAAAGAACCTTAAGTAATGTCCACAGTGCACAGCGCGTGAGGTGCATTGAGAGCGCTAGCCCCCCACACCCCTACGGTGACTTTACTGGCAAAGTGTAGAATAGAATAGAACATAGGATTTATGGCGAAGGCCAAGTGCTGGGACCTATGTGTGTGCATGTATGTGTGCTTGTATGTACTGCATGTATATGCTCTCACTATTAAATTAATTATTTCTAGGATATACACAAAAACAAGATTTCCTCTTATAATAAGATTACTAATCAAACAACGAATACAATTCTATAAAAAACACGAGGAAAAGTTCAATAAAGACAGATGTGCAAAATATCCCTAAACGAGAACTATATAAAACAGATGAAAAGTCAAACGACGGCTAAATGAATTTCGTTTAAACCATTTTTAGTGTTTGCTTATCAGCTATTTGATGTATAAAACTGAAAATAAAGTTTAGCTAATAGCCGTAATTATTTTTCATATGCAAACTTTAAAGGAAAGCACATAAAAATTCATGTGGAATATAGTTTTCTTCCAATGACGTCACGCGTGGGCGGGAAAATCATATAGTTCCCTTCCCTTTTGTCACCCTTTATTGAAAGGGGGAAGACGTTCTGAATCATGGCTTACCCTGGTCACCTCTTGAACCTGGAATTTTGGAGTGCCTTTCAATATAGGACTAATATACCCAAGAAGAGTTTGCTGTGCATATTTTTAGACACGTATTTTGGCCGCTATCCGAAAGGTAAGGAAAGCTTCGGAAATAAGTACAGTTCGAATATGGGAAATGGATTTCGCTATGTATAGACCTATTAATTAACAATTGCTTGGACTATTTGTTTGTTTTAACATTTATAATTGCAACAGTCATAAAAATAATAGTAAGAATCGCCTGGCGATGACAAGAATGCAGAGTATAAAGCCTAGTAGTCTAAATATGAAGTGCTGAAATGGAGGGCCGCATTAATTAGAGAGTTGTTTAATGCTTTATACCGCAATCTTCGTCTTTCCATAATTATGTTTAGCGTCCACTTTCTTATTTATGTATATATCATACTGATCAATGATAACTGTGCTAACATTACTTTGTCTAAGCAGAAAGCGGGTTAGGCCAATGGCACGGGGTGAGGGGAGGATGCGACCGATTTCTCCTGCTTTTTAAATTTTGGCGGGAGAATGTGAGAGGACTTGTTCTTATCAAAACCTGTATCTCATGAAAGCCATAATACATAAATTTTGGTGTATAAAACGGTACAGAAATAAACAGTTTACAGATTTGTTTAGAGTATACAAAAATATAAACTGTGCGATGAAAGATAATGGCTAAATACTTAGTCTCACAATTTCAGTTTTCCTAGGGAGGCTAGAAATAATTTCTCATTTTTAACTGAAATATATATATATATATATATATATATATATATATATATATATAACATATATACTTTATATATATATATATATATATATATATATATATATATATATATATATATATATATATATATATATTGTATTCCCTATTCCTTACCGTACAAATATCCATCCTTTGCTGGGGTGGGGAAGAGGTGGTGGTTTAAGTCTTTTTCTTTTAGACATTTAGGCCTCATTGTAAGAGAGAATATTCATGAATAATAATAATAATAATAATGATGATGATGACAAATGAGACCCATTTCCCTTGTACCAAATCTCGATATGTTATTGGGAATATAATTGAAGCCCTAAAGATTCACGAGGACTACTGTCATCATCAGAGGAACGAAAACGAGTAAAACATTTACAGACTGAGTCTTTATAATGTATTCAGGTTTTTGATTGACCGTCTGTCTGCGTGACTATTCAGGTTTGTTTTAGTTATCCTGCTCATCTGTTACTCTGGGAGTGGGTGGGAAGGGCATGAATCATGGGTATGGGTCATGGTGGTCAGGTATTTGGCATTCCATAATTCCAGGTAATAAGTCTGGACAATTAATTTCCTTAACGAATCTGGAGAAGCTACGTCTGAGGATATACCAAACGTCTATCATATCCACAGCAATAAAAGATTCGTTTCCAGCTTCCATTGCTACCGAGTTAAAAAGGACCCTTCCATTTGCCTGCGCCGCATTATGTTATTGCATATCTAAAGGTGTCTCCCTTCTTTGAAACTGACTGGGTGGTCGAAAATCCCAATAACGTTCAGTTACTGCACTGTTTTTTCTGCCATTACCATTAACGGCTCTTTGCGCTCCCTGATTTCTTCCTGTCTCGCCCACGTAAAACAAATTGCAATCGATGCAGTTAATTGCGTATACTCCCAGGTTCGTTGTTTTCTTTTGTTTTTGCAATTTTGTTTTCACAGAGATTTACTGATATAATTTAAATGAAATACAAATTCATGCTGTTTTTAGTGACTTATTTACTGTGATCAAGTTACTTGTTACTTTATCTCTTTCCATTGCCAATTTCTTTTTTTGTTTTTTTACATAGTAATTTTTTTTTTGCATTTTTGAGGGCATTATTCATAAACCAGGTAGGCTACACTAAATCAGAGTAACACGTTTTTATGAAACTTATCTTGTTTAAACAAAGCAGGGTCACAAAATCTATGGCCTCTTGGGAAAAGAATGCCGCTACTACTTTTAGCATATGAAGTATCAAGGCATGAAAAGTGAATGTAGGAATTTGCACGCACAGTTTCAAGGTTTGCTTTATTTCTGAAGCCCGTTTGGGTTTTTCTACCGATAGGCCTAAACAGGGAAGGATGATGTCTTTTTTTTTTTAGTATGAGTTTTATGGAAGGAGCTTTTAGTTTAAAGCGTCTAGGAATAAAATGAGAGCCTTCGTTTTCTACTTTCAATGAATAAAAATTATCATCCAGGTACCGTTTCCATAATGTTAGCATTGTTTCCTCTGTGTCAATGTCTGACAAGCAAGACAATTAAAAATCCATATACAAATTAACTTATTTGCCTCTCACAACGTTTGAATGTCATCAAAACTGAATAGCTTATCAATGAAACATTTGTTTGATCAAGTTATACATTTTCTCCAAATGTATAGGGAAGCTGTACTGTAGATATGCTCATCGCCTTTTAGTTCGGTGAATTCGAGTACTTTATCGCTGAGCTGATAACGCCGTCAACCGTTGTGAGAAATGTTTGAAAAAAAGGAGTGGGGAGAAAAGTGTTTGAATTAAATGATCTGTGGAAACCAAGCCTACCTGAACTCACATAATTTTTGTTATCCATGTTGATAAATGTGCCGGATATCTTAATGATACGACTGTAGGTCTCATTGAGAAGTCTACAGTATATATTTAATCCTCTGCAGCTTTGCAGTTGCGACTCCGTCCACTGCGACAGCACAACCACCACTTGCAGTCTTTTTGCAATGTAGGTCTATTTGCATCTATGATTTTCATTGACCCTAACAATGTTATCTTACCAAACTGAAATGGAAGGTTTCCTTACCATCGAAAGGAAAAATATTATTACAAGAAGTGCTAAAATCATATCTACATCTCTGTAAAAATGATAGAAAATAGGAAAATATAAAATATGTCATGAGTGTTGAGCGGCGTCGTCGAGTGATTTTGGTGACACAGGTGCACCCGAAATCACTTGGCGACTGGATGAACAGCTGCGTTCGGATAGGTGCGCTGGAATTAAAGGATAATGATAATTAACGATTGACTATGTCAAGTATATTCTCCATTCTCAATCAGAACACAAAGGCTATCCCAAAGCTATGGAGTCTGGTACTCTGTTTTTAGACAGTTTTACCATACGTTATTACATGTATAAAGTCAAATTCATTGCAATAGTAAACGCTTTCTTTGAGATGAAAAGTAGTCGAGTTAGAGTTCGCTAATATATCTGGACTATTGAAAAGTATTAATATGACTTGTTCTCTTTTTCATTTATAGAATGAACCTGAAAAAATGTCCAGTTCAGATATGGACTCCTGTGGTTCGTTGAACTCCATAGCCATGAATAGGCCTTTGCTTTGCTTAGATTACCATATGAATGAATCATAAAGGATATAATTTGTTAAGAATTTCCGGAAAGAAATGATTTCCAAAATAACAGAATTATAAAAAGTGACACAGTTCTAAAGTTTAATTCTTTTTGTCGTTTTTCGCGGCTTGTAACATTTGGATCAAAGGAATAGGCCTACGTTATTTCCAGCCTTTTTATTATGGTAATTCTTTGCTATTGTTGTTAAAGCCATTCTTGTTGCTGTTGTTACGACTATTTAGATTGTTCTTGTTCTTGTTATGGCTCTTGTCTTTGTTCTCTTGTTGTTACCGAGGCTGTTTTTGTTTATTGTGTCTTTGAAAAATTTTCCAGACAAAAGCCTAAACATTTAGAGTAAACATTTGCGTATTTATCAAATACTACGACATCATTCCTCTTTTGAGAGCTAACCAATCATAAGCTTTTAGGATGGGATGCTCACGTGCATTGGACGGAGTCTCTACTGCAAATCTGTAGTGTGCCGATTATAGTTAATGTATTTTAGGGAAGCCGTACATATAAGGCGGCCCTAGTTTATCAAGTTGGTTATCAAACGCGTGCTCATCTGTAAGCAATTTTTCTATTTCTTTCTTTAGTGTATTCAGACTAAGCATACTAAATATTTTCATCACAGATTATAAAACTACAATGCTTCTATAATCACTACATTCAGCCAAGTTAGATTCTTTGGTACCTTTGCTATGACTTCTTATTACTCGTACTTTCTTTTCTCATTCCATACTCTGCAAAATAGTTTAGTTAGTAATTTTATTTTTAGCTAAAATCATCTCTGCCGTGATTCCATCATAACCTAGTGTTTTCCATTCTTAAGTGTATTAGTGTTTCACTTCAAAAACCGCGAATTCATTCATCTGTATATTCAATTCTTCTTTAGCTTCTAGCATATCAGTGAAATTGCTACACCCTCATATCGCATTCATAACCTCAAAAGAATGCTGTGACCAGTGCTCTCATTCTGATGTTTTACTGGTCCATCCCTCCTTTTGAGAGGCATTTTCCTCTTTTTTTTTTTTACTCATGGATATTTCATTACTAATTTTGTGGGCCACCCTGACACCAATGTCACTCCTGGAGTGTCAACATTATCAACTTCAATGTCCAAATGTTTTGCTTCGGTCTATTTTTTTTGTTGTATCCCAGGTCTCATCTGATATCCCAAGGCGTCATTTTCCTATACTTCTTTTCCACCAGACTGATATATATTCCTCAGTGACTGTCTGCTGCTCCTCACATATGGTTTCAGAGCTGCAAAAGCCCCCCGATGTTCTGCTTCAAGAAACTTTATAGTATTAAACCTAGATACTGTGTCAGTTTTCTTGTTTGGTGCTTTTAATTTCAACGATAAAATGGTGATTACTGCCGACGTCTGCTCCTCTATAGCTTCTTCTCAGTGTTCTTTTTCCTCCCTCGATTAATGGTTATATGATCTACTTAATTTTTATATCTGCTAAATATAGTATAGGCAATTTCTTGCAGCATGCACTTTTTAACCGGCTGAGGCCAGTGGCCTATTTGTTTACAAACATGGTCATCTGCTAGGAATCCAGAGTTGAAGCCAACGGGGCAAAGAATTCATCACCTTAATCTTATCCATCATCCCACTGCCAATATTCTGGTGGCCATTCTGAGCAAAACCGTGCTTCCGATTGTTTATCTACCTTTTACCTAAAGAGGTGTCACTCTATAAAGCAGCAGGCGCCTGTACCCTGAGCTTGGGGTCGAAGTCCACATAAAATCAACTGGGCCGCTGGACCTGGGACTCCCTAAAGAGATAGTTGCAACTCCCTGCAAGTATAGGCATAATATACCCACTTGCCACACGAATCAACAAAAAGTACTTACCAGATGTTTCTCAGCTAAAAACAAATGCGTCATAACTGGGTTACTAAAATGAAAATAACTAAGTCTACTAAGACACTGGGCTGGAATCAAGTACTCTGAGAGTATTCCTGAAGGGGCTGCTGTTGTATTTTCTGAAATTTTCGACATTTTCCCCGGACAGTACATGTTTGGTGGAAATTCTGCAGTCTTTTGTGTCATAATTTCATCTTGTCTACGCATGATGTTTTTATAGACTGAGCTGCCCTTATGCCAACACGGGCTGTTGCTCCTGAAGCAGGCCGTAAACCTAATAGCAGAGAAACATCTAAAAACGAGATAAGTGCGCATTGACGGAAAACCATATGGTATGCATGCACTATCCTCCTTCATATACTGAAATCCCTTCTACACATTGTAGTTGAGATTACAGGGTAAGCGTGACAGATACACTAACAGACAGACTGGCAAACGGATGGAGAAGCTATAGTTACCCCAGCTTGGTCGGTAGGGGATTGATAGCGGAAAAAAAGTTTTGAACGATCTCGTAAGACTAAGCAAGTTTAAGAACGCTCGCTGAATTTATGGACAGATTTTCACGCTATTCCATGGATATTAAAAAGCATAAGGGGTGTCAGTTTGAGTTTTCCTGTTCTTTTAAGCTTAATTTTTTTCTCTGAAACATGGTTTAACAAGTAATATGATCTTCCGTATGTATAAAGTTACCATGAAATTTTGCATAAAGAGTTTTCAAACTTAGTTAACTAAATAAAAATTATGCGCCACATGCAACGATTTAACGCACCAATAAATAATTCTCTCTCTCTCTCTCTCTCTCTCTCTCTCTCTCTCTCTCTCTCTCTCTCTCTCTCTCTCTCGCGTTGGGTAAGATAAATATTTTCATATAGCCTGCATATTGCATATACATTAATATGTAGCCTGATGTGCCAGTTGCCATTACTCGTTGAGTCCAGATTGCAACAACTTAAAAAAATGGCAGACACAGAAAGTTGGGAAAGGTTTTTAACAAAATGAAAGAGGCAGTTACTTTAACGAAAATATGATTATGAAAAATAAATGAAAATAAAATCGGAGACCATTTGGGTATTAGTTATCAAAGAATGGAAGTACAGCCTAGGATGAGGACAAATAGATTTTGAAAGCACGCAAGGGTAAGGTTGGATAAAGGGATGGAAAATGTAAGAAAATGAAAGTTGAGTCCCAATAATAAAAGCTGGACCCTGAAAGAATGGCAGTTCAAGCCGGGATATGAGAGGAAGGATCATGAAATAATCGATAAAGACGTGCGTCATGAAACAGGAGAGACAAAAAAGAGAGAGAGAAAAAAGTTGAAGAAGTTTTGCAGAAGTTGTTAAACAGGGAAGCAAAAGTTAGATAGAATGGTCGAGTTAATGAGGCAAGTCTGTCAATTATAAGTCCACTGTGTGTGCTTAACCTATACTTATACTCAACTTCTCCCAACAAAGTCAGCAGTTTGCGTCTTCATTCCTGTTACCTTGTTTGTTTGTGGCCCGGTAACAGGACGAAATTTGGTAGACAAATGGATAGTGAGAAGGGGTAAAGGGATTTCATTTAGAAGATAGGGGTTTCTTAACCCAAGATTCCGAATGAGTATTAAGCGTGCACATTTTGTATTAATGATTTTTAATCATGCATTGGTAGGCATTAGTTCAGAGTCAGTTTACGAATCCTATGGCAATGTTTTAAATATAATCATGACGTTTTCATAGATTAAAATAAAGGTGTCAATATGAATGGAACTAGGAATGGATTAATGGACTGATCCGCCTACTTCGTTCGTGTGTATGTAGCTTTCTAAGACTTCCTTTTAATTCTGGGCATTATGGTAATAATCATTCCGTGAATATGAACTGAAAAAAAAAGCCACTTACCTCAAAAGGTCTATTCTGTCCCAACTTAGGCTAACGCTTGCATGCCACGTCATCGTCAAAAAAACGTAAATAATTCAAGTCTTTCTATCATTCTTTTAATTTTTCTTTTGTGCGAACGTAACAAATAATAAAATCCCCTCGTGGCTCTATTTTTAGCAACAAGTCTTTTGATTCATATTTCATTACGACGCGGGTGCATACTTAATCACTTTCACACCTGTTTTGCAAAAGAGACTTCGTACGTTCTCACGGGTAAAGGTGCACAAGTCGCAGGTGTTCATCAAAAAACATCTGCCATAGATAACCAGCGATAACTGACGCAGGTGTAATCCTTTTTCACGCACGCGTCTTTTTCCGTTATAATTATTACTTATCGAAAAGAAAATCAGTGTGTAATTCGAGGAGTCAAACTAAGTAATAAAATTAGTTTACAGAGCGGGAAACGATTTCCGTTTCACCGATAAAACAACTCCTTATTTGATAAAACGACTGTAAAGTAACAGCTCAGAAGATTTTAAGCTAGTTTTATCGAATTAAAATTTAGAAAAGAAGTCGACAATGGTCAGTCTGCAAGATTAACTATTTAAAACCATGATATGTACTTGTAATTCTCCCCTGTTTTACCTTTGCTTTTTCATGTCACAGTAATACCATAGTATAGTGAGCATTTTCTTATAATTTCCAGTAATGTATGTTAAAAGTATGTAAAAATTAGGTAGGAACCAATAGTACATTATTATTATTATATTATTTCAAAGTTCTTCATTGGAAGGGTGGGTAGAGCTCTCGGCTAGCACGCTGTTGGCCCAGCGTTCAACTCTCCGACCGGCCAATGAAGAATTAGAGGAATTTATTTCTGGTGATAGAAATTTATTTCTCGTCATAATGTGGTTCGGATTCCACAATAAGCTGTAGGTCCCGTTGCTAGGTAACCAGTTGGTTCTTAGCCACGTAAAATAAATTAATCCTTCGGGCCAGCCCTAGGAGAGCTGTTAATCAGCTCAGTGGTCTGGTTAAACTAATGTATACTTAACTTAGGCTTTTTCAGTGCGTATATCTTCGACGCCAAAGTTATATTTGCAGAATAGTATTAATAACTTTTTAAGCAATGCCTATGTCCGTGAATATGACTTAATGTACACAATGATATGAATAAGTTGCGTGAGCCACATTATGCAGCAAGTTCCGGAGCTAGAACCAACAAGGACTCTCATTGCATGGCGCTATCAGAAATCCGAATAAATTAATAACCAGACAATTGCTATTGAACGTAGGACTATGTTGAAGCCTGCATTAGAGGTATAAATAATTATGTTAACGTCGGATTAAATCGTCTTATTACTTAGAACCTTCCCCACAATTAACAAATTCTGAGGAAGTGCACTTCAAAATGTTTCTGAAAGGATCACTGTAGTGGGTTAGTGCCGTCAGTGCACCTCAAGCTGTGTACTGTAGGCATTACTTGAGATTCTTTGCAGCGTCCCTTCGGGCCTAGCTGTAACCCATTTAATTCCTTTTACTGTACGTCCATTCATATTCTCTCTTCCATCTTACTGTCCATCCTCTCCTAACAATTGATTCCTACTGCAACTGGAGGTCTTCCTCCTGTTACACCTTTAAAACCTTTTTACTCTCAATTTTCCTTTTAGCGCTGAATGACCTCATAGGTTCCAGCGGTTGGCCTTTGGCCTACATTTTATATTCCATTTCATTCCATTCTGGAAAGAGAATCCAACAGCAGTTTCTATTGCCAATCATCGCATACGAGCAGAGTATCAGATATCTTCTGTCTTTCACACAATCGCACTTTCAGCTACAGTGGGAAGCTGTTAAATAAACTAATATGCCTCTACGTTCTCACAGTCACTTCAAAGGCTTGATCAATATACAGCCTGTGATAACATCACAGATTGCTTTTGGGTTTTATTACATCAACCACAAAATACTCTCTTTCTCCTCCTCACCTCCCTCTCTCTCTCTCTCTCTCTCTCTCTCTCTCTCTCTCTCTCTCTCTCTCTCTCTCTCCTCTCTCGCGTGCACACTCATACACACAAAATATACCTAAGACAAAAAGGAACTGACGCACTCACATATATTATTCATACGTACACATTTATATATATTATATATATATATATATTATCCGTGTAATATATTGTCCATATATATAATGCTATGCTTTGAGCTATATGTGAATGCCCCATATTAACAGGTCTATTACGTGTGTAACTATGATACCTATTTATACCATTGTTTTATTCGATAACGCCCCATTTCACGCTCCTGCCTCAAATATTTTACTTTAAAATGCCGCTGTATCCACCAGCAACGCTGCACATAGGTTATGGATTTACCCTCAGCTGTTTACTTATCTTACAGCCATAATTACAGCGTAAAGTTATTGATAAAGTTACATGAAATTTTGTCGAGTTGATTACATTTCGAGATGTATCCGGATGGGGATGCCAGTTCTTTTCGTTCTTGGGAGATTTTCTCATAATCTACACGAAACGAAGACCGAGTTCTTGATGTATTTGTCGTCTTTTAGGTTGTAAAACTACTATACCGATAGTGCAGGCAAATACATTCCCCCCCGAAAATTGTGAACTTTTTCATTCCTTCCCATAATCTTTGAATAGTCTTTGGCTGCTATAGTATTCAGTTACTTTAACTACTTGAAGCAATTTGAATTCCTGGAAACAGTAATCATGTTTTTTAAGTACCCGTGTCTTTCCTTTCGCCAACTGGATATCGTGTAGTTCTTAGACCAATACGAAGCATTCGTCCGTATCAGTTATTTTTTCATTCTCATAGAAAACGTTGACTCATAAAAAGATATTATCATCCTTTAATAACGGAAATACGAAGTCTGAATTTTCTTGTACTGTTCCATGAGTGAGATAAAACAATGCGCGCCAACAATTTAGTACTTTTGACAATTCAAGATTTTAATGAATGTTGAATTTCAAAATTTCCTATAATAATTGCAGGCAAATTTCCGATTTCTGTCTTATCACTGCATAAAATGTTTTGGTAGAAACTGTATATGATAAATTTTGAATATCAGGGAATGAAAGAAATTATGTATGATGTCAAGGAAGGAAAGCAAATTTTGACAAGGTGCAACGTTTGTGCTGAGTGCCGTGACGTCATCATCCGATTGCTATAAAAGCAGTAAAGTCATTCATTAACATAAAATTGTAAAAACCACTGAACAACGTTCCTTAGCGCACTCTCAAATCACAGAATCACTTTAATTCGTGTACTGAACGCAGTGGCAGCGAGACGCACTTATTTTCTAACAGTTTAGAAAAATTTTCATGAATTGGATATTATGAACTTTCAGCGCTGTATCGAGTCATTACCTTAAAATACCTGAATAACAGCATTTGTTTCTTTATAGTGTCCTACAAACAAAATACTGGAATTCAAACTACGGGGAATATGAAATAATCATTATAGAAGACCTCAGGCCTAAATAAAATTCAAAATAAATTCCTATAATACTTTTCAACAAAGAAATTACTTTCTGTCTTATCCTTTCCTTCTCTGGATATAACAAACATTTTTAATGTAAAATCCTTGGTTATCAATAGAATAATAATGACGCCATTCATTAATATCAAGTACTAATTACAATCGCGCGTTTCGTAACATGACTGGTTGATTTAATTTGAGTGATATGATTGGTCAATGGGAAATTGCCTGGGCATATAAACACCGGTGATGCATGATTAGCGATTTGTCTGGGTGGGGAGAGGAAAGGGAAGCGGTGAGGGGGGAGGGGGTGTCCTTTGGGAAAGGAATAAGGTACGGGAGGGGGAAGTGTAACGTGGGATGGGATGTATGTGGGTAGGATGGGATAATATAAAAATAAAAGCTATCCCCTTCCTTCACACTGGAAACCTACCTCGTTTTCGAATTCCCAGAATTGTACTCGAAAATGGCGTTTTGTAGCAGGTAAAGAGAATCTCGTCTTGTGACGAAAATTGTTTGAGCTGTAATATCTCTCAAAGATATTTTCCTTCTCTCCATACTGAAATATTCCTTTAGTCTTAACCTTCTTCACACCCCAACACTTTTGAGATAGGAAAACAACTGAAATTAACACAGTTAATCGTATTGTCATCGGCTCTGACCAGCGGTCTTTCAAACAGCAACCGGCAGTTAACGAATTGCTAATCACGTTTTTTAATAATGCTAGTTGTATTAAGCAGTCTAGTACTTTCTCACAAAGGAAGATTATTACACCATAGACCCCATATAGCTACATATTGTTTCAAGATGCGCTTCTAGACTGAATCTCTTGAGGTGGAATTTAGTAAAAACTGAAAAAAGGCAAATAAATAATGGGCAGGCTGTATAAAATTTAGAAATACATACTGAAATTGCTTACGAAAGTAAGATTGTACGTAACTCAAGTAAGATCTGTTATTCTTTACGGACATAAATCATGGTGTGAAAATGAAAATACGTTTTTAAAAAATTTTGTCGATATGAGAATAAAACTTGAAGTTATGAGTCAGATGACAGGATGGAAATGATATCATAAGAGAAATTTTGGAGGTTCCGCATGTAAATGAAATAATGATGACAGGTAGATGCAGATGCTTGAGTGCGTTATTCTCGTACCCTTGGGAGAATAGCACGTGATAGTTTCAGCTGGTTCATCTTTGGCACCAGAGGAGTTGGAAGACCCAGACCTACTTGGGGTGAGAACTACGAGAAGCGGGGCTGGAAATCAATGAAGATTGGTGGACGATAAAGCAGAGGAAAGACATGTGGCGGAATATCACAAAGGCCCTTTGCGTCGCGCGGCTCTGGGGCGATGATGATGTAAGATTTTATATATATATATATATATATATATATATATATATATATATATATATATATATATATATATATATATATTTATATATATATATATATATATATATATATATATATCATATGCATGTGCAAACCAACAGTAAAGAAGTATATATATATATATATATATATATATATATATATATATATATATATATATATATATATATATTATGTGCATGTGCAAAACCAACAGTAAAGAAACAGTCTACCATCTCTTTATCGTTTTTGTATTTCAACTTTCAAGATGTTCTTTTATACAGTTTCAAAAAAGTTAGTGAATAATTTTGTTAATATATATATATATATATATATATATATATATATATATATATATATATATATATATTAATATTATATACTTTATATAACATAATCAATGATTTCATCAAAATCACTTATCTAAAGATTTCCTGTTTCTTTTTTGCAGAAATCTTTGAAAATAGTTGAGGGGGTAACTGTTAACAATGGCTTAGAAATCATCACTCAATCTCATTACTTCTCCCCTAATCTGATAATTTGACCCAGGGAACCATGACGCCAAAGAGCCATACTTCAGTTAATGTGATACATTGTAGTCCCAGTTTAGTCTCAGAGTAACGTGGCATTATGATGATTAAATCTGAACACCGGCACAGTTTCTCTATAGCTAATAGAAAAATAAAAAATCAAACACATTAGTTAGAGACCCTCGTTTATTGTAAGATCTTGGTAATATTTGATGGGGAAGTAAGCAGGTTAGAAAGAATCATCATAATATCGAATAATTTAGTTTCAAGCAGAATCAGTTTAATTGGGAGCATTTAGAAAATCCTAGGAAAGTGGGCAACCTAATCTAAAGTGGGTTAGTGTCACTAATGAAAAGCCAGATTGCTCGAAAGTTAAATGTTCTTTTTTGTTCTTAACTGACTGATGAAACAAAATTAAATCTAGAATTTATGCTATATAAAAAAATGTAATCATAAGGTCAGCTAGAAAGCGGCGTTGTTCTGAAGGGGTTAAAGTACGGGCACCACAGAGAGAGGAGGTTTTATTTTGACAGTTCAGCATTTTCCGTCAATTTCTCCTTACTGTGGCTACTGTTTCAGCTCTATTACTTTAGTGTCCTTACTAAAGTTATTTACGTTCCTATCGTGCGAAACCACTTTATCAAACGCGGTTCTTTTTTCTATTTTAATTTTGCCACAAATATGGAAAAATATATCGGTTATTCGATGCAAAAGTTAAAGGAAAGAGGTTAAAAGCTGGCTCAAGGTGTTCTTGTGACAATGGATTAAGTGGTTTTCTTGGTCAGATTCCAGGTCATTGTCTGGAGGTCTTGTGGGCATGGGGGTTCGGGGGGGATATATGTGCAGAGTTGCAAAGTCTGAGTCGCGGTTGTTTGAGGCACTGTTGGTATTAGCTATAAGTAACGAATAAGTGTATATTGTAATTACCATCCGAAACATATTTACTTCACCAGGCAAATGACAAGTTGTAGAAAACCCCATCACTTTTACCGCAGATAGGAGATTATGTCTTTGGTTCCGTATGTTTGTTTATCTCTGTTTTAGCGAGACTGCACATAAATTTAGATGAATATCCTTTCGAACGTTTTACAAAACGGTGGGTCTCGTGACTTGCAGCAAGTGGATTAGTCACTCTTTGTTTCAGATGCTCCAGGCTTCAGAAACTGAAACCCTACCCACTACTACTATTACCTTTACTACCTATGCAAAGAAAATATGACTGGAGGGTATATCTCCTTCAACCTGTAAGATTTTGCTTGGATACCGACAGCTAAGCGTTTCTGGTCGCCGAAAATATGTGCTCGTAGGGGTTTGGGTACTTCTTTTAGAGATTCATTTCTCGCTATAATGTGGTTCGGATTCCACAATAAGCTGTAGGTCCCGTTGCTAAGTAACCAATTGGTTTCTTAGCCACGTAAAATAAGTCTAAAATCATTTCTGGCCAGCTGCAGGAGAGCCAAGTTTAATCAGCCTGTGTGGTCTGCAAAACTAAGGTATACTTAACTTTTACTTATTGTTCTCATGAAAATGGTTTCATTTTGAACTTAAGAATATCCCCTCTTCTTTAATGTCCTTTGTAAGATTCCAGTTAAAATCGAGCATTAGGAGATGTTCTCAGTATATTTATTTGATTTCTGTAATTTGGTGATGCAGACTATGAACTTGAATTGGCATTACCTTTCTTCACTAAACAGTTTTTTCTGGCCCTAGGCCAGAAACGGCAATTGGTAAAAAAATCTTTCATTACGTGTACTTGAGTATCCGTTATAAAGTATAACGCTAATATGAGAGGGTTGAGTCTCGATCTAATGTTATAAAGGACGGCAATCTAAGAGAAGGTCGATGAGGCAATTCCTGTTCCTGGTAGCCTAAGTACTAGACTGTTTCGAAGCTAGAAATGACTTACTACATACCTCTACAGAGAGCCTCAGCGATGAGACAGGGTGGACCCGAGCCGCACAGCCCAAGTCTAAACGTGGAGTTCATTACCCGAAGACTATTGTAGTTAAACGTAAACTAAATGAATTTAAGGGTATTCAGTACACTGCGTTTCACGTCATACGCCACTCACCGAGTTGTACTTATTTATATTCAAAACAAACGAAGATACGTATCTATTAATTAAAATAACGGGTTATATCTTAGGAATTAACGAAATTAAATTAATATTGGTATTTGGTCAGTTACCGTCAACAATAACCGCGTAGGTGAAGGGCACAGGGGTGGGGAACGAGACGCTACGTTGCTCCAGCTTTGCCTACGGCTAAGATGGTGGAAAGTTATTGGCAATATACTGTTTACGTCTGCTCTCCCAGTGAAAGCCCGTAAATAAACCGTCAAGCATGATCCGTGCTAATTGCATGTGCTACCTTGATTTGCATTTATAAGCATTTATGCATTTTAATATGGATACATAAATCCATTAACCATATACTACTCCGGTAAATCATCCTAATTCAGAGCCAAAGATTCCAGTAGTGAAATAACTGACCTTAGCGCAGGGAACATCAAGATGTGACCTCGCGAAAACAAGTTGACCTAAAGTAAGGTTGTTGCCGTCCCCCTGGCGGTAGGTGTGGGAACTACGTCCACCAGCTGAGAGAGCGAGTCGTCCTCAACCCAGCTGCTTCACTGTTGACAGTCAGTCAGTGTTCTGGGCGCAACGTCCAGCTCTAGAGGTGTAAAGGTATACTCTTCCGTTGTCGTGTTTTCCGTAGTGGCTATTGGACTTGTGGTGTTTTTTGTGATATCGATTGGAAATATTCTGAATCATACATGAATAACATACGTGTACATGCGTCTCCCTGTCCAAGTGTCGCTGAAACCGAGGAGGAATTTCCAAATATAAATACTGGTGTGTGGGAACCCAGGTCCTAACCTGACTAGTGTGTTACGTTAAAGGACGCCTAACAGACCTGGCGAGGAATAAATTAAATTTAGAAATCTACTGTACGATTTGAAATATGAACGTGATAATTGATTTATAGTTACACTGAGGAGGAAAAAGTGCTAGGCTGATCAGATTCTGTTAATTTTACATCACATCCCTCGTGCACGGAAACAGAAAAAAAAAACGTTTGAAATAAACGGGGCATGGAGGATTAGAGAACGGGAGGTGTGGAGTCCACGAATATTTTTCCGCTTATGCCGAAATAATGTTGGTAAGAGATTTCCGGTTGAATACTTTTTTTCTGACGAAGTCAAACGGTCAGCAGGATTTGTCTTGATAGGAGGTAAACGAAATTAATGGGTCCACATAGTTTGGAGTGACGTTTACACGTGAAATTGTTGTATTATTGATGTTTCTCATTATCCAGGTATACACGTTAATAGCCGTTTCTGTCTGCTAGCAAATTATCATTTAATTCAGTCTACATCTATTAGACTTAGTCTGAAATTAATATCCACATGCACACGTAAAATATGTATATATAACAGTATTTGAGTTAGGTAAATATTATAGATAGGCCTATATGATATACATACAGTGTGTGTGTGCCGTTTTATAGTTGTGAAGTCGAATCACATTCCGCATATTTTCCATTCCAACTACATTTCATTATGCGTAACAATCGTATTCCATTTTACAAAGCTGAAGCAATGTTTTAGGTCTCAATAAAAGTAGAATATATGTTTAACACTCAAAGCCTGGTAGCATTCAGACAAAGGCATTATCTTGCTTTGGACAGTGCGTTTTTATACTGTCAAAGAGCTTTTAATTAAACTGTGGCTGGCTGTCAACTGCATGCCTCTCTTGCGTCTTCAAAATAAGTTACGGTAATTAATTAACCATACTCATATATATATATATATATATATATATATATATATATATATATATATATATATATATATATACACACATATTAATACATATACATGTAACGATTTACACAGATCCTTTTAAAAATTGAGTTTGTTGTAGTCCGTTCCATGTCTACAACAGATCGCCATTAATTGTGATATAAACTTGTAACTGTTTGCCCGTAGTGTGCTGACTTAATTCATTCAGTTCCTCAGTAAAACCGTAAGTTCAGTATAGAAGACCATTGCAGGAAATATAGGCATATATATATATATATATATATATATATATATATATATATATATATATATATATATATATATATATAATATATCTATGTAAACTGTATATAGTGTCATGTTTTCTTATAGAAGTGACTTGAGGAGTTGTCACTTCTGTTTCGCAGAAAGTGTTTAGGAATGAGGTTGTAAGCCCAGTAATCACCTCTCAGCCAGCTACCCACTATATCCAGCTAGCTACCGGGCACATTAAGTAAATGACCACCGGTATTCAACAGTAAGCAAAATGGATTTCAATGAACAAATCATTCCTGTTATTCTGAACCGTGTCCAAAGAGTATTCGGTACTGTATTTATTTGAAGAATGGGAATTGTTCCGGAATTTCTGTAAAGGAAATATATATAATTTGTCTTATTCTATTCTTTCTTAGGATTTATAAATGATTTCCTTATAGTATGGAAAATAATTACGTATTACTTAGCTTCTTGAGAATATTTTTATTGTTTTTTGTCAATATAAGAATGCCTAAGCGACGTGCAGCCTAACTCAGTGCCTAGGCCTATAAGAAACTTGGTCCAGAAAGTAAATAAGGACAAGAAAAAGAGAGGGCCATAGGAACCATTTCATTTGCGATTTGCTTCCTGTTATGTAGAGAGAAATCTCAAGATAGAGAAAAATCTACCCACAATATTAGGCTAACTAGGATGGGTGTAGTTTGTTCCCGGAGTTTTTTTTTTTTTTCCTTTCAGAATCTACCGACAGCAAATAAGGCCTTGACTCCTTCCACACTTCCTCCCCTGGCCATGTGACATTATCATTAGCCAAGCGGACTTGCCTCTCGTTCTGTTTATTTGTCACTTTCCGTTCTGCTTAGTGGGAAATTGTTTTTGTCTTGACTTCAAGAACAGTGTATCCTTGGCTGTCCTAATACTGAGAGAGATTAGAGGTCAGTATTGAATGTGTTATAAATGGGCCTCAAGTTGGTAATTAATTTTGTGTCACAGTTTGGAGGACGATTGAGAGAAACTATTAGAAGTTTGAATGGTTAAATCTTATCAATAGAATTTTCATTGCAGATAACATTTTTCATGTAAATTTGGAGAGAGTTGGGCAAGCAGAGAAATTAACTAAATGTCACGGACAATAATTGTCCTTTTATGGAATCAGCATTTAAGACCATAAGAGAGAGAGAGAGAGAGAGAGAGAGAGAGAGAGAGAGAGACTTTATATTGACTTACTGCTCATCGATCCTGACTTGAGAGTGACCTCGAACACTTTGTCAGTTGATATTTGCTTTTGTGATTGACTAGAAAACCTAGTGCGTTCTGGTCGATCAGTTATCACAAGCGCCAGTGTCCTCGTATAATCAGTTATCACAAGCGCCAATGTCCTCTTATAATCAGTTGTCACAAGCGCCAGTGTCCGTACAAACAGTTATCACAAGCGCCAGCTATCCTCGTATAATCAGTTATCATAAGCGCCAATGTCCTCGTATAGGCTAATCAGTTATCATAAGCGCCAATGCCCTCGTATAATGTTATCACAAGCGCCAATGTTCTCGTATAATCAGGTATCACAAGCGCCAGTGTCCTCGTATAATCAGTTATCACAAGCGCCAGTGTCCTCGTATAAGCATGTATAAAAAAGCTGGAAATAACATTTGTTTTTACTGAAATCACTCTACTGTTACGTTACATTCCCGACTTGTGATAGTGTTGGGTAGAAGTATAGGCCTACATGTAGTAGCTAGTCATATGGTTCTTGAGTCTAAGAGTCTTTGTAGTTTCCATTAGTTTCACTGTGAGTTGATGAATTGGCAGCTGGAAATGAGCAGTATGAAAGAAAGGGCTTTGGACTGAAATGAGTAGTGGATTGTTATTATCGTTTGATGCAATGCTTTTCTGGATTTGAATTTTGATAGGCGCTCACTTTTGCAGGCAAGGTTTAAGGCGAAATCATCCCAAACTAAATGCTCATCTGAAATAGACCTATAGACGAAAGACAAATTAAAAATGCTTTATTTCTTGTTAAGGGAAGGAGTGCTTAAGTACTTCTGCACTTTCCCTTTCCCCTTCGGAACATCTGCAGAAGTTCATTGGCTGGAATGTATAAAAATAGAATATTCTATCTTCTTCCAAAAATAGGAAAAAAGCAAATCCTTAGTAGAAAATAGAATATTCATTAAATGTGGTATACCATAACAATTTGCTATTTGCTTCGTGATAAAGGCAAAAGAATATTCTTCCGGGAAAGAGAGCGTCATAAGCTTGTATCTGTAGGAACATAAAGATCTATAACTGAACACCCCCATTCTTTTTATTAAAGTACTCTGTCTGTTTCAGGTGTTGTTGTGGATTTGGTTGAGGAACATGTAGTTAAACTCATTTCAATAATATTAAATAGCTTTATTTAGTCATGTTTTCTATAAATAATAACCAGAAATGATAATTCCTTATATAAATATATATATTCATAACACTACGTTTCATGAAATTTCAAGGCTAAAAAGAAAGTTGAGTGTAATTCAATATTTATATTATTGTCCTCATAACAATACAATAATTAACAATGCAGTCGTAATATTATTACCCATTAATAGTAATTAAGATTTTGTAGAATATCAGCTGATATCTGTTTCTGTTCTGTTGTCGTTTTATTTGACCAAGTTGTCGTTGCACAGCATCTGTTTCCACACGAGTTCTTCAATTTCTTCATCGACAATAGGCTCATGATTTATTTGTTCTGGCAGGTTATCGTAAAAATACTTTGAAGAATGTTGTAAGCAGCACATGCTACAATAATTTTGGGAACTTGTGTTGTTACCTTTGAACAACACCACTGCCAGCATAGGAAAACGTTTCTTAAGTTTGCCCAAAACATCGCTCAATAATTACTCGTTCTTTGAGTGGCTTTGTTGAATTATTGCTGCAGGGTTTCAGGGTTTCTGGGTACCATAAGCCAAGGTTTATAGGATATCCACTGTCACTAACAGCAGAAAGTCACCTCTTGTTGATTGCATGATATGTGGAATGTCCGAACATCGTAGTATCCTCGAATCGTGAACACCAGCCCAACTAGCGCAAACACTTGTAAAACACTCTTTAGAGTCACAAGTGGCCTGCACATTAATTGAATGCACTCCTTTCTGTTAACAAATTCGTCAGGGTGGAAGCGACGCACGGGCCCTGTTATCTTTATATGAGTGCAATCAATCCTTTGATAGCTTGCGGAAATAAGATATTTGCAGTCCACGTCGAAGCGTTTTCTTTCTCTTGCCGTGTTTGAGGAAATTTGATCCGGTTGTCAGCTATTTGTACGAGTCTCTCACATATGTAGTGAACCGAACGGCAAACTGAAGATTGGTCTATTCTAAGTCTTCACCAACTCCGACTTGAAAACCTGGATCAGGACGCATACCTAAGAAATGCTTCAAGTCGCTGTTTTGTTGAATAATGCTCCTCCTCTGGTCTCAACATCATTATTGTCCGTAGTACGTTTTGTACAAATCAATGTACGTTATCCTCGTCAAATCGGAAAAAGACGTTTGTAGTCATGGACATGATGACCTGAGTGACGAACGTTATATATTTTAGGTTTTCTAATATTCATGAACGCAGCCATAATGCGACGGCCACCACCGGCAACTGCTCGAAGACACCTGATGGCCTGCCTTTCAAATGTGAAGCATATTCTTCAGTTTTAAGATAATCTATTATTATGCATACGTATAAATTTGCTAAGCGTGTGAAATTTTTTCTTCGGAGAATATTCTTCCGGATGGGTGTCTACTTTTATGCATACAAATAAGATTTTCTTCTCAAAAAGAGTAGACAATAGAATATTCTATTTTTATACATTCCAGGGATTGTATGAAGAACAGAAAAGGCAAAATTTCTAAGCACAAATATGACACATCATCGCACTTTTTATTTTAACAAAGTGACCGGGGAGGTGATTATGAGGTTTGTCTTACTGTAAATCGTTCTTCGTAATTTTTTTCGTTATTTTTAGACGAATGATATTTTCTCGTAATACTTTTAACCGGTGAAGTGCTTCGTGGCGATGCCATTGATTGGAGCCGTTGCCGATCAATGGATATCGCACGCCTTTTGTCGTTAAAGGAAGTACCAACGGTCACATACCAGCGTATGGGAATTGCCGCGCCCTGCAGACGATTATTAGGTGGAATAAATGACAAGAATTCTTTGTATCATTATAAATAAATCGTGAATGCTTAGTAAGAGATCGAGTGTGACACTGTGTACAAGAATGTGGGTAAGAAAACTGTCTTGCCTGTTTACAGGGGAAGAGTTGCAATTCACTGACACAGTATGTGTGCGAGAAGAGCGAGAGAGACGAAACATTCGCTGTTGGCAAATGAATAGAAATATTCCCTCCATTGACCAGATGTAGACCACAAGTTGGCTGACCGCAGAATCGAGTTGTTTCTCCTGGGATAGGATTTGAGGTGGATCTGGTCTCGAGGTGATGGAATGGATTGCTCCATTTGGTTGTTGGATGGGTTAGTTGAAACCCCAAGATAAGGAAAGAGGTGTAGGCTGCAACGATGGGAAAGGCATTCAATATAGGCTTATATAAGGTTCCGATAAGAACAGCATTGGGGCTGTGTTTGGTAAAATGCTTTCAGGTTTTGAGTGACTTTTGCACTTGTGTTTGTCAAATGTGGTACGTTAATAGTAGTAATAAATGACTTTTGAAGCTTAATATTTTATATTTATATTATATTATTTATATTGAGTGAAATACTGCAGTGTCATTCCGTGAAGACCTGAGCCCCTATTTCTCACATGTAGCCAGCCTTGTTTGGTGATGAATTTTAGATTAATCTGTCTCTTGCAGTTATTTCAATTTCACGGCGTTTGCAAAGCTGGAACAATCTCCACTTCTGCACATAATAGACGAGCGGACAATGCATTATCCATGCAGCTCAATATATCGGCCTTGTCAGTAATCTCTCTCTCTCTCTCTCTCTCTCATCGTCTTAACCGATTTTCATTACTCTTGCATGTCTTTGCCAGGATTCGCCTTTGGTGTTAGTGGCTTGAAAATGGTTGATGCAAATTTTCAATACGATCGTGAAATTGCGTGTTTTGTTTTGTGGGATTTTTCCGGAGAAGATGTGTTGTTTGTGCAGTTATAATTTCAGTATTTATTATTATTATTATTATTATTATTATTATTATTATTATTATTATCATACGATTTTGTGAAGACTATCTACTGATCAGAATCATGTTTCGGGCAAGTTCTCGAGCTGAATTTTTTTCACGACCGGTTTTTGATGTTGCTTTTGTGGTCACAGTCAGGGACTGTTGTCATCCAACATGTTTGGGACATCTTGAAGGATTGCATTTATTTGTATCTAGTTCGGTTTTCGTTTGTGCAGATAATGAACATAGTTGTTGGAATCATTTTAATCCCAGAATTATTTATTTATTCGGTTTGTTGTTGGTGATTGATGAAATCTGTCGAATACTGTCATCTTATTTGCGTTAAAATACTCGTTAGTGCTTGTAAGCCTATCTTGCAAGCACACAGGTTTCATTGTTTCATGCAAGCACTTACACCATTCTCTTGGTTGTTGCAGTTGACCCCAGAACCGAGGTAAATGATTAAATGTAGGAATTGACAAAGGTTGGCGCGAATCAGTCGCTCTCTCATCCACATTCAGGACAGAGGAGGGAGGCTCCTGGGAACGCCTTGCTTTTTGCATGATGCGCTTTGTTATGGTCGGGTTTGGGCTCAAAAATGCTCGTTTTTGCTGGTTTTGGTGTTTGGTGGTTTTTAGGAATTTCAGTGATCTTTGTTGTTATTGATATCTTTTACAGTGTGAACCCTAATGTCGTTGTCTTCATGAATATTATTGTTTTGATTGTAAAGTGGAATTGTATCAGGGCAGTCGCCTCTCTTCGCCAAAGCAGAGTCAGAGACAGATGAATCACACACAGCTAGATTCCTTTGTAATTTGTTCCAACGTGTATTTTTGTTTAGATCCTTTTTTTAACTGAGGTAAATTGCATTTGGAAATATAATTTTCTGTTTACCTGGTGTATCTGATTGCTTTTGTCACAGTGGAGTGCTTTTTCGCTCAACCTTTGTCGTTAATATTGATTACGTGCATTTGAAATTCTCTCTCTCTCTCTCTCTCTCTCTCTCTCTCTCTCTCTCTCTCTCTCTCTCTCTCTCTCTCTCTCTCTAGCTGTCACTTTCTGTTCTCTGTCCTCTTTTTCTATCTACGTATGTATCCATCCATCACTCCCTCTTCGCAGTTTCCACTTTTAGCCCCATTTTTCCCCCTTACCTCTCCTCTTCTCTCCTCTTCTCTATCATCGTTTCTCTTTGAAGGCGAATGTGATGAAACATCCAACAAGGGGGAGCTGATAGCGCCGTAGGCGTATGACATCTTATCTTCCAATTTGCAGGGGTCAAAATGCATACTTTTTTTTAATACTCAAACGTCTGGCAGTGCGTCGATAGGAATTTTGAGATTGCGTCCGCAGTTGCATGGTTATTGGTGATTTCACGCTTGCCTCATGGGATGCTTTTAGTCGTCGGTTGGACGATTTTGCTTTTTATTTGTTACAGACGAATGACAACAGATGCAGTTAACGATGTTGTCGATAATGTTGTTTGGAATTGGTTATGTCGCTGGTATGGCTGCTGTCTTTTATTTCGTTATTCTCCCTTGAAAGTTCTTGTTTTATTTGCTCAATGTGAGTAAAGTATTGATTCTGAATTTTATTGGGTGGGTCACACCTTTTAGGAACAGCGTAAGTGACAACATTTTAAATAGTATTCATGTAGGTGCATATATAATTGTCATCATACACACACGCCACGCACACACATATATGTCTATATATAAATGTATATATATGTGTGTATATATCGTGCTTTTATTTTATATCACCTTTTAATACTGTTATGTATATATAATATATATATATATATATATATATATATATATATATATATATATATACTGTGTGTGTTTTTATGTGAGCGCTTGTGTAAGCATAACTTCTATTATGGGATTAAATCGTGATATAAAACATTAGCAGAATATATGGTCACGTAGAGGATCGTTCGAC
>NC_089771.1:18935383-18970383 GCF_040412425.1 Macrobrachium rosenbergii | reverse complement strand
CAGCTTGCTTTCTTAGTACTCCGAGGCCCTGCTCTCTCTCTCTCTCTCTCTCTCTCTCTCTCTCTCTCTCTCTCTCTCTCTCTAAAAGTTATTGTGAATGCTGTCCGCCTTGCATATTGTGGTGGTTAATCTCCTGTTGCAAGTACCAGCATTTACCACAGCACAATTTCCGTGCTTTAAACCGCAACTGAATCATATTTTTCAGATGCCATGACCCAACTCCTCCTGATCATTTCTTGCAACTTGCTCACCTTTCTCCCACTTGCCTTTGAACCGCCTTTTCAGCTTGTGCTGGATATTGTGGATTCCCGTGTCAAGGAGAGTTTTGTTTTTTCCTTCCCTCTTGCTCTCTTCGTGCCAGCCCCCAGTCGGTGTAGGCTAGTTGTTCTTGAACGTTTATGGCGTGGAGTAATCCTGAACTCTATTTTTAGTTTCTTCTCAGAGGTCACCTCACCGGGTTCTAGGTCAGTAGTGATAGTGAAAGAATTGAGGACGCCTCGTGTTGATTGCGTTTTGTTTTGGGGTGGATGGATTCAGTTGTCATGTACATAATTCTTTTGGTAGGTCAGGATTTATTCTGTTTGAGTATATTCTCCAGATTCATTCATCATTATTCTGTCTTTTTCTAGTTGTCTGGCATTTGTGTGTATCACTGTTCTATGAATTATTTATTATCAGTCTTTCCCGGTGATGTGGCAGATATGTTAAATGCAATCTCCTGATAAATCTGTCAGTCATGATATATTCTAACATGCATTATTGTTTTGTTAGTATGGTTTTTTATCTTTTTCATCCCAGTGAATATTTTCGAGAAAAACTCTGATTTACTATCAATATTATATTCATATCACATTTATTAATCTGTCAAACTATTATTTAACTTATCAAGCAAGTCTCCACAGAATAAAATGCTTCAGAGTAACAGGTAACACAAAAAAGCAGCAGCCATTTGCTGTCAATAATATATTCATATCACATTTTTTAATCTGTCAATATGTTGCTTAACTTATCAAGCAAGCCTCCAGAGAATAAAATACTTCAGAGTAGCCTAACAGGTAACACACAAAAAGCAGCAGCCATTTTCGAAATAAAGCAAGAATATTGAATTATGGTAAAGACATCAACAAGCAAGTAAATTTATGCGTAGATTACCAGCTTTGAGAAATGTCAAGCAACTGAAGGCAAGCAAGGGGTCACGGCGCTTGAAAGTGGCCTTACAACTTCTCTTACACAGATGGACACCAACATCCATCCAGGACGGCGCCCAGTAAGCTGGTCGACAGTTTTACAGTAAATACCCCTTATTTTGGCCGTCAGCTTCATCGAAGGGTTAATGGACGATCCCATTAATGTTTCTGTCATCGCTGTTGCCATAGTCATCGTTCTTTCTCTTCCCTTCTCGGCGACTGCGTCTTTACCCGTATTTTTTTTTTCCTTCGGAGAAAAGGAACTTGCTCGAAGAGGTGGCTTGTGGCATTAATCTTCCCCTGATTACCCCTTTTAATTTTCCCTTCCGAAATCTGTGGCCCTTAATGTATTCTGTTCGAGGTAATTTGTTATCATTAGATCTCGTTCGCGCGCGCTCTCTCTCTCTCTCAGAAGAAGAAGAAGAAGGAGAAGAGGGCGAAGACGAAGAAGAAGAATTAAGTCTCTCTCTCTCACTCTCTCTTTCTCTCTCTCTCTCTCTCTCTCGAAGAAGAAGAAGAAGAAGAAGAAGAAGGAGAAGGAAGCGAAGAAGAAAAATTAAGTCTCTCTCTCTCTCTCTCTCTCTCTCTCTCTCTCTCTCTCTCTCTCTCTCTCTCGCCAACTTTCATATTTCCTTCCCCGTTTTTCTATTCAAAAGGTAAATTTTTTCTTCTTTTCATTTCATGTTTGAGGGAATGTGAAAGTTGCAGCCTTCTCAATTTTTCCAGTTTCTGGATATTGAGTTTTGAGTTTTTCATTTCTTTTTTTAATTCTTATCTCAACTTTCCTATATTTCTTATTTTATATTTTTCTTTTATTTTGTGTCTGCAGGTGATGCTTGTAAATATTTCTTTCGTTTGATCTGGTGTTTGGTAATTTGCAAGCCAGTAGATTTAATGCTCTTTCTTGAGGTTTAACTCTTTCGTTGGTCCAGTGATGAGAACATTACTGACAGTTCTGTTTATCACTGGAAAATTGTGTACTCAGCCATCGCTTATTTCTTGACCACAGGGAATTATTCTCCGGTCGGCGCTTTTGGTTTTTCCTTTTTTTTTTAGAGAGAGAAATCCAGTTCGTGGTGCCATCTAGTGTTATGTAAAATCTCATCTCGTACCTCGGTCATTTCTCTTCTCAATCGACATGTTTTCATGTTGGGAAATATTAACTAATACTCTTTTCCAAATATTTTATCTTGTTGTGTCTTGCAACTTAAGGATTCTCTTTGTTTTCCTCGTTCCCGTTCTTTTATCCTTTCTGGAGAGGTTTATATATATATATATATATATATATATATATATATATATATATATATATATATATATATATATATATATATATATATATATGTATATATATATATATATATATATATATATATATATATATATATATATATCTTTACTATACTCTAAGTGTTCTAAAAAGTTAAAAATGTCCATAAAACAATATTCACTAGTGAATAAGATACTGTACAGAAGTTGTTGTTATTCGAAATATATGTTTTCAATGTGTAAATAAGCCGTTTTTTTATTGGCATTTTTAACTTTATATATATATATATATATATATATATATATATATATATATATATATATATATATATATATATATATATATATATATATATATATATATGTAAATACAAGGACGTCACACAAGAAAACTGTTACGGTGATTCCTTCCATACAAATGCGCATAAAGCCCTCATCCAGACATCCACTATTACATAACCCCCCCCCCTTCCATTTCCCGAGTGTTTTACCAACCAGTATGTTCCCGTCTTGCTTTACTCTCGTTTTCTTCGGTGGTGACGTCACTAACACCTCCATTGTTTCAGAGGGTCGCATCCAGCTTTTTCCCGCTTTTACGTTCTCATATAATTCTATTATTGTAAGATTTTACTTGAATTGTGTATGTACGGCACGACATACATTTTATGTAGGTATAGGCTATAGCCTATATATGGCTGCGATTGCAGTATGTTTCGACGGAAGACAGTACTTTTATAATGAAGCTGATACGTTGATTTACAACAATGCAACAATGGAATGGGAGTTCTGGTTGACAAAAGTTGCAATAATAATAATATAATAATAATAATAATAATAATAATAATTATATTGTGTCCATGTAGTGTTCGTGGTGTCAGCTAACAAAAATAGTTCCTGTGGCACATCATGTAAACGAAACCATTTCTCATGCTGAGCAGATATGAAAACGGCTATAATAGAGTAGAATACAACCATTTTTGCTATTTGGAATGTTCCAGTGTTTTATTTCATTTTGAAAGCTTCCAGCACGACCCCGTCTCAAGGCTGTAGAGAAGCGAATCTTTTGCTCAAGTCTTTTAGAATGTAATCGAGCGAGGTAGCTTGGGCAGTATGCTTTTGACACGAAGCTGGTAGTACTTTTGCAGTTCAGGTTTTATGATAGAATAAAGTAGCCATTTGCCGTCATCCGTGGTTTCGTCTAGGGAAAGAAGAGAAAGGTTACGCACATACACATATGTGTAATATATATAGGCTATATACATATACATATATATATATATATATATATATATATATATATATATACAGACAGACTACGCTCGCTCCATTTTATCCCAGTAAATATCGTTACAACTTTGGGCAACCACCATCACATGCCCTTAAGCTCTCCGTTTCGACCCCCCCCCCCGTCAACCAAACCCAAACCAGTGTTTGAAAGCCCGTTCAGCCCCACGTCCCACTTCCCATTCTACCCCCTCCCCAGGTGGGTGGTGGGGGATTGGGAGATGAGCAAAACCTGTTGCGATGACGTCACGCTGTTCAAACGGAGGTTGGAAGTTGATTCACGATAAACCTCTTTTGTATATTAAATATTCTTTGTTTGAATAGAAAGTGATCTCATTCGGGATGTTTTTGTCCGTTTCATTTTTGTTTGTCTGTCGCTTTTAGGCATGATACCTCTTGACAGGCATTGCCTGGCAAGCTCAGCATCGCTGTTTGAAACTGAAAGTTTTTTTTTTGTTTTTTTGTTACTGACTTAGATTCTGAGGTTGTTAGGTCATTTCCATTTAGAGCTTGTTTTGTTGGGGACGATTTCAGTGTTTTCTCTAGATTTTATTTAATATACATATATTTTTGGAGGAACTGTACGTTTGCCATAAACTTTCAAGATGAATGATGATTTTAATGTTGCAAAAAAAAAAAAGTAATTTAACTGAACCATAAAACCTCTCTCATGCGCAGGTTTGCATTAATATGTAGCATTAAGTGACTATAGGAAACAACTTAGTAGTATTGTTTTAAAGGTAAAGGAGACTGTATGAACATATTTTTTTTTATATTCATAGTAACTCTTTCTAATGCCAGATATTCAGTAACCTTTTACTTTCTAAAGCTGGAAGATATTTACAACCTTGTTGAGGCGAAAATTTGCATGAGTAATTATAGTCAACTTAGGCTAAGCCTAACGTTGACCTTCGTAGATAATTCATGTATTTATTTATTTGTTTTTCACGTTGCTTATTTCATGTGTGTGTGCGTGTGTGTGTATAAAGCCTCCCTCATTTTACAACGTACACAGACATTCTTTTTAATGAAGGACAAATTCCTAAGGCTGTTCTGGACATGTGAAGGTGAGGACAAATGTCACATTTCAACGGACCTTAGTTTTCCTCACAGGTGATGACAAATTCTCTTGTTGAACAGAACTCAAGTCTTTTAGGCATTTCAAATACTCAGTGAGGGATTACAGACGGTTGTATTTTGCAAAAACGCAAACATACACAGAAAATATATTATCTATATATCTATCTACCTATCTTTCTATATATATGTGTGTGTATCTGTGCGTGTTTGTAGAATAATTCCTTATAGTCTCTCAATAAGTATCTGAAATGCCTGCAAGTATTAAGTTAAACAGGAGAAGTGTAAATGTGTAGTATATTTGAGAAATCGATGAGTAAGTCTCTCCCGACTGAGTCAAAAAATATATTTAAAGAACCCAAAATATATGGAGGTTTGTTTCCACAGTGTAAGATGTGATGATGAATTAAAGTGAAGTAATTCAGTAATTTTGTAGGTTAAACCGAAAACCTTATAGGAGGGCGGAAGGTTTTATTACATTTAATAAGAGTAGAACGTATGACTTCATGTCAGTAGTATTGATAAATTATGGAATAAATACAGTTGCATTAATCTTAGGAGAATAGGTTATTTTGAATACATCGGAACGCCTTTGAAACAAAAAAAAAGGGGGGAGTGAAAAATGAAAGCGGTAGACCCATTTGAAAAGATGGCAAGTTGTTGGAATTTGTAGAAGGGTGAGTTAGAGAGAATGGGTAATAAGCTATCACATAGCAATTCTTTTCAACGTAAAAATTACATATGGGACTACTTCCTTGCGTTCTGCTTAATGTGATATGATTGAATTCAGTTGTGACGTTTATTTCTATTAACTCCGTTTCAGATGAGATGGAATATATTCTTAACAACAATTAACTGGCACGCATTCCAATTAATGTGTTGGAATTGTTGCTTGAAGTAAATTGAAACCAGTTAGTGGAAGCAGGAGTTTTAGATGAAAGGATTTTTAATATCTGTAACTTCGGCGATAGTTCTGAGAGTTAATTTGAAGTTTGGATATCATGCTAAGCGAGTCATGTTTTTGTTTTTAATATCAAGTGTTGAGAGTTGTCGGAGAGTTTATGCTGTGTGTTTTCTTAAGGCTTGTTTTTCGTTTGTAGGCGGAAGGAACTGGAGATAGAAAAACAGTAGAAACAACGAGACAAGAACTTGCCACGTCCTATTGTGTACAAAGTCTAATAATACAGGAGCTTCGGTCGGTGTACAATTCCCGTAAATATTGGCGCTCTTTATGTCACATTCATTGAGAAATATAAGGAAAAAGAGCTAATCATAATCTCGGCTTATTATAAAATGCATTTATGGTTTTCACCTTCAAGACCTAAACGTCACGCTTTGGATTATGCCTTAGGAGTAGCGCAGAGGAGCAGTAATCTCCCTCCATGTTGGGGATTGGGGAATGGGGTCACATTATCACCTAAGTTGCAAAGTTCACTCCCCAAGTTGGGGCGTTTGGGGTCGTCTGTCTGTGACAGAGTACGCAATTGAGTTTGCTGAGTTTAGTTGGTGCCTGGAATTAAGTGGATAGCAGTTCTCAGCTTCTGGTCCTTTCTATAAAAGGCTTGAGTGCTTCGCTGCTTCTGTTTAGTGATAAGTGATTCCACATTTTTATTGTGCCTTCTAATGTAGTTTTGTAAGCTGATACATTATTTATATTCTTAATAGGCAGGGCATTTTTTTTTTGTCAGAACAATGATTAGTTTTAGATATTTTAATTATTATTTCATAATGTTAGTCCGTACATTTGAACACGTTTGAGATGTGAAGATGTTATTAATTTACTGTTTTATTTACTTATTATAATTCTCTTAAGGTTCTCTTGTGTGGTAATAATTATTTTGGAATATATTTCATCAGGTCAAACTGTGGTAATGTTAGGCCACTTCTATTCTCAATAAAACAAACTATATAAATGGTCATATGGAGGTTACCCTGAACTAGGGGTTTTGATAAACATAAAGACGGGTGTTGATGCTAATTACATACTTGAGAAACCTTTCAGTCTATTTGCTATAATGTTTACATGTGATTGAAATCAATTTCTAGTAGGCCTAACCTTGACTTTCTGTGGCCATTGATTGATGGCGCTTAATGCTAGTGAAGGGAAGAGATTGTGTCGTTTTTTGGTTGTTTTTCATTCATACAGATGTATATTATATATATATGTATAAAATATATATATATATATATATATATATATATATATATATATATATATATATATATATTTATATTTATATTTATATTTATATTTATTTTTTATTCAGTTTATTATTATAAATTATATCTATATAAATACTCATATATATATATATATATATATATATATATATATATATATGTATGTATGTATGTATGAATGTATTATACGCACACAGTATCCTTTGTTATTCAGCTGACATTTATGTTTTTATACAAGTACATTCACTGGTCAGATCCAGTGAATTAGCCTTCAGTAAATTGAAAAAAAAAAAATTGCTGTACAATTTTGTGAAGATTGGTCTGTGGCGTGGTGTGGAAAGCTAACCCATCCCTAGTCCTCAAAAGGCACCGGTCGTAGGCCTGCCATAACCCTATTGTTGGAGCTAATTTTCATTTTATTAATAGCTGGCGGGACTTAGGCCTAAACGCCTAACGGTCGACTCCTCCATGTATTATAACTGTGAAGTGGATGACCAGTTGTTTGTTTTTCGTGCGCTTGGTTTTTCCTTCTGTTGCCGGGATGTGTCCTTCGTTTTTGGTAGAGGTTTCGTATGTTTGGTATTAGTACTTTTCTCTAGTTTTACGATGAAGATTCTCTCTCTCTCTCTCTCTCTCTCTCTCTCTCTCTCTCTATTATATATATTATATGTATGTATACATATATATATATATATATATATATATATATATATATATATATATATATATAGAGAGAGAGAGAGAGAAAGAAGAGAAGAGAGAGAGAGAAGAGAAGAATCTTTTATATCTATTGTTAAACTTAACAAAAAATGCAGCACACACACAAGCACACACACACAAACATACACAAACACACATACATACATACATACATACATACCTTTTTCCTCCAAAGACACGTCCATCCCTCCTTTCAAAATCTTTCGTAGAGGTCCTGCTAATTTCCATGTTTCATTTATGAGTCAACCGCTTCTGTTCTTCCAGCATCCTCACTGCTATCCATACCCCCCACCTTCATGGCTTCCTTCAATCTCAGTCTCGCTCATATAATCATTCTCAAACTTTTCCCAGTCGCAATAACTTCACATGACGTACCAACTTGTGCAATATTTCTGCAAACATTAGTCACTCCATGCACTAGTCAGGAAACCCGTTCTCTTCTCGCAGATTTGCACCCACGTTCCCTCTCCTTCCTGTGACGTCACTCATCAGTCCATTCATAAAGATATTAAACAGCTGCTGTATGGTGACATAACACACCCTTCTCTGAGACCCCTTTTTGTAATCAGAGCAATCTCTCTCCGGTGTGTTGTTAAGTTTTAGATACTCTCAGCATGTTGTCTTTTATAGTATACCTTCGTAACTCCTCACAGCATCACACACAAACACACACACTCACACACATATATATATGTGCGTGTGTGTCTCTGTGGGTGTGTGCATGTGGGTAAGTATGCATGCACGTATGTATGTATAATATGTGTATGCATCATTCGATTGATCTCATTGTTTTCTTATGGTTGGCTGATGTTTTCATCTTCACTGTTGCTGTTCTTATTGAAGCTACATAATATAATAGTTTCTGCTGTGTGTACGCCTACGATCTGGTACGAAAAAGATAGTAACTAGAATCGCCAATCCTATAGGTGATAATCTATGGCAGAAGAAACAATCTGAAAATAGCAAGCGACTAAACACCAGCTGTGAGACTAAAGAGGACAGTCATTGACTTTCCAGGGTAAACGTCGTTTAAACTGCTTCGTGCGTAATGCAGTCCTGGATAGAACTAGATATCAGTAGATTATTTAGATGACCCAACACATGGAGAAAGACCTGAATAAATTGTTCATTGATTTCTTCATGCAATACTGAGTTAGTCGTCAGTTTTAATTTTCATTTTCTAGTGTTCTCGTTTGGTATGCTCGCGACAAAATCTGTGATGATAATGACCTCATCGGAAATAGGCATATAAAAAATTACCTTGGTATTTCGCAGACGTTGAGTTCCATTCTGGCGTCGAAACTCTAGCAAGCCTCAGTGACTTCGTTGGATTATACAAGAGTCTGTGAAGGTATACTTTTTCTCCAAGTCCCCCCGACCTCTCATGGTTAGGCTAGTTCGATCTACTGTAGGTCCGTGAAAGTAGAGTCATTGTTATTATTATCCAGGTAGCCTTTATATAGGCCCACAAAGTTTCTCCTCCATTCCTTTTGTCCTTATCATGTTGCCTCTTTTTGGTGCAATTGCTACCAAACTTTTGGTCCAAGATTTCTGCTGTCTTTCATTGCGTTCGTTGTGTTTCTGTCCATTAATTTTGTTGTCTTCATATTCCAGTACACGATGCGTCTGAGAAATCTTGGCATATATGTATGCGTGTGTGCGCTCCCACGTGTATGTAAAGATATATATATATATATATATATATATATATATATATATATATATATATATATATATATATATATATATATATATATGTATGTATGTATATGTGTATAATTTAATAGTTTTGTAAATACTTGATAAGCTACCTTTGGAAGAGAATTGCTTGCTGTGTATGTGATTCACATGACCACCACAGTAGTGCAGTCTGCTGTCTATAGAATTCCTCTTATCAGCGCAGTTTTCAATTTTAATGACTGATAAGACGCAATACCCACCGCGTTTTGTACGTATCGTATAACGTAATGAGTGGGCCAAAGAATATCCTATTATCTTACGTAAGTTTGGCTTTTTTACTCAGTTCGTAATGTACTGTTCCTGGTTTTTATAATCTTTCGTTTTTTTTAAGATGTGAGGCTCTTAAATGAATTAGGTGCCATTCTTTTCTTTCTGGTGTTCCCTGCCCCCCCTACATCCCCCACCCTCTTCACATCCCTTCGTCGTTGTGGGGATAGGGTTTGGAAAATATGAAGACATGGCGATGGAAAGTAGAGGATGCCTTCAGAGGCTGGAAAACTGATATTTTGTTGTGCTTACTCGTGAAGCTGCGGCTGTTGTCCCATGTTATTATATTTAATATGTCTACTTTCCAATCTGTTTGCGAGATTAAAAGTTTTATTTGTTCTTAAATTTCCAGGTGTGATGAATGAAAGCTAGTCTTACAACCTTTTGTTTGTATTACCGGGACTTGTCAAATGCTGTGTGTGCTTGCGCCTAGCCTGTGTGACTTGATTTCATATATAATTATGTCTGCTATACTGAGTCTGACGTTGATGTGGAATGGATTCTTGAGTACTGCTGTCAACTGAGTTGCAGACGCTTCGTCGCGGATGTTTGTGGTTATACTAGTAGCAGCCAGTATTGGCATATTGTATGTCATGGCTCCCTTATTGTAGTTCCCGGAATACACTGGGCATTACCCTTGAGTTGCCCCATCTTGTAGTCATTATGTAATGATTATGAGCTACAAGAGTATTTATTAATGTACTGTATAGAGCCACGATGCATCTTCTCTTGTTGTAATGGCAGTGACGTTCATTACTCATCGTCATGACTGTAATGGAATACCAAAATCATCTTATAGCACCAAAAGGAAAACGCTGTCTTCGTCTTTTGTAATGTTTGCATGACGAGCCGAAAAATAATCGCCCATATAAAAGTGAAATGGTATTTATTTTGCAGTCACTGAGTTTTTGCACTCGGTGAGTTTATTTGATTTTATTTTCGTGGCGTAACTTTGCGAGTTTCCGTTTAATCTACCCGGGCACTTAAAACCCTACCAGCTGCGTATGAATCGTAGCTGGATTATATATGATGGGCCCTTGCCGGGTCCATTGTGGCGAAATAACAAAAACGACAATACTAAGTGTAAGTGTGTGAGCTTGCGTTTCGTAACACACTGCGTGCGTGCGAAACTGCGGTGCTGTCAACTGCTGATTACGAGTGTTTTTGAAAGAAACCGGACGTGCGGCTGGGTTCGTGTTTGTGTGGGACGTTTTCATAATTATTTGCAAATATTTCAGAAGCTGACTCGGGTGTTCTGTCAGAACATTTTCCTCTTGAAGCTTTACGCATTAAAATCCTGATTGCATTGCATGGATGATTAGGTACTGTCTTTTATTGGATTTTAGAAATTCCATTAAGATAAATCTAAGAAGAGCAATTGCGGATTTGGTCTTCCATTCTCGAATTTCAATAAACCTCTTTCTGAGAGATTTGAGCTTTTGTTTTCCTGTTCTTGGGTTTTCCTTGGCAGATGAATTTGTCCTTTCCTTGGCCCTTCGACAATCGGTGAATCTCTCTCTACAACCTACCTCGACTAAAGGTTAGGCTAATGTCGTCTCTTTTCGCCAGTAGATGTGATGTCTATTACACTGATATATGTGTACGTCCTCAGGTCGTTGTTTGTATTCACACTAGGCTTCGTGATGATCTGTTACGATTGACATTACTGTCAGTGTCTTTATTATGTAATAATTGTCTTCTGATTGTATTTTATAATAAACAGAACAGTATTTGAGGCCTTTTTTTTGAATAATTGATGTTGCTGGATTTTGACTAGTTTTGATATTTTCGGCCGTATTAAAACATTAATTGCGATGTATAATATATAAGTAATACATATTTTGAGCGTACTTGTTTCGAATATAAATCGATATTCCTTTGATTATTTTCAATATATATTTTTATTTCATGTTATTTTGAATATAAATTGTTATGGTCTATATTCGTTTAAATTTCTGGTCGTTATTGCCCTCTTTATTTCGAATATATTAATAGTTATTGCTTTCAGTATTTTGAATATTGATTGCCACTGCCTTAGCTGTTTTGAATAATAATCATTATTGCCTTCATTATTTTGAGTATTCATCGTTACTGCCGTGATGATTTGGGATACTGAATATTATATACAGCATTACTTTATTTGCTGTAATGATCCCGGGAAGAGATTTCCCAAGGAAGGCTGAAGCTTTGGAGGGACTTCTGACAGCGGGAGTGTGTGCTCGCTTGCTTGCGTATGTTTGTGTTTGTGCGTATGTTTGTGTGTAGGCAGTCTGGTGGCCTTGTAGCATGGCCACCGAGAGTACTCTCGGTGGCCATGCTTGTAGGCACCTCGCCTATGGAAGGAGATATAATGCCCCGGAGTGTTCTTAGGTCTTTTGTCCGGCTTTCCGGGTAGGGTAGGCCCTGTCCTTGCTTTCCTCCTGTCCTCACATCACCGGCGCCTGGATTCCACTTGATTTTGTTTTCCCTTCTGGCCGTATCTTTGATCTTCAAGTCTTTTGTTTTCATCTAACAGCGCCGAGGTTTGTTTCGTCGATGTGTTCTGTTTGGTGAAGGTGGTTTTTCTCTTCTTAGATTTTGGTGGTTATTGGGTTCTCCGATACCATTTTTCACGTACTTTGTGTTAATTTCTTGTTTGCTTTATTATAACGACTATATTAAACAACTTTCTTTATTGTTACATATTATTCTGGACAGAAGCCTTTCGTAGATGTGTTCTTTTGGGTAAGCTGGTTTTGATCTTCTCAGATTTGGATGTTCAGTTCATCAGTACCAGTTTCCCCATATTGTGTATTATTTCTTGTTTTCATTATTATAACTACTCAAAACAAACAATATTCTTTTATTATTTTATTATAAAAAGAAGCTTTGCATAGATGAGTTTTTTCTGATAAGCTGGCATTTCTCTTCGTAGATTTTGGTGTTCAGTTCTTCCGAACCATTTTTCCCATATTGTGTTTTATAATTTGTTTTAATTATTATAACTTCTCATAACAAAGAACATTCTCTCATATTATAATTAATTATTATTAAGAGAAATCGATTGCACGGTAGCTCAGTGTTAACATTATTCCCCAAAGGCTGTTACTACTATAGACCTGACGTGAACAGCTCTTCCAACTGGCATCGGACCAGAGCAGTTGTCGCTCGTTTATTTGTTTTAAGTTCTGTTATTTTTATTTGTGTGGAGTCGCTTCTTTTATTTGTTTCAAGTTTGGCTGCTGTAGATGCTTTCCAATGAATTTTAGTGCCGTTAGCACGGTTTATTTATGATTATTTGTTTTTGGGGGACTTCGTTTTTAAATTGTTTTCAATTCGGTAATTTCAAGTTGTTTTGAATTCTCCTACGTTGGCTTTTGCATCGTCAGTTGGCCTATTTCCGTTTTAGGTCCGCTAATATTTCTCTTCGTTCTTGTCTGTGTGGTTTACTTTTCTTTGTTTCATATATTTTTTTTTTTCATTTTCGGTATTTGTATATTTCTTTGTATAGGAATGAACTGATCTAATCATAAGTTTTTTCATAATAATTGTAATATCGAAGTGTTTTCCAACTAGTAGGGTGTCAGTGAAGATTTTTAGGTATGCGTGCCTAACTTTTGTTGTGTATTGTATGTGAATAGCTGGTGGAACACTTTCATGAACCTGTATAGGAACAGCATTATTATTCTTATGGCAGCAAAGTAGAATACATTCGTTAAGTTTCAAATTCAGTCGAATTATAAAAGTTCTTAGTACGAAATTTAAGATTAGTTATTAAAGTAGTTCGTAGTACGAAATTTAAAGCACTTTATATAACATTAATATTAAAGTTTATTGTGTCAAATTAGGAAAACAGAAGTTTATAGAAAAAATACTGTATAACTAAAGGAAAAATATAACAGTTAAATGTTTAAAATTATCGTAAAACATTTAGTATCAATTCGTAATAAAACAATTGGGATCAAATTAAAATATAGATTGCAGTAAGGTATTAAACGAACTAAATCAGAATAAAAGAAGAATAAAGTGTACTACTCTGTCAAAATCTGAGTTTACTACATTGTCCAATCTTAGCCCTAGGTTTCTCCTATCACCTTTGTCCCCCACAACTGAGGAAAACCTGTCTCTCCTCTGAAGGCTCTACATACCTTCCCTCAACCTCTTCCCTGTCTTTTTCCCACCGCCTCTCTCTCCCCCTATTTGTCCTCCGGAGAGTGTATATAGCTTTGAAATACGATATTTCAGTGGAGTGACGACGCTTTTGAAATAAGAATTCCCCAACCTGTTTTTTGGGGACCAGAGTACGGTAGATGACAAACAGGCCCTAATCACAAACTACGACATCTTCATAGAATAATGAAAGAAGTGGCTCGACATTTTATCATTTTAAGATTCGAGCTTCATTTTGGGATACTGTTTTATGCTTATTTTACTCTGTCCGTTTATAGGTACGTACGTCAGGGCTTTCTTGTGGACAGTGTCTACGTGTTTACGTTTTAGCTTTCTTCCCCTGCATTTTCCCAATATTTTCGTAGGTCTGTCTCTCTGTATATGTTAGTAACCTGTTGGTTCTTAGCCACGTAAAATAAGTCTAATCCTTCGGGCCAGCCCTAGGAGAGCTGTTAATCAGCCCAGTGTTCTGGTTAAACTAAGGTATACTTTACTGTTTAATGCTTTGTATTAAGTTAAGCATCCCTTTTTTGTTGATCGTAAATTTATAAATTTGCCTCAACTAACAACTATCCATACACGTATTTGTCATGACATATTCCGTCATTCTGTTGGTGGGTGATTTAGATTCTTCAGTTGGTTTGATTTGTTCATCGCTCTTGTAAATATGGATTGCGTGGCATACCCTTGGGTTAATCCGAAACAAGGATGAGTGTTGTCACTTAGTATGAAAGAAAGCTTCATGTCGTCAGAACTTCCTTGTATGTATTAGGTACTTCTTAATCTTTTTCATGTATTTTTTCTTTTCGGAAGAAGTGACTTACCAAGATGCTAATGGGAGAAGAACTTGACCTCAAAATTCTCACGCTTCCATATTGTAAGAGCTTACTTAACCCCTAAGACCTTGGGGGTCTCTCTCTCTCTCTCTCTCTCTCTCTCTCTCTCTCTCTCTCTCTCTCTTTTTATATGAAAGGACAGCTTTTGGGAATATTATACAACCCGTAGTCGTAATTTATTCCTCACCCTTTTCCATGTAAAAACCTAGTACTGCGTCGGGAGCCTTTATTAACAAAAGAAAGAATGGAATATGTTTTTCCTTTAAGGGAGGTCAAGCCTCCGGGAATTTTACTTTAAAGTTGTAAGAATGAAGTGAATGACCTCTTTGGTTTTGAGGTCCTTTTGTTAGGTCGAGGCGAATGAATATTGTCAGGTATGGGCTAGACAATGACGGGCCAGTGCGTTTTCTTGCTAATGAGAGAGAGAGAGAGAGAGAGAGAGAAGAGAGAGAGAGAGAGAGAGAGAGAGAGAGAATCTTATGAATGTTTTCACCCCGATGGAGTTAGGATTACCTCGTCAGAGCTCTCCTTTTGCGATTGTGAGATGGTCTCTCTCTCTCTCTCTCTCTCTCTCTCTCTCTCTCTCTCTCTCTCTCTCTCTCTCCGAAATTAAAAGTAAACTCAACGGGAGTCGTTAGTCCTATCGAGAACGTCTCATCGAAATTGGCTTTCCTATTCCGTTTTAGGCGATCTGTCATTTATTTCATCACATAACTTTAACGAATATCTCGGCATCATCCCTCATTCACGAAGTGATTTTCCTCATGCGACATAGTTTTTCATGTTCTTCCTGATAAAAGGCTCTTAATCACTCCTCCCGCTTACAAATATCATTTAATTCTCCACCACCCAAATATCTCTCAATCTTCCCTCATCAGTGAAATGTCTCGTAATCTTTCCGCCCCTCAAATAATGTCTTGTTTTTCTTCACCCAAACAAAATAACATCTGTGGTCCCCTTCTTCTGTTCGTCTCTAATGGCGTGGCTTAATTTCCCCCAACTTCACATAACACCGTAATATACCCAATTCACAAAACGGCCTACCCCTTCATAACATCTTCAGATCATCCTTCATTCCCCCCATCCACATACCATACCTTAATCCTCCCCCATCCATATAACACCTCTTAATCTTTCCCACCTGCTGAACGTATCGTAATAATCCTCTACAAGTACATAACATCCCGCAATTTTTTCCCCTCCTTTGTAACATCCTATTCCACCTTTCCTTATAATGTCTCTTGATTCTCCCTCGTCCTCATAACATCTCTCAGTCGTTACCTTTCTTATAGTGGCGTCTCTTATCCCCCCCCCCCCCATTCATTTTAATTCCCCTCTCCCGTGACGTTTCCTAATCCTACCACTCTTTTGTAACGCCTCTTTATGGCAGGACCAGTTATTCTTGATGCCGCCGTTGCCTTAACCTTGAACAGCCTGTATTTCTCTGAAAAACAGAGAGAATCCTGGAAATGTCTGATGAATGGTTTCGCTTGTACAAGGTGAGAATTACCTCGTGGAGGCCTTCCTGTTTTGATGGTACAGGTATATATTTTTCCAGCTATGAAAACCCACGCCTAGTTTTTCAATTCTCTCTCCTTCTTCAGCAGCAACCCACAACAATCGCTCACATCTAAATACATAATTCATAGCTTAGGTCGTAGATGAAATGGCTCTGAATTTTTAGGGAACGCTCCCATCTGTCCCTTCTCGTCCCGTCCGAGAGTCGAATACAAGTAGCTTAGTTAGGACCTAAACGCCCTACCACCCGAGGTATGAGGTTAGAGAGAGAGAGAGAGAGTAGAAAACTATTTTTTTTCGACACGCATTGAAGAGTGTCTGGCAACTTGATGATACGTTTACTTGCCCGGCATTGCTTAGGAGATCTTGACATGATATAGACAGGCCAGGTGGTTTCTGTGCTGATAATGGCCCCCCAAAAATCAGTATGTTGTTATTAATAAATATCTATGGGCCAGTAAGTTGTGTGTACTATTGTTAAAAAGAGTTGGTAATATTATTATTGTTACAATATAACCTATACGGTTAATTGTCTATGAATAGTTTATTCCCTTGCCAACAAACTATAGAAGGCGTAATTGCTTTTGAGCCATTTCTTGGATAGTATTAACCAGATTTTCCTGCGGGCGAAAGCATTTCACGCCAGACTGGAAATCCGATATCCTTTAGTGAAACGAAATTGAGTTCACTTGGCGAAAAGAATAGAGAGAAAGAAAGGCGAAGAAATACAGACTGGTCTGCTGTTGCGTCGAAGTCAAGTTGAAAGCTGGATGTTGGTGTTTTCGTTTTTACTGTTGACCATATTGCTTTGTGCATGTGGTCATCCTATCTGAGCGTTTTATTCGATATAGTCACGAGGTCTTCTTGACTTTCGGTAACTTTAGATGGCGTCTGTGGTACTGGATACTCTCTCTCTCTCTCTCTCTCTCTCTCTCTCTCTCTCTCTCTCTCTCTCTCTCTCTCTCTCAGACCTTTGCATTCTGAAAACTAGCCGGGATGGACAGATAGACAAGTGCTTCTTAGTCTGCGACCGTTTTATTTATTTATTTATTTTTTTTTTATCCTTTTTTAGTATTCTCGAAGGATGTGACCGGGGTTGTTCAAGATTATGATAATAATATATTATGAAGGGAAGTTTCCCGCTTGAAGAGGAAACTCGAATCTTGCATTAAGTGTGAGCGTGGTGCGTGATTTTTTTTGTTTTTTTAATTTAGAAGTTTTTCATCTTTTCGTCTCGGAAGATCTTACGAACTTCTGAATATCATAAGCATGTCAAAGTTAGAACATGATAGGCACTTTGAAGTCGCCGAAGCGCCACATGACGTTAGCTTAGACACCTAACTTTTAATAATGACGTAACTTAGAGGCAGACTTTGAAGGATCATTTGGCCAGAGAGGCCTATCTCGCACTAATGAACCAACTTTGTAAAAAGGTATGAAACGCAGATTTTTGCCTCCCCCCACACCACCCCACCCATCTCTCTCTCTCTCTCTCTCTCTCTCTCTCTCTCTCTCTCTCTGAATAGGAAGGAAAAATCTGCGTAATTAAAAGTTGTATTTTCTTTTTATTTTATCTAACTACTTTATTTCTGTGAATTTTGCTTTTTTATATCACTTTACTCTTCTAATTGCTTTGTAAGGCACTTATTCATTTTAACTCTCGTTTGATATTAATAATAAGGATGAGTAAAGTATAATTCCCGTTACCCCTCTTTCTTGTCATAATTGCTTCGTTGAGAGAGTTTTGATTTATGATTTACATTTATTTCATAGAACAATAGAGATAATTCCTTTTTTTAGTATACATCTGCGCTGTTGATCATTAACATGATTTATGAAGTCTTGGACGGCGAACATTTCCTCTCCTTAATGAACCTCCCCTCCAGTGATGACATCACATCAGTTCTAACTGGGAATGCGAGCTTTTACAACAGTGACACAATAACAAGAAGTCACTGCAAGGTTAGGTTGCCTCGCCTTCTCGTATCTTGAAACTTGATTCTTCAGTACATCCCAGAACCTGCTTGAGTTGCTACGGAGGCCGAAAGTTGATCGTCGCTCTTCCGTGACATGAAAGAGAGAGAGAGAGAGAGAGAGAGAGAGAGAGAGAGAGAGAGAGAGAGAGAGAGAGAGAGTATTGTATATCTGTCGTCTTTAAGGAAAATTGTGCCCATCACTAACTGCACTTTACTATGTTCGTTATTTTTACGCAACACAAGTTACATAGCTAGGTGGATAGAAAGACTTTCGATGGTCACCTGTCCAGATGGCTGCCTGTAAGGCTGAAGTACTCTTGATACCCAGAAAGAAAGACAGAAGAAAAGGTACAGAGTAACAGCGACTGTCTCTCCCTGCCATGGCAATCACGCTTCGACACTTTCACAAGACGTACATTTTCAACTTGCAAGTAATGAGGTGGGGGCGCTTATTTGGCTTTGTCATGCCACCTCTATTGTAGAGGCGGTTTCGGTGAGATTAGACGAAGTGAAGGTGGTGTTGTAGAGGTTTCAAAGAAATGAGAGGTTGTGAGTTGTTTTAGAGGGATTTCAAGGAGGTTGGGGAATGTGGGAGATTGTGGTAGAAGTTGATAATAGAATTGTGGGTATGTTTTAGAACGGTTAAGCAATCCGTTACAGATTGGAACAGTTGAGGATTGTTATAATGATTTGAAAAAGAATGGAGACGGGGGGGGGTGGTGGTGGCGGGGAAGGGGAGAGGTCAGCGCGATTCAAAGGCGATTATCGTTATGAGATGGAGTTGAAGAAGATAAGAGTAGGTGGGTTATAAGGGAGATAACAAACAACCGTTTTGAAGGTTGTTCCAGATGGGCTGAAAGAAGAGGAGCTTGATGTTGTGTGTGTGTGTGTGAGAGAGAGAGAGAGAGAGAGAGAGAGAGAGAGAGAGAGAGAGAGAGAGGTGAGGGTTGGGGAGGGGTTGCTCCGAAACATCGGAACGGAAGTCGGCGGGTTGAGTGACTCTAGTTTTCACCTTGAGAGCAAAATCACTCTGCGAGACGGTTGGGAAAGAGACCAGCAGCTGCGAGATGCCTGGTGGGTTGTGGGTGGGTGGGTGGGCCAGTGATGGTGTGGTCCTCCCTCGCTGCTGCTGCTGCTGCGGCTACAGACGCACTCAGCTGTGAGGGCCTGCCCTTAGGTCTCATGGGTTATAGGTGCTTGGGGCTGGGGTTACAAATATGGGGTCTGGCGGGGGAACTACAGTAGTTTGCGGTACTTGCGGGTACTCCGGTTATATAAGTGTTCGGGTCTAGGATTATCATTTTTATATTTTCAGACCGAAATATAACCTTTGGAATGATATGTGAAAGATAAATAATTTGAAATATCCATAGACTTCATAGACCAGTAAAATGTATACGTATTTTAATCATCTATCAGTGTTCGTTTTAGAAAACATTTGTTAATTGTCCCTGACTTGAATTTCCGCCTCTGGGCCATTAGAAGAAAAAGAAAAATGTTCATTGTGGATATCATGGTAAACACACATGAGTAAGCTTAACACCTTGTTTAGTGTGATTTGCATTAAAAAGTTCTGGAATATATTGTTATCATATCGTACAAAACGCCCATCTGCATTCGTAATGCACACAGACAGATCTGGATCTGGGTCCAGTCACTGATTTTTTGTGCTGACAGTGAAGTTAGTTATTTCTCTGTAATTCAGAAACACCTGGACGCCATTTGCAAAGTTGGTCAGAATGAGTGAATCTGTCTAAGCGGTAGTTCACTCAAGCTTGTATTAGCCTACTTGACCTACAGCGTTTTTACAAAGAGGGCCACTGATCTAAGTGTTCCCCCTCTCAGGAGAGCAGTAAGCTATTTGTGCGTGCATTGTCACATAATTATAACAGTAGGAATTCTTACTAAATCTAAAATAGAACCAAGGGATAGGTGTACCACCACTGGCTTTTTAAGTTTACAAGTTTGATTAGGTAGATTTTTATGTAATTTTTCATCACTTGTAGGTATTCGGTTTTGATTGTGTCGTTGTCTAGTTTATAAAATAATCAATCTTTTTCTAATAAGCTATGTCTTACTAGAAAGAGCACCGTGAAGAAAGCGTATAATGTTGGCTATCTTTAGGGGGTAATCTGTCAGTTAGAATTGTTCCAGATATTTTTCTTGGGTTTCATTCCCAAAACGGTAAAGCAGAGAGCAAGTTCCCCAGTCTGTATTTAGCAGCAAAGGGCGTAGCCCCGCCTATTGTAGAGTTCGAAGGGCGTTCGTAGCCTCGTAGGTAGATGGTATCCAACGGTCTTAAAATGGCTTGGAATGGCTACTCCCTTGGGTATAGGGAGTAACATAATGGTTTGCATAACGTTATTCTTCCTTTTTCTGTTTGTCTTGTGTTTGCTCGTATAAAAATTCGTATTATTATCATTATTATTATTATTATTACTATTATTATTATTATTATTATTATTATTATTATTATTATTATTATTATTATTATTATTATTATTCAGAAGATGAACCCTATTCATATGGAACAAGTCCACGTGGGCCATTGACTTGAAATTCAAATTTCCAAAGAACATGGTGTTCATTAGAAATTTACGGAAAATTCAGTGGCCTTATCTATTCCAGGCTTGTAAGAGAAAGGCAATGAAGTTTAAGGAAAAAAGTGATGTACGTGATCCAGGAAAGGGAGTAGATTGACCCACTTCGTGAAAAATGAAAGGGTATAGGAGTTTAGAGTAATAATTTCTCACCAGATTTATTTATTTTTATGGGGAGGAGACCTAGATGAGTAAAGTAAGCTTAAGTATAGATCTGTCATTGAAGGAAAAAATAATTGCTATGCAACCGAGATCCATTGCACATAGGGACGACTTTCGTTCAAAAAAAAAAAAAGGAATCATTTTATAAAGCCAACCGTTACCGGAAGGCAAAAAGGAAGACGACTCTCTTTTAGGTTTCTGTAAAAGGAAACTATTGTGCCGGCTTTGTCTGTCCGTCCGCACTTTTTCTGTCCGCCCTCTGATCTTAAAAACTACTGAGGCTAGAGGGCTGCAAATTGTCATGTTGATCATCCACCCTCCAATCATCAAACCTGCCCAATTGCAGCCCTCTAGCCTCAGTAATTTTGAGTTTATTTAAGGTTAAAGTTAGCCATAATCGTGCTTCTGGCAACGATACAGGATAGGCCAACATCGGGCCGTGGTTGAAGTTTCATGGGCCACAGCCCATACGGTATTATACCGAGACCACCTAAAGAAAGATCTAATTTAGGCGGCCTTGATTATACGCTGTACAGAAAACTCGATTGCGCCGAGGAAACTTCAGCGCAGTTTTTTACTTGTTTATTTAACCGACGGTTAACGACGAGGAATTCCCAAGAGTAATTGGTATCATAGAAGTTGGAATCTTGGGAATACTGCATCCTCGAGTTTCTTTCAGTCCGCTGAATGGAAGAGGATGTGTGAATGGCTGCTCATGGTAGAGCCTGCCCACTCGTGGTTCCAGGTGGGAATTCACCGCTCGCTCTCTCCCCTTTTTTTTATTTTATTTATTTTTTCTCCTTTTTCGTTTTGTCCTTTTCACCGGCGATGATGAATAAGTGGGGGAGGAGGAGATGGGCCTCGTACTTGTCTTTTTTTTTTATAAATCTTTTTTTTTCTGTATTTCATTTTTATTTTGGCGACGATGAAGAAATGTTTTGGTTCGTAATGGTGAAATTTTGATTCCAGTTCACGTTTTTAGCTGAAATTCGTTTTTATTTTTAACTTGCCTCAAATATTCGTGCGCAGTGATTTTGATTAGGCTATTCTGTTTTAAAACCCACATTTTCATTATTTTTCTATTTGACACGCGAGCATCATTTATATATATATATATATATATATATATATATATATATATATATATATATATATTATATTATATGTATATATATATGTATATATGTGTATAATCAACTAAACTTATGGAAGAAAGAAAATTAAAATTTTCTGTATATGTAACCAACTAATGTGGAAGAAACTAACATATATATATATGATATATATATATATATATATTATATATATATATATATATATATATATATATATATATATATATATATATATATATATATATATGTGTGTGTGTATATTTTAGCAAGTGTGGAGTGTCTCAGAGCCCAACAATATAATGAAAAAAGGGGAAGCACACCAACAGGTCAATTGAGTCATATTTATCCAGTTGCAACGTTTCATTATCAAGCTACAAATGTAATAATATCTAATTAGTACAATAAAATTAGGTGGTAAGTATTAGAATGAAATATTTAAACTAATTTTTATATTTTCAATATTTGTCACCTAATTTTAATGTACTAATTAGTTATTATTATCATTGTAGCCTGATAATGAGGCCTGCTGGCCGGCTTTGAAACGTTGCAACTGAATAAATATGACTTCCTTGACCTGTTGCTGTGCTTGCTGTCTTCATTATATATATATATATATATATATATATATATATATATATATGTATAATATATATATATATATATATATATATATATATATATATATATATATATATATATATATATATATATATATATATATATATATATATATATGTGTGTGTGTGTGTGTGTGTGTATGTGTGTGTGTAATTTATACACAGATTGTTAATTTCTATTTTCTTCCATAAGTTTAGTTGATTTCGAGTTGTTTAGATATAAAAAATTCTTTTGTATTAGTGACAAGAAGTGTTTAAACCACTCATGGCGACTACAGTGACATTGCCTCCATGTCCCAGAATGAGATAAACTGATTAAAAAGAAATTAACATATTTATTGACGCAGTGCTGAGTGGATTTCCAGGTAGCACATTGCTTCTGATTTCGGCAGGTATTTTTGCTTGCTTGCTGAAGCGTCTGTCGTTCTGTTGTGTGTCTTGAATATTGGGAAAAAAAATTGAATAAGGCAAAACACGTTATGACAGCAGGTGCAAAGAATATTGAACCTTGGTGAGTAAATTTTGACAGTCAGTGCGCAGAGCTGTGAACTTCATGAAAGTCGTGTTATTAGGTGTTTGTGAACATTTGAACGCAGCTGCCAAAAAGGACGAACAAAAAAGTGAACGAAACCTGTGAGAGCCATTTGAATTCCTCCTCGGATAAAGACACTTGGAGTGCGTTCGCATTTTTGAGAATTTTATATAATATATTTGCTGCAATTTGTGACTTAATGTCTTCTTTTTCTCTTCAAGGTGTGATCATAGTGACCCTGAGTGATTTCTCAATGTCTAGGTGACCCCGCTTATCGCGTGACCTCTCGCAGAAGCACATGACCGCACAGAAGGTCGCCACCCATCGCTGGTGTTAATTTCCGGAAATAAAAGCGAAGAAAATCGAAAGTCTTGTGACCCCCGACGAAGGAAGACCCACACGCACACACCAATGGGGATTAGATAAGAAAAGTGGTGTTTTCTCTTCTTTTTTTTCTTTTTTTCTTTTGTTTTGTCGGTGACCGCACCTGATCATTCATTCGTCTTGATGTCTCCGTGAGGTAGAAAGTCGACAAGCCGAGCTCTTTCTTTTTCCTTTCCTTGTGTGCGTGTGCGTGAGTGTGTGCGTGCGTGCCTTTGGGTTTGTAGCCGTCAAGGGGTTTGCCTAGCGAGTCTGTGCGTGCTTCTTCTTCGCTCGTGGAAGCAGTCCGTTTAAGCGCGAGAAGCGACTGCTAGAAAGTCGGCCCTTTCTCTCTCTTCAAACCTACCGGGATCAGAATCTCCTCTGGAATTGTATCTCTGCTGATTTTAGTGGTGGTTCTCAATGCGCGCTAAAATGCGGATGCCGAGCAAGAAACAATACAACTTGGTCACGAACGATGACTACGACTCCAGGATTCCCCTCCATCCCGAGGAAGCCTTCAGTCATGGCATCAAGTTCAATGTTAAGGTAAGGATCTTTGCCGTTTTGTCTTCACTCCTTTCGTCTATTACCTGCGTTCTCTCTCTCTCTCTCTCTCTCTCTCTCTCTCTCCTTCTTCTTCTTCTTCTTCTTCTTCTTCTTCTTCTTCTTTTGGTGCTGGCATATTTAGTGAATTTTTTGCATTTATTATGTGTGTTTACCTCAGATTTGTTATATTTTCTCCTTATAATAGTTTTGATTTCATTTATGTTTTAGACTTCCTGGTATGCTCATTCTTACCTGTGTTGTTTCGTAATATAATTTTTTATTATATTTTAATCAGTTATTTGATTTCACTTTTATTTTCCTTGAATATGTTTTCCATATTTCCTTTTTATTTATTAGCGTTAGGAATTTTTTATTTTTTTCTTTTTCCCTATATCTTTTATTGGAAAGGACTGGACCATTTCAATTTAACGTGGACTGGGTCACACTTAATGTAGTGTATATTAATGAAAGCAATTTTCACCTGGTAAGTTATTTTAGATTTCAGAATTCCAACTGTAATGGAAATATAGTGTAAACTTTAATTTTGAAAATGTTCTTAATCTCTCTAACGCTGTGGCAGCCAGTATTCAATAATGTACTTTCATTTCCTGTTATGTATTATATTTATAGTTTACCTTTAATTTTGAAAAGAACTAACCGCTAGGTGAAAAATAGATTGTTTGTACTTTTTCTTTTACATTATCTGTGTCGTTAGTGTCTTTCATTAACAGATGACATCGTAGAAACACACGTATATATATATATATATATATATATATATATATATATATATATATATATATATATAATATATATAAATGTATATATATATATATATATATATATATGTATATATATATATATATATATATATATATATATATATATATATATATATATCTCCACGAGAATTAACACCTGATGGCCTTAAAATGTATATACTGTATAGCCACGAAAGGAAAAGTGAAAAATCTCCAGACTCACAATTTGTGAGTTTGACGATGTGAAAACGAAAGCACTAGCTCCAATAAAATTTTTCATTTTTCATACTCTTTCTCCTCTTCTCTCTCTCTCTCTCTCTCTCTCTATCTCTGTATATATATATTTTATTTATATACATACATATATTATTTATTTATACTGTATATATATATGTATATATATATCATTTATTACTTCTTCAGTATATACACTTAAACAAGCACCCTCGTATTCAACTTCACTAATTTCAGAAATTGATTTATGTTGATAAGTGAACGATTGAACAATATTGAAGAAAAAATAACGAAGCTGCGTAAATACACTATTTAAATGTCTGTGCTTGTTACTGTTATTGTTATTACGCGTTTGAAATGACAAACTCCCAAATGTGGGGAAATTTGCGTTTTATCTTAAAATCCTAAAATCTGTAGGATGTGAGGGGGTAACGCATAACCCAATATATACATCAGTGAGATTTTGCCTTCCCGAAAGTAACGAGATACGTCAGTCAGCTTGTCACGAATGACGCCTCCTTTAGGTGGCAAGGATGTTGGCACTGTAATTGTAAAAAATATGTTATTTTTATTGGCATTCGGTAGAACCCTATTGCTGAAGGCAAAGTTGGTTATTGGTATCATGATGTGCATGTTTTGGATTAAAGATGCCGAATTTTCCATCGTTATCATAAGCAAAACTTGAGAACCCGTTTTCATCAGGTATGTTTTAATATTAAGGGTTGTATTTGTTTTTTAATTCTCGCTCTCCCAACGGCAACACGGCCAAGAGACAATTACAGATCATTGAATATGTTTACAAAGTATCGTTGCTGCTTGAAAATAAGTTCAAAAAGTACTTGGGACCCACCTGGTTTTTCTCTCTCTAAAAAGCGATCTTTACTGTCTTGAACCTTCCATCCCATTTTAGATGATTTCCTTTTATACGTTCGTTCTACTTTAAGGAAGTGATATCGATGGGGTCACCTTTATTAAAGTATAAACTGTCGGTTGCAAGGATAATGAGTGGTTGGGGCCAGAGGGTTCTCATGCATTGAGAGGTCAGTTTTTGGTTAACACATGACCCTCATCCGAGGTGACGGCGCCATATCTAGGAAGTCCTGGTTCGTTACCGGACCACTCCCTTGGTGAGGGCTAGTCTGTAGGATGCTGACGGGAGAGTCCTGCACGCACGCACACACACACACACACACACACACACACACACACACACACACACACACACACAACTGGAAGGATGCTTGATTTAAAAATGTTGGTTTGTGGATACCAGTTGTTTGGAACGGATTACCTGACGGAGAGAGAGGGAGAGGTGGTTGGTTGGAGTGGGTTAGGTGGGGTGTCGTGAGGTTGGGCTGGGGTTTGTTGTAGTTGTGATGATGGCTTGTATCTGTTTGAACTTTCTTTCTTTGGAGGGAGAGAGAGAGAGAGAGATTACATTGTTTGCTTAAAACTGAGGATGCATGATTCATTGGCTTAGTCATATTGTGTAACGTCCGGCCGCCCGGATCCCAGGTGTCATCACCATCATTACATATTATGAGGTTACTAAACCCTCAGGAAAACAGTATAAAAACGTTTGACGTTTTTCTTAAAAAAAATCTGTCATTTTTTATATCATTTGTCATTTTAAACCAAACTATTTTTGTTTCACATGAGGCCTGATATTTTAGGTAAAGAGTCTTTGCTGCGTTTGATGGTAAAGCTTGACATTTTTGGCATAAAATTGTTATCTTTTCAGTGAGTTAATGTTGCTACTTTTGATATTACATGAACCTTGCTTGTTCCCTTAAAAGACCCTTTAAATTTCTCTCAGTAAGCACCATTAGTGTGCATAAAAACAGCTTTATATTTTGTAAAAATATGCGTATAAAAATGTTGCATTTCCTATTAATGGTTTAAATTTTAGGGAAAATGAAGCTTTAAATGTAGCGTAAATGGAAAGAAGCTTTACATTCATTAAAGGTATAGTTTAAATATCGAACCGATGCGAAGCGTTTCATTTTACAAAAGCAAAATATATAATTTTGCTATTTTGCCTCCGGTACAACCAGGAATTTAATTTTTTATAAACTTGATCATCTTGTTGACTGCGATAATTTGGTTAGGCCACGAGGTACATCGTGTGTGTGTGTGTGTGTGTTCGTGTTAGTGTGTATATTTTGCTCTTTCAAACAGAAATAACAGTCCTATGTCATATAGTAATTCACGCCATATTTCACTAATTGAAACCCACGTCAGCTGAAAAAAGCTTTGCAAAATATAAATCAGTTTTTATCGCCAACCGTCAACTGGCAGTATTTTTTCCTCTCCATCTATTTATGTTTTGGCTGAATCACACCATCTAGTCTACTTCATCTTGGCTCAGGTTTTCCTCCTGACGGAGGTCTGTACACATTCTGCCTCCCCCCTCTCCTCCCCCCCTCCTCTGGTCCCACACCATCTCGCCTGGGTAGGCCGTGTTCCTTTGAAGATGTAAATAGCCCCTCTGCCATACTCCGCTGTGTTCTTTTGAAGTGGCAGTGTTTGCTGTGTGGCGTTATGGATGGGAGTTCATGACTTTTCTACGGAGTGCCATTGTTCGTGCGATTTATAAACGTTTTACACCCTTTAAAAAATATTCACGGAATTCACTTCGTATATTGAAGCATTTTTAAGTTTAATTTTGTTATCATAATTCAGAAACGAAGATAAACAATGGCTATAATTGCTTGTGCAGTTTATTAAAAATTTGCATTTTTTAAAATAAAATTTTCACGGAATTCACTTCATACATTGAAGCATTTTAGTTTAAATTTGTTATCAAAATTCAAAATCGAAGATAAGCAATTGTGATCATTGTTCGTGGTAGTTCTTGGTTGGTAAGGTTTGGGAGAAGGGCCTTTGGTAGCTGAATGTACCACTAATAGTAACACTATATATCTTCTTTTCTCTCACAGCTTTCCTCCTCCTCCTCCTCCTCCTCCTCCTCCAACCGTATTTTTTTTATGGTAGAAAGTTTTATGAACCGTGTTACTATGTAGGTAGAGGCGGTAGCGGCCTACTTTTTTTAATGAGGGAAAATATCGTTAACGTGTCTTCGCATTAGCATGAAAGATTGCATTTTGGCTGCTAGTGTTACGCTGCTGGCTGTTTACGTATAGCCTAATGTCTTTACGCGCATGCAGTCGTTTTCTGTATGTTCCTCATATTGTGCATTTTATTTTTGCGCCAGGCGACAGTTGATCGGCGGTCCATAACACACTCATATATACGCATATGTTTTATATATATATATATATATACACATACATACATTATATATATATATATACACACATACATACATTATATATATATATATATATATATATATATATATATATATATACATACATTATATATATATATATATATATATATATATATATATATATATATATATATATATATATATATATATATATATATATATATATATATATATATATACACATACACACACATCCATACATTCACACATGAGCACATATTGAATAGATGGAAATGAAATATGGCAAAAACAATGGAAAAAATTGTCTCGCAGTCATGCAGTGTATCCGCACACTTACAGATAAGAATAACAGAATAATAGATAAATAGATAGATAGGACAACACGAAATGTCAACAACGTGGGTGAAGTAAGGATTACAGCCGGAAGTGGCTTAACTTTCGAGGGATTCGAGCATTTTGGGAAGGAAAGGGCCAATCTGGGATTGAGGTCACAGCTGACGGTGGGGTCAGGGGTCATCAGACTACGAGGCACAGCGGTAAAGAAAAGTGTAGTTGGGTGTTGGGTGGGGAGAGTGTTGGGGTGAGGAAAAAAAGATTGGGAGATGCTGAGTGGGAGAGGGATCTGGAGGAAGGAAAAATCCTGGATACCGGATATGATTTTCCCCAGAGGGACGTTCGACTCGGTGGGAGGGACGGTTGATGAAGTCTGTCTATCTATCAGTCTGTCTGTCTATCTATCTATCTATCTATCTATCTATCTGTCTTTCAGGTTTCGTTTACCAGTTTTTGAATTTTTTTTTTAAATTTAAAGATTTATACAGATTTATTCCTATGTGCTTTAGCGATTACCTTTTAACACGATGTTCGGTGTTCAAAGTTTTTTTTTTTTATAAAATAATAAATACTGAGGTTCTATTTTTCAGAACTGAGTTTTACGATTTAAAAAAAAAATTCGAGCGCCGAATACCATGTTTAAAGTTTAATTTATGAATATGAGACCAACATTCATAAATCAAACCTTTTAACACTGTGTTCGGTGCGCGTAGTTTTTTATTTTTTATAATATCGTGAAACTCTGATGTGAAGAATAGACCCTTGTATTTATTAATTTTTTTTATATTACATTTAATGAAAAAACTCATAGCTCCTTCAGTTTTTTCTTTAATAAATGTACATTTAAAGTCACTATCACATCTTTATCGAGCCCTATTCTTTTTCCCATTAAGCTTCGGTAGGAAAGGAGCGGAAGAGCGTTGTGCAATGAGCTGACAGTATTGTTTAATCTCTTACGAAATAGAGCTCGTTTGGGAAAGAAAAGTGAAAACTGGAGACATATGTGGTATTTGGTTATGTGCAGGTATTACGAGCAAAACCATAATTCAAGAATCAGTAGTTAAAAGGAGAGAATTTGTTATTGATTAAAATGTGAAACGCTGTTATTGATATAGATTGTCCCTTTATTTATGTTTGAAACATTCAAGACAATTATTATTCAGTATGGAAACGTTTCAGTCCTTGTCTGGACATGACCATACTGTGTAATGCTTTTCCTGGTTTCATGACAGTTTCAAACCCGTAGGGGGTTAGTGCTGTCAGTGGACCCCATACCTTGCACTGTAGGCATTACTTGAGGTTCTTTGCAGCGTTCCTTCGGCCCCTAGCTGCAACCCCTCTCATTCCTTATACTGGACCTCCGTTCATATTCTCATTCTTCCATCCTACTTTCCACCCTCTCCTAACTATTGATTCATAGTGCAACTGCGAGGCTTCCCTCCTGTTACACCTTTCATACTTTTTACTGCCCGTTTCCGTTTCAGCGCTGAATGCCCTCATATATAGGTCCCAGCGCTTGGCCTTTGGCCTAAATTCTATTTTCTATTCAGTAACCGTTTCGCACGTTATTTATATTGATCTTGTAATTCTGCAAGTTTGGGAGAAAGGATGGTTGGGGCATTGCAATTGCAGGGGTGCCTGGACGATCCAGTTTCTAGAACGAAGGGATTTCAAACGCAGGAAGCGTGAGAACGCGCGGCAGATTGAGGTGAATGACATGTATGAGGGTGTTGCCGTGCTACTGATGAGGATTCTTGGTAGGTGTTTGGAAATGTTATTAGGATAACTTAGGACAAGAAGGCAACAAGAATTGTTTTGTTTTATTTATGAAATATTAGTTTAATTATTGCATTATTGAACCAATTTATACTTAGACTGAGATGCAGTTTCATCACTCATAAAGAGAACTTAAATTATTTATATATATATATATATATATATATATATATATATATATATATATATATATATATATATATATATATATATATATATATATATATATATATATATATATATATATAGAGAGAGAGAGAGAGAGAGAGAGAGAGAGAGAGAGAGAGAGAGGGGTATATGTTGCTTATGCTTGTGTGCAAACACAGAGAGAGAGAAAGAGATAGATGGTATATGTTGCATATGCTTGGGTGCAAGCAGGTGGAGAGAGAGGATATATGTTGCTTATGCTTATGTGCAAACACACACACACACACACACACACACACACACACACACACACACACACACACACACACACACGCAGACACAGAGTTAAAAGACCTGTTTACTGTCGATCCAAGGGTTCCGTCATCGTTTTTTGACATTTCTAGGAAGAGCCGTATCATCCTGCAAATAGGAAACGTCCTGTTCTCTCCGTCTTCCCTTGTGTAGTGATGATGACCTTGCAGATTGCAATCATGTGGTTGTGCTCTGTTCTTACCTTCGGCTTCACGGTTATTGATCGTCATGATTGGCATTACGCGCTGTGACACTCTGGACCTTTAATGCAGGCCGTCTGTTTTGCTGAATTGATACTGGACCGATTCATTGAATAACTTGAATGTCGATCCTCTGCTTTTTTGCTTAGCATGATAAAGAACTAGAGAGAGAGAGAGAGAGAGAGAGATATATAATTTCGTGAATATCTTATGAATATCCCTGTGGGACGAGGATTACCTTGTCGAGGCTCTCCCGATGTGATGGAATACTTTTAGCTTCTTCTCTCTTTCTCCACTATAGATGAGTACATGTAAATATATATATATATATATATATATATATATATATATATATATATATATATATATATATATATATATATATATAGATATATATATACATATATATTATATTTAAGTTTGGTGACAGATTTTTTTTCCTGACATTTGGAGTGAATGTTGCAGAAAAGGCAATAATTGTCTTCTCTCTCTCTCTCTCTCTCTCTCTCTCTCTCGATTACCTAGTATTAAATTGAACTTCCGGGTCACTTGATGTTATAATACCTGTGTATATGAAGAGAGGGTTAGATTTGAGTAATATACATATATATGAGTATATATATATATATATATATATATATATATATATATATATATATATATATATATATATATACTAATTGCATGTATATATATGTATGTGTGTGTATGTGTGTGTGTATGTATGTATGTATGTATGTGTGTGTGTGCGTAAATAAATAAATAAATGAGAGTAAATAAAATGACATTACAGCAATGTCTGACGTCACATGTCATATGTTTCTCCTCACTGATATATTCACTGAGCAAATTATTATAAATGTTCTTCCTCTTGTCATAGAAGATTAATTTCTTGAGTTACGACTGCAAACAGTCACTTGTTAAAGTCTTGGACTTTTTCCCCCCTCAGTGGAAAGCTTAGATTTGGAAATGTCATGTTGGTTCCTCCTCGATGGCGTGCGCTGGGAAAGTTGTCGATTCATCGTCTAAATGAGTCGGGTTTGAGGGACTTCCTTTTGTAGTACATGGCGACATTTGTAGGCACAGAGAGAGAGAGAGAGAGAGAGAGAGAGAGAGAGAGAGAGAGAGAGAGAGAGAGAGGGAGAGAAAATGTTTCTTCTCTGGTTTCCTTGGCTAAGAAATTGTTCTGAAGAAAAAGACTGGCTGAAGTAGATAAAGAAACGAAGAAGCTGAGAGAGAGAGAGAGAGAGAGAGAGAGAGAGAGAATGTTTCTTCTCTGGTTTCCTTGGCTAAGAAATCGTTCTGAAGAAAAAGACTGGCTGAAATAGATAAAGAAACGAAGAAGCTGAGAGAGAGAGAGAGAGAGAGAGAGAGAGAGAGAGAGAGAGAGAGAGAGAGAGAGAGAGAGAGAGAGAGAGAGAGAGAGAGAAATGTCTCCTCTCGGTTTCCTTGGTTAAGAAATTGTTCTGAAGAAAAAGACTGGCTGAGGTAGATAAAGAAACGAAGAAGCTGAAAGAGAGAGAGAGAGAGAGAGAGAGAGAGAGAGAGAGAGAGAGAGAGAGAGAGAGAGAGAGAACATGTTTCTCTTCCAATGTACTTGGCTAAGAGAGAGTGGCCGAAATTGGTGAGGAATCGTAGAAACTTTTGGAGGAATATGATTTCAGTTCAGGCTGCTCCAATGGGAATACGAGAGGAATCACATGATTTTATTCATAATATTGCAGTCTGATGGCATACAGACTCTTTCTTTCTTTATGTAACATTTCTTGGAACCAAAAAGATTTCATTGTAAGTTTGCCTAATGTAAATATGTGATCAGAACCACGCAACTGTATAAGGGATGTTTATCGCCGAATTAAGATTTACCCAAGAGAAAAGGTTGAGCCAATGAAAATGCTTCAGATCAATCCTGAAATATATTCATTTTTTTCTTGTTAAAAAAACCGGTACGTTATGTTGAGTTTATTCAAAGTATGGTGTTTGACTCGCTTATACATTTAATCAAATTATGGTCCCTTAAACCCACCTAAAATTGTCCAGTGCATGATACCTTGGTTCAGTGATGTTTGCCCAGAGTGTGTTTTGTTTCCTGCTTTCTCCCTCATGGAATGGCTTCTAAGTAACCTCGACATGAGGTGTATTGGTCCCAAACTCCTTAATTAAATTTCATTCATGGTCATAGTATGTGAAAAAAAAAAATCCCGCTCAGTCAGGCCGTTCCCTATCTCCCATCTTTCCCGAAGCATTTAATATGAAAATCTAATCATCGTGTTTGTCTTCGGAGAATAATGCCCTCCCCCTCCCCTCACCCCCAACCTATAGGAAAGCTAATATAGATGGTATGATCATTTGTTTTCTCAAGTTATGTCATTTTTTCAGATAATGAAGGTAAATATGTGGCTTTTGAATAACTTATTAGGAACTTCATTTTATTCAGTAATACGTTGGCTCTCTACGTCACGAAATCTAATCATTCTTAGTGAATAATGAATTAAATGCGAAGGGAAAATCTCGTATTTCAAAAGGTAATGAGATTAATGTTTAAGCAGTCTAATAATATAATCATATTCGTGCGCTATTTTTTTTTTTCAAGCTTTTACCCTCTCTGGATATTTATTTTCCTCTTCATTTCTAAATACATTTATGTTTATGCATTCCTCTATTTATGTTGTACTGTCTATATATATATATATATATATATATATATATATATATATATATATATATATATATATATATATATATATATATATGTATCTGTGTATATAATTAGACCTGCTTGGACAAGATATTTGTAAGGACTTATTTAATTTAATGGTAAACTAGACATGGCTGATAAAAAGAAGGCCGCTTACGGCGTATTCCTGTCAGCAAGCTTCATAATATTTTCTTTAATGCCCTGGTAACATCCAGAAGCCCAGGGCTGATTTTTTCTTAACGTAGAAGAAACCATATTGCTCCCTTCGAAACAAAAGCTATTACAGTATCGGTAAGAAACGTCGCTCTTTGTCCTCTCAACAGAATTTCATTGAAAGTTTCAAGAAAAATGAGATATGTCGAGCAGCTTGCAAACAAACATACAGGTAGCCTCAAATGAGAAAATAACCTTCCAAGGCTATAACGCATCCAGTGTCGAAGCAGTCAGTTACTTGTGGGCGACCTAAGTCATTATTTACTAATTCACACATTTCATGTTTCTTGGGTCGTCATGTCATGGGTGTCTGCCTCCTATTCATTTCCTTGAGCCTTTTACACAGGTAGGCCTACGGTTGTTAGTGTAAATACCTGGAAAGTGGGAAAGGTCACGTCAGTCTGTGGGTCGGTGTTATAGGCTTAAAACGTATAGAAAATTATTATTTTTTTTTTTTTTTGAGTGGTCGGAACTGTTTTTTTCGTCATTTTGGGTTTCACGATTTCAGGTTTCATGTCCAAGATAAAAGTATTATTACAAGAGTTTTTTTATGCTGGTCATTGTTATTTTTATTATTATTATCATCTGTCAATACATTAAGAAGCAGAGGGGTGTGTTCCTTTAGAAGAATGAGGTCTTTGTGGTTTGTATTTTTGTGATATTGAGGAATTTTCTCTGGGACGCCGACCAAAATAGTGATATATATATATATATATATATATATATATATATATATATATAGAGGTATATATATATATATATATATATATATACATATATATATATATATATATATATATGATCAGGCCCAGGTAATTTCATGGTTGATAAATAATACAAGTACGCATACTGTGTGTTTGTGAGTGTCATATGTAAAGAAATATATGGAATCTTTTTTTCCGATCGCTCGATTTGGTATTCTCTTTCGAGACGT
>NC_089771.1:18927883-18930383 GCF_040412425.1 Macrobrachium rosenbergii | reverse complement strand
CACTTTTGTGTTAGTGTCACATCTTCCTCTTCCCCAACACTTTTATGTTAGTGTCATCTCCTCCTCTTCTCCAACACTTTCATGTTAATGTCACATCCTCCTCTCCAACACTTCCACATCCAACATAAATTTTTTTTTTTCGTCTGATGTCTTCTCCTGTTTGCTGTTGGGGTCTCTTGAAAATGGCTGGGTCGAGGATGTTCTAATAATCTGTCATGCTCATCTCTAGATAAACTTTGTTTTTATCAAGACAAATAATTTTGTTTCTTCTTAGCCCTTTGTAGCTCGGCATTTCTTTCTTTTTTTGTTTTTCGTCCTGGTGAAATATTGGTTTAGAAAGATGGATTTGGAAGAGTGGAAATTGGAGATGATGCCAGCTAAACGATAACTGGCACAGGATTAACGAAAAAGCTTTCACCATACTGGAGCAAGATTTGAAAAAGGTTATTTGCATGAACTGAGTATTAGGGTGCTATTAAAAAGAGAGAAATGACAACAGTAAATAACACTTCATCCAACTTTCGTTTTTTCTGACCTATAAAAAAAACCGTAAATAAAAAGTGTAAGTTCAGAATTTTACCGAAAACTTTTGTTTGGGCAGTGTATTTTTAATAGGAAATTATAAAAATGTATTTCTTCGCTTTTACCTCTGTTTCTTGCAAATATAGGTCAGCGGCCAGAATACAATCACCTTTCCACCCAGCTCGGAGCGTCATCATCCTCGGAATAACCAGCGCTGAAACGTTAGACAATTTTCTTCCTGCAAGCTAAACGTTGAAAGCACGCAACAACGTTTTCCTTCATCAAGCGGAAGGCGTCCATCAAAACAGCCCTTTGAACCGTGACTGCAGCACATAACAGAACTCCTCCGTAATGAGAAGTTGCTTTTCAGCGCAAAGTTTCTCACTTCTCCTTGGGGAAGGGAGGTGGGTCTTGAGAAGAGTTGTAGTCAGTGGGTGGAGTGTTCATAAAGGTTTGGGGCGGGGGAAGGAGGGGGGTTGTTGAACATTGACGAAAGGAAGGAAGGTTTTGGGTAGAAAGGTGGTTTATTAGAAATGGGAAGGGGAATACAAAGTGGCTTTGAAGAGATGGAGGGCGGGGGAATTAATAAAGGTAGGAGGGTCATTCGCAGCGAAGTTGAAGCGATGGGGGAGTGGGAGTTCAAGGCGGGGGAGGGACGTTGAAAAGGGAAGGTAGGGTCATGCCGAGAGGGGAGGGGGTTGAGAGGTGAGAGGAGGCTTTGTTGGTGATGCAGTGCATCGGCGAGAAAGTGAAGAAAGGCAAGAAGAGAAAGTTTACGGAGGAATTAACAGTACCTTAAGGGAGGTCACTGTAGCATAACAATTATTTCGGGTACGGGTTGTAGTGGAGGAGGAGGAGGAGGAGGAGGAGGAGGAGGAGGAGGAGGAGGAGGAGGAGGAAGGAGAAGAAGAAGTCCGTGGAATAAACTAGGGTTCAGCTGGCATTTAAGGGTTATAGGCCGGGGGAGGGGCATGTGTGGGCACGGAAGAGTTTGTAGCGTATTGGTGTATCATAGAGGGAAAGTTGTGGAGGGCATTTGGGGCCCTGGGGTTTGTTTTTCGGGTTTAGGACCCGTGTTCGACAGAACCTGCCGTTTTGGGTACTTGGGTACAGATGAAACATGCTGTCGATTCGTATGCTGGATTTTTATATTTATAGTTTCTGGGTATACATTTGTCATTTGTTTGTATACAGAAACGCCTCTATTCGAAGTATGCCGGAATGCATGATATAATTAGTATCATTTATTGTTATAATTACCTGCAGATGTCATGATGCCATGTGTACAGAGTTTAGCGTTTGTTTGTGCGTGTCATGTGTACCTTAGCGACTGAGGTTAACTTAATGTCTTAACGAAAGTATGAAGCTGGAAAATAGCTTTTTAAAATCCGGTTTCCTTCAAATGATGGATAAATACAATAATTACACGTGCTTGTCTTTTTGTAAGTGCACAATGCGCCATTCACTCTCACTCTTCCCTGATATTTAGGCTCTTACTTTCCAGTACTTTTATCTGTGTGTCACTTTCTACTTCTTCCTTTCTTTTAACATTTCCGATTTATGCGGTCTGTTCACTAACATACCGTGCTCCATCCTTTCCACATGACCAAAGCATCTCAGAACTAATGATCCATTCTTTCAACTAAGTTAGCAGCCTTCCTTTTGGTTCATCCTTTCAGTTCTTCTTAGGCTATTAACATTACACATAAATATTTTATCTGAACAGTGACTGTCAATTGCATTCGACACACACCTCGCTTCCATACAGGTAAGTTGGTTCAGCCATCACTTTATTCCCACCTTGGCTTTCATAGACACTCCAAGTCTCTTCCCATCCTTTCTCACACATTCTGCTACCTTTATTGCTTCACCTGCTTTGTTACTCGCTTCGATTTTCGCCCTACTATCATCCGGTATATGTACTCTTAACTTTGATAACTATACTAATCAGTCGCTTCCATTCTTCCACAGTTCATAT
>NC_089771.1:18907883-18922883 GCF_040412425.1 Macrobrachium rosenbergii | reverse complement strand
AGAAACTTAGGCGCCTTTTTTACTTGATGTATACTGTAAATGTACGAAATCTGTGAAGGTCGTCACTTAGTGTGATTCCAAGTGTTAAAGAAGTAACGTTGAGAGAAATGGACTGAAGTGTAATAGCAGCAGAGGTATACAACAGAAACTTAGGAAGGAAAGAGAAGGTCAGTGCCATTATATATCATTTAATTGTTTCGCTGAGGCTGAATCGATTTTATTGATCAGACTTTCCCCTCCTCTTTCCACGGTAGGCGTCAGTAGTGTGGCATTCACCTTGGTTATTCTTGAGTAACTTTAGGATATTTTCTTTGTGAGTTTGCCTTCCCTTGTCGTTAACGCCAGGAATTTCTTGTGGATAAAATTATAATATATATATATATATATATATATATATATATATATATATGTGTATATTTTTATATATATATATATATATATTTATTTATATAATTATGTAATATACAAATTATATATATATATATATATATATATATATATACATATGTATATATATTTATATACTATATATATATATATATATATATATATATATATATATATATATATATATATATATTATATACATATATATATATATATATTTGAATGTTTGGAACACTGCAGGGAGTGAGAGGCAGCAGGTGGATGGTTTGGTTCTCTCGTATCAGCCACAGCAACAGTGCTTTTATATTTTTTTTATTGCGGGCTTTGAAAGGCATTGGAACTAGAATGAACGTGGCATTAGCCTGGCTGCAGAGCTTCTGTCCGGAATGCTGCCGCCAGATAGTTTTGTTTTGACAAAATCTTTTTTTACATTTTTTTTTTACTTTGAATTTTATCGTATTTTTTGGACGTTGTTTTCCTAGGAACATTTTCCAGGTTCTATTTATTTCTTAAGTGTTTTAGGCTCGTTTTAGCTAAATGTTTTCAAATCACGCTTTTTATTTTTCGTGTATCGGCTAGAGTGAGGTGACATGCGGCGTGTATTACGAAGCCATTTCAATTCCGCTTGCACTCAGTCCTTACTTGTACATCTAACCCATTTTCTCTTTTTTATAATGCTAGCTTAATTGTAATTTATGCCGGGCTTTTCTTAATGACAGAAATATATGGTATTTGTAAGAATAATATAAAGTCAATTAGACAACTTCAGTTAAAAAAAAAAGCAGTGTATGAAAATATTATTTCTTCAATATCCACTGTAAAAATACGTCCAGCCCCGTATCTATCTTTTCCTATTGGCAAACTGGTGCAGGCCTTTGAATGACGGCGCCTTTGAGGGCATAAGACATACTTAAATGGTCAAAGACGGCAGCATCAAAGGTCTCGCACAGAGAGGCGAGGGGATGTTTTGCGTCTTCCGCAACATATTGAATTTTCCGGGAAACCGGTTGCAATTTTATGTGGAATTCGAGTTCATGTGGACGTCAATTCTTTACTGGGTTAATACTTTTTGACTTGAAACCTCAGGACTGCAGCACAGTATGTATTGGCGTCTGCGAAGGAATGTTTGTATTTTTCTTATGATTGTATTATCGTTTTGTGAAAGAATGTGAAGTAAACGCAAGGAACGATAACTAAAGAAAGTATAAGAAAATAATTGAATTTGAATTTAGTCTTCCGAAGAATTGCATTACAAATATATGAAGGTGTGTGGAAATCGCCTCAGCATGCCGTTTATCTTTATCCTTCCTCGTAAGTGTATCCTTGGACACTTGAGATGCAAGGCTCAAGATTTCGCTTTATTTTGATTTGGATAGATAAAGGCATAAGTTTACAGAGAGAGCCGACTTACTGTATACACGAGCAGTTTATATATATATATATATATATATATATATATTATATATATATATATATATATATATATATATATATATATATATATATATATATACATACACACATACATACATACATACACACATACATAGCCTATATGAATATTTAAACACGGTGGTGTCCGCCGGATGATGGGGACAGTCAGTCCTTGAAAGCTTGTAACATTAGTGAAAAATATCTCCGTTAGATACCACCCCGTTTAAATGAGGTCCTGTTATTTTTTGTATCAGCGAGCAGTACAGTTGTGGAAGTGATCAAGTTATATATATACATATATATATATATATACATTGAAATTAAATACTGTTGAGTGGATCATATGCGCAAGTATGATTACATGCATGTCCACATATGTTTGAACGTACTTCTTTTATATGAATATGTATGTCAGAGCATAAACGCCAGATGTGATCTTTAACTCCTCCCCTCATTACCTGACCATTCCTAATCGAAACGACTCTCGAATCCCATCAGGGAATCCCCATCTCGGATGTCTATCACATCGCCAACTTTGAGACGTGACTTTGACGCTTTAGGGGATGAAGTTCGATTACTCTCAGATGGAATTTTTGAACCAGATCCGGAGATATTAAGTGAGGAAGAAGGGCTCTCTCTCTCTCTCTTCTCTTTGCGTGATCGAGGATGCAAGTCTGGGAAATTGTAATATGTTGAAATAATTTGATTAGCGCCAGATAACCGTTTGTAGATTTAGGCGGCGGTGTTGGCAGATTCATGTGTGAGAAATTTACGAGTGTGCCAGAGAGAGAGAGAGAGAGAGAGAGAGAGAGAGAGAGAGAGAGAGAGAGAGAGAGATGATGATGATGGTGATGATGATTACAAACGAGAATTTAAAAAATTTGAAATTAACTCTTACTCTCGGTTTAATCAGAATGATGCTGTATAATAGATATTAAACAATTCTTATGTATGTTCCCGATGTATGATTGAATAACTGTCATTTTTCCATGCCATTCCACCACCTGGGATCACATTGCGTAAGACGTGCAAACCGCAAGAGGAATTGTCCTGGCTCTTACGCAACCAGCTTAAACCGCCGCTGCGGCCCGATAATCAATTAGAAGCCTCTTTCTCATGCAGATCCCGATAGTGTTGGCCTGTCCGTAATGAATCCATGCCATTGCAACATTTGTGGATTTTTTTTTCTTTTTTCTTTTTTTTTTATTAGCTTTTTGTTTGTTATTTTCGAGAGAGTGTTGTGTGAGGTTAGATTTGATGAGTTTTATAAATGTTTGTCGATGGAATTACCGTTGTAGGGAGAACGGATCATACAAGAAGGTAGTGTTTCGTATTAAATAAAAATTCAGAATTTTTGTAAGGTAGTATTTCATATTAAATACAGAATTTAAGGAAGGCAGTATTTCATATTAAATTCAGAATGTTTGTAAGGTAGTATTTCATATTAAATTCAGAATTTTTAGAAAGTAGTACTGTATTTCATATTGAATGCAGAATTTTTTAGGAAGTAGCATTTCGTATTGAATAAAACACAAAATTTATTCACACTATTTTGGTCGTCCTCCTTCCTACCAGCATAATAATTTGTCCCCCTCCCCCTCCCCAATCATTCCACCACAAGGAATCCCCTTATCGCAGGAGGCCGCAAATCACCGAAATAATCTTGTTCTGGGCTTGCGAATGCAACCATTCTCGGCCGTCAGCCGGCTCCGATAATCAATTAAGGCCTCTCTCGTGCAAGCAGACCCAGTTGGTCTTGGGTTATCCACCGCGGATTCATGCAATAGCGGCGAGGTTTCGCTTTGCAATACTCGTTCGGTTCTGGCAATTGCAGCGTCTTTTGTGGATTGGGAGTGTTTATCGCTGTTGGTGGTGCTTTTGGGAACTTTACACTGTGAAATATGGAGGAGTCTTTTGCTGTTTATCCTTATCATTGACTTTTCTTGTCTTTCATATGTTTTCGTTCTGTTTATCTGTTGACGTCTTCGTACGTTAGTCTTGCTGAAATAACACAGTGACTCAATTACAGTTACCGTGTCTAAGAATTTATGTTGGAGTTACTGCTATTTTTTTTCCTTTTTCTTGTTTTAGTCTTCTCTGTAAAATGGTTTACTCCCGCATTGCTCTAGATTTTGTGCTGTACATGTTAAGGGATGTTTATTATTTTCTCTGCTTTGTGTTTCTCCGTTCCGTCTCAGATTGAATATACGATTTTGGAATAAATCTTTTTTCAAATTAAAATATATTTAGAAGTTATTATATTTAGTACATAATATTGTGCGTGTGAAGGCATTTTAAAGGTAACGTCATTGAGGTATCTTACTTTATTATATCCCGTAGTGGGTAGAGCCGTCAGTGCACCTCACGTGGTGCACTGTAGGCATTACTTAAGGGTTTTTGCAGCAATCCCTTCGGCCCCTAGATGCTGCCTCTTTCATTCCCTCTAATGTACCTCCGTTCATATTATCTTTCTTCCATCTGACTTTCCCCCTCTCTAACAATTTTTCCATAGTGCAACTGCGAGGTTTTCCTTCTATTACACCTTTCAGACCTTATTGCCAGTTTCCCTTTCAGCGCTGAATGACCTCATAGGCCCCAGCGCTTGGCCATTAGCCCAAGTTCTTTATTCTGTTGTATTCTATTTTATTATATACACTATTATATATTATCAGTTGACTTGAAGGAAACGAATGATCAGAAGAATCGATAGTCAGCCTCTCCTGGCTGTCCGATTGAATGGGCGGCGATGCTTGTGGGTGTTGTGGGAAGAAGGGTGGAAAGGCTATTGGACTGTGGGTGGGTGGGTGGTTGGGAGGTAGGTGACCAGAATCCTGATGGAAACGAGGCCATAGTTTGAAATTCATTTACGCTGGAATGGTGTTGTCAGTCATCGAGTGATCCCAAATTTTAATTAATGTTCGATATTTGTTCATGTTGAAATGAAAGTGTCTCGTGTAGATATTGGTGTTGTAAATGATTTATTGTAGTTTGTGATTTGTTCGTTGGAGTCGGCGTGCCCATGTTGGTGATACAGAACTGGTAATGTTCTGTTTGTTTGTTTTGGAATAAGTGTCTTGAGAGGAAAATTACAGAATGAATAGACTATAGACAACTTCAGACATATTATGGAACGAGTTTTTTGAGAAAGAGAAAACGAATTCCTTGCAGGACTGCAGAGAGTTATACTGTGGAGGAAAAGTGGATTTGGTTCAAAATTGTTATGAAGATTCACGAGGGAATTTGTCTGCAGAGAAGAGAGAGAGAGAGAGAGAGAGAGAGAGAGAGAGAGATTACGAAAAAGGAAAACAAGAAGGTAGTGTTTCACTGGATAAAAAGTATGTCGGAATTGAAAATGTGCTGGATATCATCCATCATAAGGAAGCGAGGTACATCTTCAAAAAGAGGCCCATTTTTTCACGTAGAAATGAAGACTAACCATCTCGAAACCCATTACTTTTGCGAGAGATGGAAAATTAAACGTTCGGGAATGGAAAAATTTAAAAAGAGTGGATTTTTATTTTTTGAGGGGGAAGAGGAAGGAATTTATTTGAATTGGGGAAAACTACTCTGTGTGGAGGTTTAGTTAGGGAAAACTTCTGGGGGAAATTAGAGAAGACATCTGGTTCTTTGGAGTGTGATAAACACATTGGCTGAATCAAACGCAAATTTAGAGGGGAGGAATGTAAGAGAATCTTTGTAATGGGAAGAATAAGTGAAAATGAGGGTCTTAAAGGAATGGAGAAGGCTGTTGTTTTCTTTCTATGGGAAGGGAGAACATTTGCAGTGACCCAAAAATAAATAGATAAATAAACCTTTTCTAAGGGGAACGCGTGAAAAAAGTGTGTTAATGGAGGGAAAATGTCTTTTGGAGGAAACCCAACTTTTAGATGAAGTCACGAAAAAGTCAGCATTTCCAGAAAGGGGCCTTGAGGAATGAATCTCGCATTTGCTTTCGCTTTACACTCATCTCGGGAGGGCCGTTTTGCAACATCCTTATTGTGCTTCAGAACGCACTGTTATTGCATCTTGCGGGTTTTCTGGGGGTGGGGGGGGGCGAGGAGGGAGTGTGGTACCCTCCTCCCCTTGGCCGCATTGGATTTCAGACAAGCAATACACTTCTTTCTCTGGAGGTTTTTATTAGTTTCCACAGTGGTATTTTCAGTGTCTGTAATGGATTTACGATAAAGGGCTGGTTGTTGCTGCAAGCTGGAGATTTTTGTTTTCTTCATTTAGCGCAAACGGTATGCTTTTTTTTTTTACTTCTTTTAATATTATTTTTCTCTTTCTTTTTTTTCCAGGTGAGTGGCGTGGATGAAGTTACCTTGCTTGAATCTGGTTGGCGATAAGAGGTAAGAAATAACAGTATTTTTACAAGATTGAATTGAGGAGATAACGTCCCTGTTTGTTTGGTGTTTTGTGGTCAGGCTGGACAAGTTTTAGGTCGCTGGTGTTATTCATGGAATGATGTGTATAATTATACACTCACGCATACATATCTATATTTATATATATATATGTATATATATAAGTATATATGTGTGTACACGTACATATACATACATACGTACGTATAGAAGCACTTGCGATGCAGTTTTTAGTGATAAAGGGCAATTGATAACTTTATTTGTTTATTTTATAGGCAAAATTTGACATATTTGTCAAAAGGAAAAGATTTGTGCATAAAATTCAAGGGACAATACCCTTGAGAGGTCAGGTGGGCATATTCTATTTTGCGAGGCACCAGTTGACGACATCACGAATAGAAATTGATCTTGTAAACCCGTCCTTCACTTTTGCATTTCATTTCCTTCTTCCTTCTCTCTCTCTCTCTCTCTCTCTCTCTCTCTCTCTCTCCCGATCCATGAGTCAGCCATGTGGAAGAACGTCGTTTAACCTTGCAGTGTCGAAGACGCGTTACCTGAGGGTACAATGTTCCTTTTCCTGGAAACCTGACTAGGCAATATCGTGATGCCCCAAGACCCAATATCAGGCATCTGACGTCTGAGCTCCATCCTTTTGGAGCCCAGGGAGCTGGAGCCGGGTGCATGGGGGCATCCTGGGGGGCCAGGGGGTGTAGTGGAAGGATGCATTCTTGTTTTATGGCGTTTTCCTTTCCCAAGTGTTACGATTTTTTTCTTCGTATTTAATTTGCTGTCGTTGTTATTTTTTTATTTTTTATTTGGGAAAGATTGGAAAATCAGCCAGGAATAGTATATTTGGTCGTTTAAATAACTGCGGAAAAGGTAAGGAAGGGGAAATGGTATGACGTATCGGAACCCCTGTTGAATGATTTTAATTTTTTTGTCGTTTTGCATGGTATTTCATAGTTCAAATGTAGTTGGTCAATATCTTGGGAGTGAATGTACTGACTACCTCATTTATCACGAATTGCACCTGTTGCTTTTGTTCAGAATTTATTAGTTACATTTAGTTATCACAATCAATTTTTGTTATATAATAAAATTTTTATATTAGTTCTGTCACTTTAGGAGAACGAATATTTTGTCGTCTTTAATGTTTTTTTATGCGTTGCATAAAAAATAACATTATAATGTGTGAGACTGGCGGTTTAAATGACATTGCAGGCTTCCAGAAGTACATTGTTTAAGATTTGGATTTTATCGTCAGTGTAATTTTTATTTAAATCTAGCTGAACAAATAATCGTTTTACTCACAGAAGAGGAAGACGGCAGTCGTCGCCCAATAAGTATTCTTCCTGCTGAACATAATTCTGTTTATCTTTGAGGTGGATTCGCACCGGTGCGGTTATAACATTTTCCAGACTTCCTCGACTCCTGCTCTGCCTGCTTGCGAATTCACTGAAAATTTTCGCATTATTTATTAATCGTGAGATTCTCTTTGTTAAAGAGACGCATCGGGCGTCACTCAAAAGTTCCAGTATTATTTCCTTTATTTTCTTTATCGTAGGTTTTTTATAGTTAGTTTTTTAATTGTATTATTATTATTATTTATTATCATTTTATTATTATTATTTTATTATTATAATTATTATTATTATTATTATTATTATTATTATTATTATTACTATTATTATTATTATTCAGAAGATGAAGCCTATTCGTATGGAACAAGCCCACAGGGTCAATTGATATGAAATTCAAGCTTCCAAAGTATATGGTGTTCATTAGAAGAAGTAAGAGGAGCTAAGGGAAGTACAGATAAAAGAGATCTCACTTACTGAAAAAGAAAAAAAATTAATAAATTAATGAACAGATAAAAATGCATTAAAATGCAAGGAGGAAAGCATTAGGGTAGCGATGCATAACTCATGCATTGTTACTACTCACGCACCCCAAAATTCCTCGTTTCTTCTCATGGAAAAGGAAGTTCATAAAGTGACCTGTATCTATTTAAAATGATAATTATTTAATTGGTTGATCATGCAGGCATTGTATATTTCTTATTCTTTTTGCCACAACCTATAATTGCATTTGCTGTTTTTGCAAGTTCATTGCCTTTTCCTACTGTCTCTTGGTTTTCCCTTAGGTAATTAGTCAGCAGATTTTTCTCATCCCGTTGCCGTAACCCCAACTTGTCATTTCGCAATCGTTCAGATTTTTTACGGCACAAACTGTAACAGGTCCATTTTTGGAGGCCGCTAGTACTGTTACCAATAATAATAATAATAATAATAATAATAATAATAATAATAATAATAATAATAATAATAATAATAATAATAATAATGATAATAATAATAATTAGTTGTTGCAGTTGTTTAGGGAGGAATATTATTCAGGAAGATAATTCTTGTTTTTGTTCTTGATGGTCGTAGATATAAGAGTTCATGGAACTGCTATGATATACAAGTTACATTTCACAGAAATAAAGTATTTACACATTACGTACATTTGAGCTTTACGAAGTTGGAGAGGGTAAGCAGAGAAGAGAGAGAGAGAGAGAGAGAGAGAGAGAGAGAGAGAGAGAGAGAGAGAGAGAGAGAGAGAGAGAGATAAGGGGGCAAGTTAGGAATTCCTCGAATATGTCGTTATTATATGATGTAGGTGAAAGTTTGTTTAGGGGCAAATTGTTCGAGATGAAACCGTTGTGGATGTGTTATTGAGAATTTCCCTTTTTCGCCCCTCGCGAGGGAATGTTCATTCGTTATTCTCCATTCCAAATTGGATTCCTGAACCGGACTGGAAAGACATATTTTATCATTTCGTTTTTAATCGAGGATTCAGTTTATCTCCATTTACCTATAACTTTGTGTGTGTTTGTCTAATGTCTATACATTAGACACACACACACATATATATATACATATATATAATACTGGTAATCTTCTTAGACACGAAGATATGTTATTCAGTTGTATTCCACGTAGGATCTTGGGATCTTTGGGATCTTAATAACAATTTAAGATTAACCAAAACATTTTTAATTTTCCACGGAATAACATGTATATATATATATATATATATATATATATATATATATATATATATATATATATATATATATATATATATATATATATACATACATACATACATACATACATACATACATACATACATACATACACATACTGTATATATACACACATACATATATATATATGTGTATGTGTATATGTATGTATGTATTTATTCGTGCATGCATAGAAAGATAGATAGTTTATTTTTTAAGTATTCAAAGCCACTATTTTTCATGATATTTCTGACGAAGATAACTTTTGCTTACCTCACTATATTCGCTCCCTCTCTCTCTCTCTCTCTCTCTCTCTCTCTCTCTCTTTTACTATTCGCTCTCTCTCTCTCTCTCATTTGTTATAGGTTATTCTTTCTTGAACTTGAACGGGATAACGTTATTATTAACTTGCTCTATTCTCTCGGTCCAAATACTTTCTAACTGGAATTTGTCTGTTGAGTTTAATATATTGTGTATGTTACTTCCAATTGCACCATGCATGTTTCTGCGTAATATCTCTTCTTATCCCAGAAGGCTTGGACCACAATAAATGCTCAGTGGCTTGCATAATCAGAATACCATATAATATAATGTCCGTTTGTGAAGAAAGAATTGAGTAGATAGAAAGGGTAGGCGTAAAATGGAATCAGAATGACATATGATATGACAATTGATTCTGTATGTGTTCAGAATGAACTAACGTAAAATCAGTAGCAACCGCGTGGCTCCGAAAATGAATAATTGCCAAAATGTCAATACGGTACGCAAGGGAATAATCCAAGGCTAGCAGACCGTGGTACAGAGGCATGGGACATGGCGTGGCTTAAGAACGGTGCTTGGATTGTCGCACACCAGCCTAATACAATAATACCGAATGTATAATAATATATGTGTATATAGTGTACTGTATACATATATATAATTTTGTGTATATATATATATATATATATATACATATATATATATATATATATATATATATATATATATATATATATATATATATATATATATATATATATATATATATATATATAATCATACGCACTAGCATGTGTACATGGACCCAGTGCATTAATATATTACTGCATTACATAAATATTTTATAAATGCACGCATAATCGAATGTATGTATGACAAGAAAAATATGCACTCGTACGCAGGCTCTTCAAAATGATTAGTCATCAAGATATTCGGAGCTCATCTAATGAAAGCGTGTGAGGCGAATAAACAGTGCTCGTACAGTAAACGCAGCCTTTCCTTTTGAAAATCTCCGTGGCAGAAGGAGAGAATTGCGAGAGAACAAATAAGACACTATTTCAGAATAATTGTGCGGAAGGGAAGACGGTGGGTGGTGGAGGTGTATCAGTGATCCCAGGGGGTGATAGTGATCCCCAGAAAGTGCAACTATTTTTAAGGCGACCATATGTCTGTGTTCCTTTTGGCGGTTTGCCTCTCTCTCTCTCTCTCTCTCTCTCTCTCTCTCTCTCTCTCTCTCTCTCTCTCTCTCTCTCTCTCTCTTCATGGTATTCTTTTCTCATCTCATTTCATCAGTGTGTAGAAACACTTCAGGCTCCGTATATTCAGATGCTGGTCGGGTGGTTCTCTCTCTCTCTCTCTCTCTCTCTCTCTCTCTCTCTCTCTCTCTCTCTCTCTCTCTCTCACCGCTCACCTTATGTTATCTTTTTTCATCTCATTTCATCAGCGTGTAGAAATACTACTGAAACTCCCTAAAATCTTAGGCTTCTCTGGTCAGTCTCTCTTGTAGTTACGTTCTTTTGAGAGAGAGAGAGAGAGAGAGAGAGAAGAGAGAGAAGAGAGAGAGAGAGAGAGAGAGAGAGAGAGGAAGCTTTCCTGTATCACACATTCATTCGAACACGGGAACGATTGCAAATTGGTATTAATATCCCAAAGACGTTCCTTAGCCCAACCAGCTTCCCTTCAGTATGAAAGAACAGCACAACGATGTCGTGTAGAGAAAGGGGGGATGCAGAAAATGAAGCTCGGGAAGGCATGAATGGGTAGATAAAAGCCAGAGGACTAATTCAGTGTCTCTATCGTGATAAATGAGTTAATTATCCAGAATTATGGCTTGAAAATTGCTGGTAATTTCGAGGCCGTAGCAGAGTTATTCATGATAAATTTGGGGTGTTTTAGACTTTGTTATAGGGTGATATTTTTTCAGTAATTTCTTAATAAACTGCAGGTAACGCAGAAATTTGTGCCTCGCTGTGAATTTTATGCGGTGTAGCCTTTCCTTCATTTTTATAGTTTTGATGAAATAATGGACCGGTTTAAGACTGTTTTTGGGGAATTGATTCATATAGTAATTGTGTTACTTGTTAATAACGTATAAATTTTGACCATGAATATTAAATTGAGGGATACAAATCTTTGTTGACTCACAGGGGAGCATGTAACGTGTATTTATTTGCCAGTTTTAATGAACGGTCTTATCATCATCATCTCTTTTATATACTTCACGATCGTTTTTGGACACGTGCTGTATGGACAGGATTGTACGTGCGTTTTTTAAAAATAAGTATGCCTGTGATTGTGATTTTGAAATATGTAATATAATATTATATATATATATGTGTGTGTGTATATGTATGTATGTGTGTGTATGTATGTATGTCTCTATATGTACGTATACCCACAATTTCCACTGGGTGTTTTTTGTTTTCTGGAAAGGAAAACTGTTGAGATGGCTATTTGTCTGTCCGTCCGCGCTTATCCTGTCCGCCCTCAGATCTTAAAAAACTACTGAGGCTAGAGGGCTGCAAATTGGTATGTTGATCATCCACCCTCCAATCATCAAACATACCAAATTGCAGCCTTCTAGCCTCAGTAGTTTTTCTTTTATTGAAGGTTAAATTTAACCATGGTCGTGCGTCTGGTATCGCTATAGGTGCCAACAACACGAGCCACCACCAGGCCGTGGGTGAAAGTTTTACGGGCCGCGGCTGAGAGTTTGATGGGCCGTGGCTGAGAGTTTCAAACAGCATTATACGCTGTTCAGAAAACTCGATTGCGCCCAAGAGACTTCGGCCATTTTTTACTTGTTTGCAGTAGGTCACACTAATGGACGTAGAATCTTTACAAATCTGAGGAGACTTTAATTACTTGTAAATCTGTCTATAACCTATGCTTGCTATATCCGGCGTCAGTGGGCCACAGCTGAGGCTATTTTATAGTATTAATTAGCCTGTCAGTCATTCAGTCGCTTCCCAAAAGAAGGAAGGTTATAAAAATATCGGACACTAGAAAGAGGAGAGAATACATGTAGCTAGACCAGCCTCCGCCTTCCCAACCTGCTGGAGGAGCGCTTGTGGGCCGCGCGATAAACCGTCGAGTCGTTTAGGCGATGATTAGTCGGAGGTGAAGGGTTATTAGTCGCCTTAATGGATAATTAACTGTCACAGGATGACAGTTCTCATGAATTTCGCCGAATGATAGAATCGTTCATCTGGTCTCTTGGCATTTGTATTATTATTTATTGATTTGCCTGTGTGTGTGTGTGTGTGTGTGTGTGTGTGTGTGTGGTTGTTTGGCGGTGCAGTAATGTGAATGCGTTCTCTTCGACAGATTGAAAGGGCATTAGACTCTTTTAATGTTATTGTATATAAGTGTAGTGAAGAAAATTGCCCTTGTTTTGGCAGATTCTCTTACGAATTGCAGTAAAAGAAATGATCCACTTCAGAGGACTTAGTTAAAATATGTTTAAAAGATTATTTTTCTGTAACCTTACAGAATGTGTTTCCAGTTTTAATTATTCCATTCAGGTTTAACAGTTGCTTGATTTGTACTGAATTGCGTCGGGATGCCTTTAAAGTTGTTATTTAGTCATATATCATCCTAATAATGAATGAAATGGTAATATTTGTACAATTCCTTGATAATGCATATGAAAACCATCCCACAAGAAAAAAATATATTAATTACCGTCCGTTTTTCTTATAATTTCGAAAGGATGCCCTTCACTCGGGTACGATTTTTATACCCCTCATTAAGATGGCAAAGGAAAAGACCTTTCTGATGAAAACAGTCTCCCCTTAATGATTGACTATTCCATCATGGCATTATATGGCGGGGCTTGACAAGCACCTCATCGAGCCGGAGCGTAATGAGACAGAGACGAGTGCAGCATATGTCGCCATCCTCATTATGACTGTTCCCATTAATCAGAGATCATTTGGACATCAAAAGCTACGCCAGTTTAATGATTCAGTGAAGCAGTCACATGGCTGTAAACCTTTAAGGGGGAAGGTTTGGTGAGGGCGATCCCCCGTCATCTTGGAGGTATGTAGACGGTTCGCATAGACAGGTGGGCACGTGACAGCTGATCTGCTGGGCACCGAATAATATTAGAATGATCTGTACTCTCTCTCTCTCTCTCTCTCTCTCTCTCTCTCTCTCTCTTGAGTTCGATTGTTGAGAGGACGTAGCAGTTTAATTAGGTTCTCCCCGTAGGGGGTAGTGCCGTAAGTGCACCTTACGTGGTGCACTGTAGGCATTACTTTGTAGCGTCCCTTCGGTCAATAGCTCCAGCCTCCCTCATTCCTCTTACTGTAACTGTTCATACTGTTTCTTTAATGTGACTTTCCACCCTCTAGCAGTTTATATATATATATATATATATATATATATATATATATATAACTATATATATATTATATATATATACTGTATATATATATATATATATATATATATATATATATATATATATATATATATATATGTATATATATATTTCCTTATGTCCTTCATAAACACTGATCTCCAACAAGTACACGCTCATGAATAACTTGATAAATAATTCGTGGAAGGGAACACGGCTCCTGATGGGTGCGTTAGGGCAATTCGCCTACATCGTATGGGCTATCTCTCGCGTCGTCTAGTCTGCCAGGCACACCTGTCGAGCTAATCCGAGTTCATTTAGCGTGGTAATCCAGGTGTAGGTCACATAGGTTCCGCTGGAGTTCACGAAGGCGCAGTCAGAAGTAGGTTCGGTCACGTGCGAAATTGGGGTCTTATGTAAACGTAGATATGCTGGGAGTGGAGGTGATCCCGAAAGGGGATATTAGATGTCGTACAGGATAATTTGGTACGAGGTGCTTTCTCTCTCTCTCTCTCTCTCTCTCTCTCTCTCTCTCTCTCTCTAGGGTGAGGATTTTTATAACTTAATGAATGATCCACATTATTATGGACGATCTGGGATAATCCCGAAAGGTGATATTAGATGTACATCATAATTTGGTGCGAGGTGCTCTCTCTCTCTCTCTCTCTCTCTCTCTCTCTCTCTCTCTCTCTCTCTCTCTCTAGGGTGAGGAGTTTTATAACCTAATGAATGATCCACAATTTTATGAATGAATTGAAATCATTCTGAAAGGTGATATAAGATGGCATACTTGGTTATTTGGTACAAGGAACTCTCTCTCTCTCTCTCTCTCTCTCTCTCTCTCTCTCTCTCTCTCTCTCTCTCTCTCTCTCTCTCTCTCTCTGTAGGATGAGGGTTTTATATCTTCATGAATGAACCGGATTTTCATGAATGAATTATATTCCACATAACTTCCATCATTTTGAATAGGTAAATGTTGAAATATGAAGATTCATATTCTCCAACTGAAAAATATGCAATTCGAGAGAATTACGATTTCAATATATGTATCACAAGATCCGGTTTTAAAGAGAAAAGGGAAAGAAAGCTCCTTATGGTTTTGTTCGTTGACAAACATCAGT
>NC_089771.1:18885383-18902883 GCF_040412425.1 Macrobrachium rosenbergii | reverse complement strand
GGAATTATTTCTAAGCGCAATAAGTCATGATCTGTAGAAAAAGAATTTGATTTGATTGAAGAAAAAAGTGGCTTATAAATGATAAAATTAGTCTTAAGGGGTCGCAGTATAGATATGAAAAATTTTAGTTTTGACGAAAGTTCATCACAATATTGTAAGTTTTCTGAGAGCTCAAAATTAACAAAACAATGTTCATACAAAATTAATTAACCTACGGGAGGTGTGGCATTTCCTGAAGACGAGATTCCTGTTTACTGTACCTTACGCATATATCTATGTTTCATGGAAAATCCTTTACAATTTCAAGATCCACCGGAGTTACGTAGAATATTAATAACCTATTTGTATTAGTTTCTACATTATATCGCGTTGCTCTTGAGAGTAGACATTTAGCAATTATTATTAATTCCTTTTCTATATGACGATGTTGTAGCTAGATGAATAATTACGTTATCTTGCGTTATCTTTCATTCTGTGTTGCAAATCGTCTGACTTGCTTTGGGAAGTAAAATTTTTTTCCAAAGAATATATTTATCATGTAGATCTACCGCCATATTCTTTCCAGCTGGCTGAGAGATGTATTGGTTTTCTGCTCTCCTTCCATCACATGTAGTATACACACACACACACACACACACACACACACATATATATATATATATATATATATATATATATATATATATATATATATATATATATTGTGCATGTGCGTATGTGTATGTATGTATTTATGTCCTCATTACACGTATATGTTTTATATTTCCACAAAATATCAGATGTGATTTTAACACCCAATTCAGAGTTGCGTAACATAATACCGTTTAATATTCTCCGTAAATCCCTCAGTATTAATTAAAGTGATTCAATAAAAGTGAGCGATGAACGAAGCGCTTCCAATTAATGGATCCTATACACGTGTAGCGTCGGGGGCGGAAATATGCCTTCCTTAAAGGCGACCTTGACGGGAAGGTTAATAAAGCCTGAATTTTTTTTTATGTATGAATTTCGTGACTCTGCTCATGAGGCGCAGTTGTTATGCGAGCGTTTTGGAGGCTTGTGATTTTACGTGTTAGTATTTGTTCATTTGATGGTATTTGCTAAGTAAATGTTGTTTAATTTAACTAGTATTATTGCGCGTTTTATCTAGCCTCTGTTTTTTAGTTGTCTTGATTTATATTCTTTTGTCGCTGTATTTGTTTATGCTTGTATACGCATGTATGTATTTACTTTCTATGGATGTGCACAGGATGTTTTGATGTAGTCAGTCTTGAGATGTACAGTATGTCATGCATCCTCAACTACTGAAGAATAATTCAAAAGTCCGTTTGGCTTCAAGGATTAAAATTCACGACGATATTTTAAAACTCCCAAGCTGTCTCCTTGTCACATCCACCCTCCCCACACCCACACCCCTCAGCCCAACCTCCTTCCCCCCAAAAAACCCCAGCATCCTATTGGAGCTTCCTCTCTTTCCCCTCAGCCCGAAACACTTGCAAATTTCCTCTCTTTTGTGTAACGGTCGGAGAAGTTTACCCTCCTTGGTGGCGTAAGGTATTCTGTAAAGAAATACTTGGAATAGCTCTCTCTCTCTCTCTCTCTCTCTCTCTCTCTCTCTCTCTCTCTCTCTCTCTCTCTCTCTCTCTGTGTGTGTGTGTGCATGGAAGGATGGCGTGTTGTGTCCCTCGGAGGAATTTGATTTGGCATATCTATCAGTTTTATTTCTTTTCTGGATTATTGGTTTGAATGAACTGGCTCAAGCCAGCACAAGCCCTTGCTCAAAGGGCCGGTAACGTGTTGAAAGGTATAAGAGGCCTGTTGTGGACGTTTGGATTTCGTCCAGCCAACAGTGACGTATGTGTTGTATGTATATTTGAGTTCACAAATCAGATGCACACTTATCCGTGCAGCATATGCATTATGTATTAACAAGAGGAAGGGACGGAGTGCACATCTGAAGTTCAAGTAATCTTGTTGCTTTTATTGTGAGATTCGGATACAAATAATAGGATTGTAAGGAAACCAAGGACTTTACCCTTTTTTTTAACGTAGACTTTCACTGTGTTTACATTTACATCACTAGTTCTATGATTTTTAGAAAATATAGGGAAGTAGCTGAAATCGTTCAGGTTCTAGACTTCTACTTCATAATGATAAGGAGAGGAGACTCGGGGTTGAAATAGGGATGCCATTAACTGTGCTCCCGTAGGCCCTTTCGCCGAACAGGTGTACGTAGTGTTCGTAGTAGGCTTATGGTCGTAGTCTGGTCATAAAGATTCAGATGTGTTCTTAGATAAGTCGACAGGCTCGAGCTCCGGTATGTTGAATGAACGAGTTCTAATTATAACTAGTCATGATTATTTTTACCTATATTTCGATTTTTTACTTTAGTACATCTTTTGTGGTTTTTATATATTTTTCTAGGACAAATAACTGTTTCTGGTGGACCTTTCAGGCTCTTGCAGTTTACTTAGATCAACATTTAATTATGGAAAGTTTGAATGCAACCAATTAACTAGCTTAGTGAGATGGTAACTGGTTTTGAAGCAAGGAACGAGAGGGAAATATTGTACTGAGCAAAAAATATTGGGGTACGTTCACCTGCTATGTTTGTTAACAGCCGGTGATGTTCTAACTTAACGTCTGAGTTTGAAGTGAAGTTGTGTGTCTGCTCGGCTTTTCATGCCACAGAGCAATGGAATAAGACAAAACTTATCTCTTCTCCAAACAACAAATCTCGTGGTTTGTAATTACGTAAGACATTTTTATTCTGTAATCGTAAGGAACTAATTTTTGCCCGCATGGGTCTCGTCAGCTGACGAAAATTGGCCTGGAGTGAATCGAGGTGAATTCTGGCGAAGAAAAATACAAAACCCGGAAAGAGATAATTAAACTGGTACCTGAAACGAATCTGAACCTTTCAAGAACAGGACCCGGCACAGCCTTACGAGGTCGTGAATGGCATCGGATTCTCCTGAAGGAACGAATCCAATTGATGAGGGGCTCTCGGTTCATTAAAGGCGTCTTCTTTTATTGCCTGGGAAATTGCTCGAGTGGTCGTTTTACCCTACAGTGTTCTGCAAAGAAAGGTACAAGAAAATTCATTTCTTCGAAGCGTGCCATTGGTTGAAGGTGCTCATTTAGTGTGTTATACCCCTACATCTACAGTAGATGTAACCTCAAGCCCTAATGATATTGTTAAACCAGTTAGGCTAATATTACTTTCCCCGTTGCTTTGCTTAATGCTAAGGGTTTTATATTAGACACACCGGAAATTTATGGATCGAATTAAAAAGGTTCATTTTTAACGTTTGCGTTTAATGAGCATTGTTCATTTATCGTATTTTTAATGTGTTTTTTTTTTTAATGTATAAATAAGTAGGGGGAGTTATGTACTGTTATAAATTGGAGACTTTAACTTTACATTCCCAAGGCAGTGTCTCTTGTTAGTATAACAGTTTGTAACAAAATGATTTAACACAATTTACCCAAACCTCCTGAATCTGGGAAAGTAAGATTGACGTAAAATCCAGATGCCTATGAGAGTATCTGGACTCTTCTAGGTAATTTGTTTCTCAAAAAGCTTCGCTCGATTTTTAATACCTTATGTTCACCAAGGCCACTTTAATGTCCTTCGTCAACCAGGTCTTCTGTTCCCCCTTTAAAGTCCTTCGTCAGTCAAGTGCCCTCAGTAGCTTCAAAGTTATAGATACTTGCGTTTCCTCTGTCCACTTTCCAGCATTTTGTTAGTGACCTGCCTGTTGTCACCTTTCACTTTCTGTCACTTTTATCTTTTATCATTTAATACTTTTGCAACAGTCAGTGGACTCGGAATAAACACAGCTGCGTAGATAAAGGAATATTAATGAATAACTATATATAGAAATGTAAAATTACTCCTTTTCCCACTTCAGGAGAACATTCTCCAGCTAGATTAATTATATTGCTCTATATTTAGAAGCATTTTTGAAGCTCTTCTAGTTTCAAAATTTTTTGTTATACATGAATAATTGGGTGCGAGTTTTGATGTGTTATGAAAACCTTCAGAGAGAGAGAGAGAGAGAGAGAGAGAGAGAGAGAGAGAGAGAGAGAGAGAGAGAGAGAGAGAGAAATTGCCCCACATTTCAGTGACAATTTTGTAGCTTACATTTCGGGCAGGGGGGGGGGGGAAGTTTGCCAACCCTACTTGCCGGGAAGTTCTTTAATTTACTAGCTTTTAAAGTAGGCCTGGAAACTCGCATCCATCTCCGCCGAGGAGGACGGACAGGATATAGATGAAGTTTCAAGGGCAGGAAGGGTGGGAGAGAAGATGGAAGACGACGGAGATGAAGTTTCTCGGTTTGGAAGTGACGGAAGTTTATTAATGAAGTGTAAAAAGACGGAGGAAGAGTCCCGTGGAGGGAGATCCACTCTTTTCTGGAGATAACAGTTTTATCTTGCTTTGATATATTGCTTAGTGGGGTGTCGTTGTCCGTTCTTTTGCCTGATGGATTTATTGTCTGTTTGATTGATGTTACGAGAGAGAGAGAGAGAGAGAGAGAGAGAGAGAGAGAGAGAGAGAGAGAGAGAGAGAGAGAGAGAGAGAAAGAAAGAAACCCCCAAAGAAGACTGAAGGCTTTTTAAATGTTTTTTTTTTTGAAGAATTACGCTGTATTTAATGTGCTTATGAACGTTCCTTTTAGTACATATTAATGTATAGATATTGTAGATTTTATTTCATATATATATGTTAATTTGTATAAAATCATATATATATATATATATATATATATATATATATATATATATATATATATATATATATATATATATATATATATATATATATATATATATATATATATATATAATATCCTCTTCTGTAGTAGTTTCTACTTCGAAAGTAAAAACTTTGGTGTCAGAGTTGCTTTTCTGGAGTGATAGTGCACAATAACTGTCATAAAACAGACCAATTTGTAAGGCTGATGTGCCGCTAACTTTATGGGTGCACGGGAAGTGCTAATTAGTCATGATATAAATACAAATAAAGTCCTAGGATTGACTGCCACCTGCCAATTATCCTTAGCGTGACTCTCGTTAGAGGAATTTACGTCTAGACATTGTATTGACCGAGTTCTATCTCTCTCTCTCTCTCTCTCTCTCTCTCTCTCTCTCTCTCTCTCTCTCTCTCTGTAAGACGGGAATGGAAGTCCTAAAAAATGAGACAGTTTTTGTTAATGAAATATGTTATTCTAAGAGAAGTAATGAACATGCCCTTTTTAGTGAAGGTTACCTCTTGTGACTACTGCAGTCGAAATCAGGAATGCTCTCTCTCTCTCTCTCTCTCTCTCTCTCTCTCTCTCTCTCTCTCTCTCTCTCTCTCTCTCTCTCTCCACACAGACTGTGTATATATATATATATATATATTATATATATATATATATATATATATATATATATATATATATATATATATATATATATATATATATATATATATATATATTACGTTACAGCTGAAACTTAGGTAACCAACAAATGCCACAAACAGGTAAACAAAGGAAGTGCAAAAGATGCATGAAAACTGCCACACATTGATCCTTATTTCCTGGTATTTGACTATTCCGTGACCAACTTTAGTATCTAGTCCAAATTCCATTTACTCAGTACGGTCTGTGCACGGTCTGTCAGTGGGATCAATAGGCAAACGAACTTTGTACGTCGGGGGAACAGAGGTACGACTTTGTACGTCGGGCGAACAGAGGTACGAACGCACGAAACAGCACCGAAAGTTCGCCCTCTCTAGTTTTGCCTCCAGCCGTTCATTTCACGCACGCACGCATCATTTTAGCTACATTGCGTTGTTGCCCCGCGAAATTATTCCCTGATTCTATTAAGTCTGAGGAGGATGCCTGAGCAGATTTCGTGATTTTTAGCTCAGAAAATTTCGTTTTTGATTCTTCTTTGTCGTTAGTTATTAAAGCTCGGGGTGCAGTGTCCGTGTAGCCAGAAGGCATTAAAAAAAGGGGGGTATTAAATTGCATCTTTGGAAACTCGCGAGACAGCTGTTGATCGAGGGGTCGGCGTCGTGGCCGCCGCCAACCGCCGCTATTACGTAAAAATCCTTTGTCCTCTGAGACCTGGATAGAAGAAGCGTAGCTCTCGAAGAGCAATTTTTTCTTTCTGCTTTTCACCTAATTCTCTCTCCTTCTGTCTAACTTCTCTTGTCAGTTAAATTCAGAATGTTTACACCGAGAAATATCCAGGTATTATTATTTGGTAGTTGTAAGGGCACCAGTTCTTCTTCTCTTCATAAGAACCTAGGTTCTGTTTCAGCTCTTTTCTGCTGGAGGGACGCCTCTACCACTGGCTAGCTCTCCGCTCGCGTGAGTCATCGCTGAACTCTGCCGAAGTCTACCCAATCATGCATCGCTTCTATGATCTTGGCGTGGTCCTCTCTCTCTCTCTCTCTCTCTCTCTCTCTCTCTTATATTGATATATTTGGACTGTTTCTTGAAATATGAAATGCTGTAGTGTTTTGCCTGTATTAGAGGTAGATAAATTTATATGCATTCAGTGCATAATATATATAAGCTTATATGCCGTGGATGCATGTCAGCTTATAAATATTGGTTGCATCTAATCCATTTCATTCACCGGTATATACATTACTTTCTCCGCATGTGAGAATGATTGTAAATATCGAATTAAGCCTCCAGAATGTTATTTTTGTATTTAAGAATTGAGCTCCAGGGAATTTCAAAATCTTGAGATACCCCGTGCCATTAGTTAATTTTTTTATGGTTTATTAATTGTTTCTATTTAAATAAAACACTTTTGTACTTACATCCAATTACATATGCACTGATATTAGAGAGAGAGAGAGAGAGAGAGAGAGAGAGAGAGAGAGAGAGAGAGAGAGAGAGAGAGAGAGAGAGAGAGTCTTGTGACTTCAGTGAAATCTCATTAGCAGATAATTATTTTTTCGTGACTTCACTGACCCCTTTTTCCTCCTCCGGAGATTTTGTGGTCGCCGCGTCTTACTATTCAGGGCATTGGGTGAAACTAACGTGGAGAAATTTGTGTAGAAGGCTTAATGGATTTTTGTGGACATTTTTGCTTGGAGCTAACTCAGGCGGAGAGAGCTGATTATTATGGTTTATTGTCATTGGTTATAGTTGAAGATGGTTCGTCAAAAACTTATCTTTTCGGAAGCGTGAGCTGGTTCGTGTACACAGTCACGAACCAGACACGCACACACATACATATATATGTGTAATATATTTTTTTAGTAATGCCCCGGAATTTTACTATATTGACCTTGATGATCTCAGAAATAGCAGGGAGGCTCAGTCAGTTTGATATTTCTTGAATAGTATTTAGAAAAGGGAGAACAGACGACACCTGTAATCCTTTTCGTCACAGTTTATTATTTTTGTGGCCGACTTCATTAAAATATTAAATATATACGGTTAATTTGTTTTATTGCCGTCGAAAAAAGAGAGATCAGAAGAAAAATATGAAATGAACGTATATTTACGGGATTTGTACGATTAAGAATAATAAGAATTAGCATTGGAAGGACGTCGAAAGCAAAAAAATAAAAATCGTTCGTGTAGCTTGTAAGTGTTGGTTGCATGATTTTGGAAAGATCGCAAACAGTTTGTAGATGACAGTTAAAACCGTGAGAAGAGAAACCAGGGTATTTTTAGGTGCAAAATTTCATTTGCAGCATCAATATACTGTTCAGTTAATAAAATCTTGATAATGAAAATTGAATTACATCTGAGTGACACCAGTACTTATCAGTAAATAATTAAATTTAGATAGTGATAATGTGCCATTTTTTTTTACAATAAATTAACTTGATTGCAGTGCTCAATTATTTATTATAATGAGCCGGATGCAGATTCATTCATTCGATGAATAACCTCGATTTTATTCTGTCTGTTAGTTAATAAATATGATAATGAATGTAATATCAGTTCATTATTCAATTTTGTACCCAAATGTTACGTCAACTTACCCTTCAGCTTTAGAGGAGTCAGTGACGACGAGGAGGAAGTTGGCAAAGTTTTATTTTACTTTGTGAGAGGAAAATGGCTTTTGATTCGTTCCAAACCTTCATCGATTACTGTTAGAAATGGCAGTGACGTGTCTAGGTAGAACGTGGGATCAAAAATGATGATAGACAGGTGACGCGCAGACTGGAAAATCGTCTTGTCGCTGAGATAAAAGTGAATTTATTGGTTCAATGAAGAAGTCAAATTCTAGTAACTTAATGATTTTAGTTTTCTGTGAAAGAAAACTATTGAGATGGCTATTTGTCTGTCCGCACTTTTCTGTCCGCACTTTTTCTGTCCGCCGTCAGATCTTAAAAACTACTGAGGCTAGAGGACTGCAAATTGGTATGTTGATCGTCCACTCTCCAATCACCAAACATATTAAATTGCAGCCCTCCAGCCTCAGTAGTTTTTATTTTATTTAAGGCTAAAGTTAACTATGATCGTGCGTCTGGCACCGCAATAGGTGCCAACAACACAGGCCGCGACCGGACCGTGGCTGAAAGTTTCATGGGCTACGGCTGTGAGTTTCATGGGCCGTGGCTGAGTGTTTCATATAGCATTATATGCTGTACAGAAAACTCGATTGCGGCGAAGAAACTTCGGCGCATTTTTTATTTGTTTTTTCTTGTCCCGGTTTTTTTAAGGGCGTTCTTTTCTGAAGAAGGTCAGTAAGCAACTTAATGGTCTGTAATGCTAGTTCCATGTGAATGTGTGTATATTTTGAATAAGAGTCATAGTAATTATGGAGGAAGCTGTAATGCTGCTTATAGAAAATTTTGCTCCCATATCATTGTGTGCTTTTTTTTGGCGTTGATGTACTTCATTAATTGATCCGCGTCTAGATTTACTATTTGTCTCGTAGCTCTGCTTTTTAATAGTCATGTTTTTTCTCGATCGCTAATAATGCGTTTACATATATGATGATAATGGTAATAATAATATTAATGTACATAATATTTATACATGAAAATAAGAAAAATCTGCCCGAATATTTTGGTTATATACTTACTTATTCTTCTCGGAGTTCTCGTGCATACAGTAAAGTGCCTCATCAAATTAAGGTTGATGTGTTTCCCATTTGAAGACACAGTCAAGAGGAGACTGAAAGAAAAAATAAGTAGGTGAAAATGACTTATACCAGCCAAAGGGAGGTGAAGGTCGAGAGTTGCAAACGATGAGGCACACAAGATGAAGCAAGGCAGCCCATTGTAAGCGAACGGCAATCGAACGGGTGAAAATGCGAGTCGCCCTGTTGTTGGGTATATAGACAGGACCTGGGTATTGAGCAACCTGTTTCGAATTCCTTCCGCCCCTCGTAGCGGGGCCTGTTGTTTGGATGGTCTTCGGAGATTCCTCTCTCTCTCTCTCTCTCTCTCTCTCTCTCTCTCTCTCTCTCTCTCTCTCTCTCTCTCTCGGTGACCGCATCATTGTTATGACCTGTTGCAGCAACCTCACCACGAGCCTGTGCATGGGAAAGCAAAGGCTATGTGATGCTGCTTTACGGGATGTGACTTCATGTTGCTGATGTTATCTTGTGGCTGACGGTGTCAAGTGATGTTATTTGGAGAGCAGTGTTTAAGACTCATGATGCATTGGAAAGTGGTATTTTCAAGTTACGTACTTTCTACTTTCGGTTTTTTAAACATATGGCGTTGTTTGTGCTTTCAAGGATGCTGTGCTATCCCTGAGGTGAATTGAGAGAAAAATTTAGATGTACGTTTTGTTTTGTCGGAAGAGAAGATATGGATATTATCGTATGTTTGAAATTATTATATTTATTTAAAAGAGCAGAGGATGGAAATAAATCATATGTCATTTAGATAGTCAACATTTCATAATATCTGTAAAAAAAAAAGATGGCTCATATTTTTCCTTAAAGCTAAATCATACCACATCCCCCTCTTACCATAAAAAGCAACAACCTTGAATGTTTTATAAGACTTAAGTATTAGTACTGTAACACGGGTCAGGTAAAAATAACTCTGTGGTACCTGTGGTGTACATATTTGGCAGGTGTTAACAATTCTAGATGAGTAATAGGTTTATCAGGCGAGTGACTTTTTTTTTTTTTATTTTCCGAGCAAATGTTTAAAATCTGTCCTCCTTTTAGCCTGTGACTTTCTTAATAATGGTTTTCTTTATTTTTTCAGATGCATATATGAACAAGTCTGTGTTCTAGGTGTAAGAATGTGTAATGTGTATATATATATGTATATATATATGTATATATATATATATATATATATATATATATATATATATATATATATATATATATGTATATATCAAACATACATACATACATACATGTCCGGTACTGTAGTTCTCAGAACAGTGATGAAATATAAAATGAAAATATAATAATTCGTAGGGTAAGATAAGAGTTGGTTAAGATTTAAGCACTATCTTCATAATAACTTTAAATGAAGATGTTATTGCGTCAAGATAATACCCAGTCAGTTTAAAGACCGAAAACGAAAGCCTTAGGGCAGAATGTCACAACCTGGAAATTAAATCTCGAAGGTCTGACTGGTTTTTCTCGTCGTTTTTAGGTCTGTAAGTTTTTTTTTTTTATGTCTGTAACTTTCTTTATGTTGTGCTTTTTTAAAACTTTTTTTTATATAGAGTGTTGAAACGTAGCAGCACATTCGGTTAGTTTGTATTACTGAATTACGTCTTAGCCTGTGAAAGAAAGTATAAAGTATAAAAACCTCTTCCTTCATCTGCATCTTTCAGGTTTGAACTCCAGAGTACGGAAATACTCACTTTGATAACTAGTATAATAAACTTCAATTGATGTGTCGTACTTAGAAGGGGTTGTAGCCATTTTCCGCGATCCTGCAGTTCTCATTTGGAAGGTATTGCATATTTCGCCTTTAAAACTTGAGATGGATCTCTCTCTCTCTCTCTCTCTCTCTCTCTCTCTCTCTCTCTCTCTCTCTATCTCTCTCTCTCTCTCTCTCTGTTTTCCGCCAAAGTGAATGATGCAACAGCACTGATTGCCAATAATTATTGTCAGTCATTGCGGCCCTTTGATGAAACCCAGTGTACACCTTTTTCAGAACTGGAGCTCAAGCCTCAAGGTCAGAATCCATCCTGTTGACAAGTCTTTTGAACTGAATTGATTTAAAACAGGTAGAGTTTAAATTCTCAGCCATCATCCCGTCGTCTGATAGGAGTTAGGTTGTCATTCCACACCTCTGAAAGACTTCAGAGATGTGAATTTAATGTTAAATATTGAAAAGAAGCGATTGAGTTCATTGTTAATGTTGACAAGTACATTGGTTTGTGGCTGTGCAATCACTTGGGAAACCCCAGGCGTCAATTCCCACGAATGAGTTTCGCAAATTGACTCTCATATACATTTTGATATATTTTGGACACGCCAGCTCTAAAATGTTTCTGGAATAGATTCCTCGGTTCACGCAGTAGGAAAAATAGGGCATGGATTTAGTTCCAGTCAGTCCGCGCAATGAGACGGAAGGAATTTTCAGGGATTTGAAGAGGTGGCATCTTAAAATTCCAAGATGTTATCCTCCCCAATCTTAACTAGTGTTTTGGAATGAGGGTTTTAGCCTCACGTTCTGTTCCTCTTTGGGGATAACAGTACAGTCATTTCAGTGTTTTAATGGAACTTGCCTGCATCGCTCTGTTCTCTTTTGGGACTCGAACTCGGATCCTCACGCTATTGAGGGAAAATGCCACCGATATATATATATATATATATATATATATATATATATATATATATATATATATATATATATATATATATATATATATATTATATAACACAGGGCGGAAATGAGACACGGTTGTAGAACCTGACCTGGTGCCGACTTTATTGCTAACTAAGCCACCTTCCGAAGATGGCTTAGTTAGCAATAAGGCCGACAGTAATCAGGATCTACAGCCGTTTTTCATTTCTTCCCCGTTGTGTCTGTTTTTATAAAATCACGTGTGAGAGTGATTATAAGCATATATACACACACACACACACACACACACACACACACACACACACATTATTCTGTGCTTTGGACGAGTAAGTTACGAAAACGTTACGCAACCGTAATAGATCCATTAGTCTACGAATAACAAATTGGGACAAATGCCAAGAAAGCCCCTGTACTCTTCCTTCGCGGCTAAAAATGTTGAGTATGTGTGGCTGCGTCCCACGGGCCCGTGCTGTGTCCATACAGCCAGCGAAGCCTTTTAGGCTGCTTTGTGATAAGTCTCAGGTTCACATTATCAACCCGAGTCAGGTGTTGAAAGTCGTGCTACATTTTGGTAAAGCCCATTGACGCTGGAAACATTTGCATGCAAGAAGCCTCGTTTGAACACTGTCTGCGACTGCACTGCACGTGGGCTGTAGCTGAAGAAGCCACGCGTTTAAACTGCTTCCAAGGTGGAAGAAAGGTTAGGCGATTTTTAAAGTATAGGTGTTGTGGACCTTGTTTACAAGTGTCTGAAATTTGTACGGTGAATTAGTGAATTTTGAATAGAAACATTTTTATCTTGCTTATAATGAATGACCTTATTGGACTTTAATATATTTTTGGTAATAGAAATTTAAATTCTGCTGTTAGCATTATATTGATTCATTCTTTACCAGGTGTTTTTGGCACTGAAACTCATCTTTTTTGTATTACTGATAATTCAATTTTTGGTGTTACAGTGGGCGCAGGGGGTGTTTCTAATAATTCAGATATTTTGCATTAGATTTATACATTATTTCGTCCTAATTTAAAATTAACAAGGTAAAACCTGTTAGTAGTTGAAACATGCTATTTACCTTTCTGTAGCTTGACTATGTGCGCATTGCCCTTATATTTAGCCTTCGGCAGTGAGGTCATCGTGTATTCTTGCTTGTTGCTTGTGTAGACATGGCTTCTATTCTTATTCTGCTGTTGAGAGCAAAGGTAGGCCCTCCTCTCGCGCGATGTTTATCTCTCTCCCCCTTTCTCTCCACCCCATATCTCCCTTCGCTCCTCTTTTCTTATCCGCTCCCTTCTTCTTATCTTCGCCGTATTCTTGTATAGACGCCGCTTCTTTTCACATTCCGTGTGCATTTGAAAGTAACTGTCTTCTCTTTTCAGCATATTCTTTACCTCTCTCTCTCTACTCACTCTGTCTCTCTTATCTTTTCTCTGCTTATAAATCGAAGTATTGCGTGTGGTCTTTCCTCGAAGTTGAGAGTCAAGAGACTCTTCCTTCGAGGTATATCTCACTCCCAATTTTTCCCCTCGTCCCCTTTCCTCTTCCTCCCCTCCTCCTACTCATTACATACTCTCATTTATTCCCCCGCTTCCTCTTGATCTCTTCCTCCTCATCCTCCTCCTCCCTCCGTCTCCTCATACGTGACGAGGACAGTGGCTTTGATCTCGGCAATATTGTGAATGTAAACGAAGGGTTAACTGGTCCCCTGATTTTGATAAAGACGTACTTCGGCTCGATTCATTTACGTTGCGGTGCTTATGATCTGCCTCGTGATTACTCTGTGCGTTGATAGCTGAACGTGTTTCTGTATGTAGACGTTTTTTTTTTTCCTTCTTTGGTTATGCTGTGCCTCTTCTAATCCGTACCTCAGAGATAGTCGTTTAACCTTCTGTGTTCTTCTGAGTTATTTATATTCCACGACAGTTTTCATGCAGATTTTAGAATGAGGTAATCTTGGCATTCTCCCTTCCCGCTGTCGCCTTGCTGCTTGATTATATTTCAGTGACATGTATGTAAACCGTATCTGCAAAATGTATAAATCAACTCTTTCTCTCTCCAGTGAAAGTCATAAATCCAAAAACTAAACTTGGTTTTATAATTATTCTCCGAACGAGTGATTAAATGAGAGTAAATGAGATTATCTCTTGATTGGAATGGGGATTGCAATATGGGTATCGTATGAGAGTATTATTCCGCACTGGCCGGTTTTATGGAGTTTTCTGATGGAAAGCCGAAGTAGGAGAGTCACCAGTGATTAGATTTTTATTTTTTCTCATATCAATTTTCTTCCTGATTTTTTGGCTTTGAGTTTTGAGATAAATTTGTTAAATGACATTTTTTACTGGAGGGAAGTGTGACCTTAGATAATACATCAAAAACCGAAGTTTATATTGCTGGTGAAGCTAACCGGTGCAACAACTCTCTCTCTCTCTCTCTCTCTCTCTCTCTCTCTCTCTCTCTCTCTCATAAGAACTAAATTAAAGTATTGCTTCACAGATAGTGAAAGAGGGCTGAGATTCAGTTACAGCCAGTTAAAACCATTGCATCTGGTGCTAAACATTTCTTCTTCTGAGAATATTATCCCTTTGATTTATTTTTGAGTTATTTGTATAATGTACAACTGCTACATTTTTTGTTATATTCATGACTTGGCCGTCATCATCTTCAACATTATTTTTCTTCTGATTATCAGTGAGATTTCCCTCCTACATATCCCCCAAGTACAATCACCTTCTGGGGAATTATTTCCATCTGTTTTGAAACATCAGTTGGAAATCAAAGGGATCACTGAGGTTGAAAATCTCCTGCATCTATAGGGCCTTTCCAACCTTACGGGCCTTCCTTAGTTTTCAGCATACACTTTTTGGCGACTGTTTTGTGGCGAATTGTAGTTTTCAAATAAGCTTAGCGATGACAGGTTTTAAATGTATTTTATCGTCTTATTGGGTATTTCCTTTTGAATTTCTTAAGTCACTTGCAGGGTGTTTTCAAGGGTTTATTTCAAAAGAAGATTGGGTGTGACTTGTATCAAAGTTTGTGCCATTAGGGATTTTATCCAGTTTGTGTGTTTGTGCTTGTAACGGTGGGTGCCATACTAAAGTTTGTTGACCAGATAATTTTTGAATGATTTTTCGTTGTTTGGTTTCAGTTTTTTCTGTAAAAGAAAACTATTTAGATGGCTATTTTTCTGTCCGTCCACACTTTTTCTGTCCCCCCTCAAATCTTAAAAACTGCTGAGGCTAGATGGATGCAAATTGGTATGTTGATCATCCACCCCCCCAATCATCAAACAAAGCAAATTGCAGCCCTCTAACCACAGTAGTTTTTATTTTCTTTAAGGTTAAAGTTAACCATGAGCGTGCGTCTGGCACCGCTATAGATGCCAAAACACAGGGCTGAAAGTTTCATGGACCGCGGCTGTGAGTTTCATACAGCATTATATGCTGTACGGAAAACCCGATTATGCCGAAGAAACTAAGACGCATTTTTTACTTGTTTATATCCTGTATGTGAATGATTCGGTTTTACCTTTCCTTTTTATCTACAACAAGATATTTTGGTTTACAAAGTCTCGTATTTAAGTATTTCGTTCCAGTGTTTCAGTATTTTGTTTTTCCCCTTCGGCTGTTTACATTCGCAGTAAAACTCAGCTGCCAGGCTGTGTTCGTCTGTGAGATTTTATTGCTTAATAAAGTCAGGTAGTCAAAGGACATTTGAAATATGTTCCTTTCAGAGTTGGTCCGACGCTTTTATTTAGGAAAGTTAGTTTCATTTTACCGTCTTTTTCCTCTTTTTTTGTGATAAAATTTCTTTTCAGGTTTCTTTCTATTTTTTTTTCTGTTTTATATTTACACTAGTTTTTTTTCTCGTTATTAATTTTTGTTCAGTTTATTTTATTCAGGTTTTTCTTTCCTCCACTGCTTTTATTTCATCCGTTTTTCTTGTTTCTCTCCAGACTTCTGTAATAATGTTATTACATCTTTTTATAAGAGGTTAGGAAATTTGTATGTTATTTCGTTTTTTTATGAGAGCTTAAAGTAAATGCATAATAAAAAGGAAACAAATGCGTTTGGAAGAATAATTGAAGGAATAGTTACAAGGCCAAGTAATTTTATTGTAGTGAAGTTATACGTACATATTTCTGTTATTTATTTCTTCTAATGTTTACTCACTCACTCATACGGTAAGTCATGTGGATATAAGATATATACAAACAAGCTCAGTAGAAAAATAATTTATATGTACCCCTATACCTGTAAGCAAAACAAAAAAAATATGCCAAATTAAGAAAATCAGTGGCTTGAGAGAGAGAGAGAGAGAGAGAGAGAGAGAGAGAGAGAGAGAGAGAGAGAGAGGAGAGAGCGCACAATTGGTTCTTTGAACGAGATTGTCCTAGATTGTGTTCGGATCCGTCGCTTGTAAGGAATCACTGTCACGTCTTGCTTGTTCCAGTCTCATGGAATCCCGGTCTAATCTTCCTGGAAGAGGCTCTTCTGGCTTGTGCCTGGAAGCGGCTGCATTGTCTCAGAAATACTCGGCGTCTCTCAGTGTCTAATTCTTCGCCTCGTTCTCATGGAGGCTTTTATAAGCTAGTTGCAGCTTTCCAAGTTGGGAAGAAGAAAGAGCGAAAATGAAATTCAGGAGAAGAGAGGAGAATGGGTGGGCCCACTTGATATTTTGTGACCTCTTACCTGAATGACTGGTAGTCTAGGCCTTTTGTACAGAATTAGGTTTTATAGTATTATAATCTTAATGGGATTGTCAGTAATGTTATCACTAGTATTATTGTATTTTTCATGTAGAATTTATAGGTTGTATATTATATTGTTTGTATTAATTGCCTTCCATTTTTTTGCCACGGAATATATAGTGCAATTAATGTAATGGAAAATGTTTTATAAATTAGCAAGAATTTCATTTTCAGAATATTAGAAAAGACTGCAGAAAGATTAAAAGAAAGGCTGCTGAAACATTAAAAGAGAATACGTGTAGAATGTTATGAATTTTTACATCGGGGGTGCCCGGTAATGCCTTCTTAAAATTGTATTTTTCGTACTTTTATAAATGTGCTTGTCAGATGTGAAGTATCCAGGTCAAATTGTAGATAACGTCAGACGTCGGTAACACTTGGGAACAGGATGCATCAGCTTTCAGTACCTTCAAGGAAATCGTTTTCAATTTACTGATTACTAGAGATTTACAAGACGGAGCAGAACGTTAATTAAGTATTATTGATAAAAATGATGCGTTAATGTTTAAGAATGGCATTGCTTTTACTAGATGCATTAGTTTGTTTCTCATTCATTTGAATATTGATTAATATTCATATTCGTTTTTAATTGCTTTGCACTTTTATATAATCATCTTTTTCACCAAGTCAACCGGAAAAAACAAATGATAGTGAAGGTTATACTTAGCATCTATCAAGGGCAGTTTCTTATCTTCCTCAAGGTTTTCACATTATTCTTGGGAGGCTTTTTTAAGAAATCTGTTGAAGAAATGTTCATATACATCATACATATATATGTGTATATATATATATATATATATATATATATATATATATATATATATATATATATATATATGTGTGTGTGTGTGTGTGTGTGTGTGTATGTATGTATGTATAAATAAAAGACAATTCATTTAGCGAAAGAACACTGATAGAAGGAGGCCTGACTGTCGTCCTTTACTTAGCAGGTCTGTTATAAAAGGACGACAATCGAAAGGCCCTG
>NC_089771.1:18852883-18880383 GCF_040412425.1 Macrobrachium rosenbergii | reverse complement strand
GGAACTTCTCTTTGCTGCAATGGAAGAAGAAATCTTTCTCCCAGGAGTCCAGAATTTAATGTGACTCGTTGTCCCATTCAGTTGCGTTATGATAATGGAATATAAAAGCGTGAAGCTGGCCCCGTTAAAACATAAAAGGAAAAAGAAGGAAAAACAGAAGAATTAAGATCACTGAAAGAAAAGAATACGGGAAAATCCTCGGTAGAAAGAAAGGAAAATAGAGAAATCTCAATGCTATAAAAAAAAATGAACCGCATCTTCTAAGGAAAGTATTGGCAGAGAATTTGTAACTTTAGTTGAGGCTTTTATTGTTCTAGTTATTTAATTATCGTTGCTATGTTTTATAGTAGGTGTATCTAGTAATTAGTAATAATCTTTATCCTCGCTTGGGCATTTCTTGTTCACGTTCTGACAGTAGATTGTTGTACTTGAATTAAAAAAGAACCACCCTTCAGGCGAGGTAAGTCGGTGGAAAAATAGCGGTAGGGAATCCTTTATTAGATTCCTTCTGTTTAATTCAAGGTTATGAGTCTCCTCCGAACGTTTACCTAAGGAGATTAAGCTGCTGGAATAGTTATGAAGCAGTTGAAAAGATTAGTTGAGGTAATAAGCCTCCTGCTAGATTGGATTATGAACTCCAGGAAGGTTGGTTGCGGCCCAGGTCTTCGCCTGGGACGTTGGCTGAAGGGATGCTGCAGCTGCGGATTTTTGCTTTTATCTTTTTCCCAGGTGATTAGGGAGATTGGACGGATCGTGTTGGTGATGAGGCATCGCCGAAGATTTGTTAAGGCTGTGTTTTAGAAACACGAGAAAGAGCTTCTCCCGAAGGTTTGCTGTAAGAGGAAAGACCGCTTGCGATTTACTTTTAGTTTTCTGCAAAAGAAAACTTGAGATGGCTATTTGTGTTTCCATCCGCATTTTTTTCTGTCCACCCTCTGATCTTAAAAACTACTGAGGCTAGAGGGCTGCAAATTGGTGTGTTGATCATCCACCCTCCGATCATCAGACATACCAAATTTCAGCCCCCTAGCGTCAATAGTTTTTTTTTTTTATTTTATTTAAGGTTAAAGTTAGCCATGATCGTGCGTTTGGCAACGGTATAGGACAGGCCACCACCGGGTTGTGGGTGAAAGTTTTGGGCCGCTGCTCATACAGCATTATATGCTGTACAGAAAACTCGATTGCGCCGAAGAAACTTTGGCGCATTTTTTACTTGTGCGTATTTGACGGTGAGACTGCTGAAAAGGTTGGTTGACGTTTATAAGCAACTACCTGGAGAAGTGCTACAGGAGTTTAATTCTGTTATTGACAGAGAAGATGAGGCAATAGAAGAGGATTACATAGGTGTGAAAGATTGCGAAAGCTGCGTAACTACAGGAAATGTTAGTAGAGAAAGCTAAAATGCTGTGAAGAAGGGTTGGTATACGTTGAGTAAGATGAGAAAGACCATGAAAAAGTGGTTGGGGAAACAAAACCATAATATATATTTATTGTGACACTAAGACAGAAGTTAATTTCTGTTGACGAAACAAGGCTTCTGGAAATATTGTGCGGGAAAACAAAAATATCTGACAGATTGATTGATTCCACGAGTCTATGAAGGGTTTGGGTGAAGATTGCCGATAACTAATTCCTGGAAGCTGAGAGGAAAGGTTTGCCATATGCTTTCCATATGGTGGAGGGGTTACAGAGCTTGGAGAGAGAGAGAGAGAGAGAGAAAGCGGGGTGGGGGTTTTGGGGGGTGGGAGTTGAGAGGGCTGCAGGTAATGGATATTCAAGCTTTTGAAGGATTTCGCCTTTTTCTTTCCATCAGCTCAATGATTTTTTGGGAGATGAATTACGGTACGCAAGAATTTTTTTCCCATTAAGTGTTATTGATGTGAAAAGTGTGAGTGACATGCTAAGGACACACTGACACTTGTCCTGAAAATGTCTGCAGCTTTACTTTATTTTATACATGGTTTAAAGATTCTATTGTATTAAAGCATTGGTATTTAATTTTCACTAATTCTGTTTTTAAAGAGTTGATTTTAAATATGGTAGGAAACTATTGTTGACTCTCTCTCTCTCTCTCTATCATTATATATATAATATATATATATATATATATATATATATATATATATATATATATATATATATATGTATATATGTATATATATATATATATATATATATATATATATATATATATATATATATATATATATGAGTGTGTGTGTGTGTGTGTGTGTGTGTGTGTAATATATATATATTTATATATGTCTTTGTATGTGTGCCTGAACGCGAATAACAGCTGAATGTTTCATAACCTCTGCCAACTTCCCTTCATAAATATTTTTTCCCCTGAGGGCAAAGGTAAAAGGAGGGATTTCCCGCCCGAGGGTCATCTGGCCGCCCTTAGGAGTCTCTTAACACTGGAAACTGTCCTTTGTGGAATTTCCTGTGGTTTGCGTCTGGGCTTCTTGTTCCCCTCCGGTGTAGGAGGAGGAGGAGGGTGGGGGGAGGAGGAGGAGGAGGGTGGGGAGATTAACTCGAGAGAAAACCTTACAAATATTTTCGTTCTGTAAAGCCAGCTCATTGTACTTAAACCGGTGTAGCTCTTAGTCAAAGCTCAGTTTTTTTTTTTTTTTCAGTGCGTAAATTTGAATTTGCTCTATTTTCTAAGCTTCAGTTGTCTGTTGTCTGGTGTTGACTTATGGTCTAATAAAGCTTTCGTTTTAGAAATTGATAGAAATAGCTTCGTTTTGTCTTTAATTGTTATTTTTTCCCGTCTTCTCTTCCGCTTTGCTTACATGGACAATGTATGTAATGTGTATTCCATTCGAAGTTCGTTTAATTTCATTGTGAATGGAGAGGGGAAAACGTAAAGGAGAGAGAGAGAGAGAGAGAGAGAGAGAGAGAGAGAGAGAGAGAGAGAGAGAGAGAGAGAGAGATTAATATATCAGAGAGAAAGAGAAGCAAAAAGCGTACACAAGAAAATAATTTTAAGGTGAATAGGTTACGTAATGTTTTATTCTTCTAAATAACCGAAAGTCCAGGATATAGATAAGACGATGAAGGATAATGACAGCTATTGCGCTCGAGAAAATCATCCTTACCCTTCTCCCTTGGAAGGTCGATTATCCTTTGGATGTCCTTCCCCTCTCCTGTATATCATAGCCTCGAAGGTGGATAGGTAATGCCCAGGTAGCCTCTTTGGGCTTTCACCTTTTGGGTCAGTCTTATCTTAGATGGTAATTTAGGCCTTGATGATTCTCTAAAAGATTTTTTTTTCTGATCATGAAATATCTTTTCTTGAATTGTGTGTGGGGATTTGTGGTATACAACTTTACAAGTATACATGAATATGTATGCGTGTTGTGTTTGTGTTTACTCAAAATTTATCAGTTACACGACTGTCAGAAAGATGGGCTCAAAATCACTTCCTGATAAATAAGAACCATAGATAAAAACATGGTCAACATCATGGCATCCTAATGTGATGTCCCCTCTTGCCAAATCCATATAACAGTAGTTCCCCATAATGTTAACCCACTGATTCCGGTGAAAGTGTAATCTTGATGATTGGCTGCCCTTGAATACTTCTAGGGCCATATATGAATATTATACACACACACACACACACATACACATATAGGTATATGTGTGTATGTATAACTGAATCACGAAAATATGGAATGTGATGAATATATAAATATAGGCAAATGCCACGGAGGAAAGTGAAACATCGGAGTAAGTCGAAAGGCCTAGCACCACCTGTTATTTCACTTTCCTTCGTGGCATTTGTTTTTTATATATATATATATATATATATATATATATATATATATATATATATATATATATATATATATATATATATATATATATATATTATTATAGGAGCTTGATCAATGCCAGAAATGTCAGACTATACGAAGGGTAAAAGTATGTGGACTTTGCTCAACTATCGTCTTGTGGGTAACTACTATTTTTAAAACTAATAGGTCCATTAAGGATTGGGAGTGCAGCAGTTTGACCGAAGATGTGAGGCATGTAAGCAAATTAAGGGAATTAAAAAACTGTAGAGTAATGGGATCTCAAAAATAAAATTAAAATAAAAGTCTGTAATGTAATTTGAATAAGTGAACCCATTGAATTTGATTTTACACTGACAATTACCAGTGATATTTTTGGTAACTTTACTTTTTATTGAGTATCTAAGAAACATGTTTTTAGAAACATAGACCTCTTCAGATACCTCAGATACATGAGAAACATCAAGATCTAATATCTGGCACCTCAGATTTCGTTCTGAGGTTATATTTAGAGAAAAAAAAATTCTAATCAGATACGAGGGGTAAAATTTTAAAATTCATAAATGAACGTTGTCCTCTTCTCTGGTGGCAGGAAAAACGTATTGAGTTTCTCTTAATGTAATTCTTCAAATTATTTTCACCAAAAGTCACCAATTGATGTATTATAAATTCATGTATATCGCGGCTGTGAGCCAGTCCATTCAGGTTTCACACTCCAAAACGGACTAACAGGAACAAAATTCCTCGCACCTGGGCCGAATAGCATAGCATTCCTTGTATGAAAGTTTAAGAGACTTGCTACGAGAATTAGGAATCCCAGGTATTCTGCAACATAATCATTGATTTTCAACACGTGACCGGAAAGTTCCGGAATTTGCTACACGATTGTCAGGTGACCCCAATTCCTTTTTCAAGTCAGTGCTTGGCTGTTGGCAGCTAAATCTTTCGCAGTTATACGGAAGTGCTGCCACTAAATAATCACAAAAGTTTTGGTTAGGATGTGGTAAGTAAAACTGCCTTTAGAAGATGATAGTAGAAGCCAAGGTCTAAAGAATACCAGGTCTACCCACACACAAGTAAATTGGGGAGAGGGGGTCAGTAATGGGGGTTTAAATATTCTGAAGGGTAAATTCTGTGACGTCAAACCTTGGTATTAGTTACGTCAAGATCGCGTTGGAAGTATCGCATAATAATTCTCTCTCTCTCTCTCTCTCTCTCTCTCTCTCTCTCTTACGCTGTTAATTATGTATATATATATATATATATATATATATATATATATATATATATATATTATATATATATATATATATTATATATATATATATATATTTTTTTAATGTATGTGTGTGTGAATTTTGTATACCTAAACCCATGGTTTATGAAAGCAAAGCATTGGCACTAATTGGCAGTTATGACAAGGACCTTCAAGCGGCTGGGGTATGTGAAAAATTCGTCGTAGGATTCAAAGTCCATCAGGACGGTTTCAGTTATTTTGCGGAAGTCGTTGAAGGAGGTCCATGTATGCGGAGGAGGGTCGACGGGGTAGGAAGGACTAAGAATTTTCGGGGAAAATGATGAAAGTTCGGAATAATTTGGTGACAAATTTGCGTCGTATGGGAGAGGGGAGAGAATGCGATATGCAAATTGTCTGGTTCCCTTTCAAAAGAACGGCTTCTGCTTTGAGTTTTTCGATCTTCTTCTGAACTTCTTCTTCTTTTCTCTCTCTCTCTCTATATATATATATATATATATTTATATTTATATTTATATTTATATATACAATATATGTATATACATGGTATATATATGCATATATATATGCATATATATATATATATATATATATATATATATATATATATATATATATATATATAGAGTAGGAGAGAGAGAGAGAGAGATAGGGATTGTGACGAAACTGTTGTAATGTCAGTTATTATCGCTTGAATAAAGAAAAAGTGGACAGAAAGCATAGTGGACAGAAACGCATAGACATAATTAACCTACTGTCTTTATTTTGATTTTTTTTTAAGCATTCTTGATGCATATGTATCAGTCAGACTTTCTGTTAATTTTATCTACACGCGACCAATGTGGTAACTACAGAAATGCTAATCGTGAGAATTGTGGTTGTGATCGTTTCTAAGTGAAAATGTTCTACCTTGAGGTTATTTAAATCATTCTCAATTTCGAAGGGGAAAACATCCCAATAAGTTTGATATTTTTAATCGTCAGAATAGTTTTTGCCATAATGGTAACGAATACAACTGAAGTAATTTTTTCCGCGTTGAGCCATTTGTTAGAAACTTCTATTATTGCAAGTGATTGATTCAGGGAGTTAGGTGAAACTTCGTAAGTATTTTGCTTTGGAGGCATATGTTTCTCTTCAACTGTATGGATGTCGAGTTAAAACCACGAATTTCGTTATTAAGAACACTGCGTTTACTTTGGGAACTAAACGTTGTCCCAAGTTTTCTCTTAATAGAGGTCGACAGGAACTAGCCTCTCCGACCTCGACAGGAAAGAAATGCGTCCGTAGTTTTGCAAGAAAGGGCAAACGATGTAAATATAGTATCGTGTGCATGGAAGTGTTTTGCCTTCAAGAGACTGGCTGGAAAAAAATGTGTATTTCTTTGCCAAAATTAATCTCAGTTTCTTATGGCGTAAGGTCTACATACCCAAGTTCCTTTCCAAGGGATGTTTACTCCCCGCAAGCAGGTCAGTTCGTAACGGGAGCGGTATTTGTTTCGTGAAATCAGATAATCTTCTTAAAACAGGGGCATCTATACACCCTTCAAGAGCAGATGGTAAATGCCGTCTACCGGTCTCTTTCCCCATTACACTCCCACCCTCCTGTGTTTGCTATCGTCGTCGTCTTTGCCACCCATAAAAACCATTCGATTGCCCCCCCAATAAAGCCTCGTCTGCTTTTTCCTCACTTTATTTTTTGCCCCACGGCCATTTCCTCGCCACTAAGCTCGGTTATAGCAACGGGAAAAACAAAGTGAAAACATAGATAGTTTGTGTTGTGACACATAAAACAGGAGATGTATGTTTGAGGGATTGGTTAAAGAATAGGGGAAAATGGCATGTTGATGGTTGAAGCAGGAAGGAGCATTGGATGTGTTAAAATGGAAGAAATGAAAGAAGTAAATTCGGACAAGAAACAAGAGAATGGAGGGGATTTGGATGAAACTTCTCCCCAGGTGGTGCTAAGTGGGGGAAGGTTATAATCAATGGAAATAGCCGAGTTTCAGGTCACGGGAGCAAAAGGCTTATGCGGTTTGGGAAAGCGGTTTAGTTGAGGTTAAATTAAATGTGGAAAGGAGGATTACACATACTCATCGCACGTACATGACTGTACATAAATGTCTGTATGAGTGTAGTAATTACGTACTTTAATTATAGCTACAGCCGACATAAAGAATAATATATGAGTGTAAAGGAATTAAGTTAAAGTTAAAGTCATCCTGGGCCTTTGTATTTTCTTAGGGCAGGCGCTGATCTCCTGTTTGGAATTACTACCACAATAAAGAACCAACGACATTGAGAGCAATAAAAATGAAATATGTGATGGAAGAAGAGAATAAAGAGGAGTGACGAGACGATGAGTACGCGAATTACTGAAAAGAAACGGGGAATGATTATACTACACAATCTCCGGTGCTGCGCAATTAATTTTAGGTGTTAATTAAATATGCAGGGGACAGAGAATGCATGTAATAAAAGGGTGTTGCGAGATTAAGAGGAAGAGATTTCCTTCAACAGGGAAAAACAGAGAGGAATTTGCACGTCGTTGTCATTTTTCGCTTTCTTATATGAGCTAACGAAAGACTTCATTTTTGATCATTGCATCGCCCGTCTAGATCATTATTGAATATTCTTCACAGGGGCGCATCATACTTAAGGTGCTTTGATGTGCTAAGAACTGCTTCGCATTATTTTATGCTAAGATTTGCTTGCTCACATTATACGCAGTTTTCGGCTGTTAGCGTCTGCTACGTTCATTTAAAGATCTGACTGGTCTTAAAGCACTGTCTCTCCTTTGTTTATCGAAATTCATAATAAGTTAGCCTTGGAGAAGCGGGCCTTTACCCAGGACCCAAGGCCCCCCTGTTGATGCAGCTTATGTGACGCATCTAAAAGGATATTGATATTCATTGCTGATGATTTAGAAGTTTTGACAGGACAGAAAGACGAAACGTCGAAGTTTATATATTAAAAGGGTTTTTGTTGATTGAAGATTTTACGCCGGTAGAGAGAGAGAGAGAGAGAGAGAGAGAGAGAGAGAGAGAGAGAGAGAGAGAGAGAGAGCAATCCAATTTTCGATCAAGCTTTTGCTCTGAATCGAGAAAATCTCTTATTTTTCAAGTACCAAGTAACGACGAACGTGGCGGCGTCAATCATTAGCTCTCACCAATACGCAAGGACGCGATGGCACGGAAAGAAGACACGACGCAGCCTACACGACTACTTCCCTGGAGGGAAAGGAAGGTGTGGGGAGGGGGGGAGGCTGTGCACACCTTATGGACAACCACAATGGTGCCATTTCGACCGCGGCTACCGTCGCCATCAGGGACTGAATGGCGTCTGTTGGAGGGAAGGAAGGTGGGGTTTTGAGGGGGAGGGGTAAAAGGGATTGAGAAAGAAAGATAATATAGGGGAGAAGCAGTGGCGTGCATGTGGGGCACAGTGGGTTATGGATTATCCGTCGAGAAGTAAGACCGAGTGGGAATCATTACTAGGGAATAGTTATTACGGAAGAGTAGACGTAGCGGATGACGTTGGAGGTGTATTGAATATAAGAAAAAGTTGACGGGAAACTTTGTAGTTACCGGTAGTTATTTTCATGAAATCTTAGTGACCTTACCCCACACGTAGTGAAAAACAACAAACCGAATTCCTGAAAGAGTTGAATATACGTAGAATGAGTTGAATTTATATAGATTTTTTCGAATACGTAACTAAGCATGCAAGAAGCACTGACCATCTGAATTTAGAATTCAGAATTATATCACCCACCGGAAATCTGGAACCTTGGGCAGCGAGAGAAATGTAATATATGAAGTAGAGTCATGGAAAAAAACGTATGAAGAAAAGAATCCGGTAGAACGAAAGGAAGCACTAACGAAAACTGGTAGTGAAACTTAGAACAAAAGAAAGTTAGAGAAAGTTAGCGGAAATGGGAATGACCAGTTAACCCGTTAAGAAGAAAGGAAGAGAAAGAGCGAATGGAGTTGTTAACTCTGTCATGCTGTTCGACTCGCTTTTTATTCATGATGTTTTCTTAAGCCTCCTTCATGGTAATAAATTGTGGGAGAGACCATTGAGTGAATACTAAATAATTTTAATTAATAGTGAACAGTTAATTGGAAGGGAAAAGACAGATTAAAATGGAAAATTAATAAAAAAGAAATCAAGCAGAAGTACTAAGAGTAGGTCAGACCCACTTGCCATTCTTGTGTGACCACTTACCATTTATGCTTAAGGTCACATCTTAAGAAAGAAAGAATTATGAGAATATGAAAGGAAAGTGAATAAGAAAATGAAATATTAGTTAATTGAGTTGCAAGGAGAGAGGATTCAGGATGTAATTAGTGCTTTCGGAAAGAAAGTGGGACGTAAAAAAGGGGAGAGGGTGCAGCAATTGTGAGCTCAAGCGGAATCGAGAGAACCATTTTTATGAATGCTATATTTTTTCTGCTTCTTCCACAACTGTGTGGGTATTCCCGATTATCATTTTTTATCAGGTTATTTCATGTATCTAGAATGTGCATTGTCTCCACTTTGTATATTACACGTATATGGCCTTGAGCTGAAATAAAAATTTATTATTATTATTATTATTATTATTATTATTATTATTATTATTATTATTATTATTATTATTATTATTATTATTATTATATCAGGTTATGGCATGTATCTAGATTGTGCATTGTCTCCACTTTGTATATTCCACGTATATGGCCTTGAGCTGAAATAAAAATTTATTATTATTATTATTATTATTATTATTATTATTAATATTATTATTATTATTATTATTATTATTATTATTATTATTATTATTATTATTATTATTATTTTATCAGGTTATGGCATGTATCTAGATTGTGCATTGTCTCCACTTTGAATATTCCACGTATATGGCTATGAGCTGAAATAAAAATTTATTATTATTATTATTATTATTATTATTATTATTATTTTAGACTCTGGTGGCACGAAAGAGATAGCGGCTAAATAAAGTAGAGGGGACGAGACGAGATATGAGTGACCTTTAAGAAAGAGGGAAAAAAGAGAAAGTCACCGAGGGAGATGGAGACAGATGCCAAAGCTCCTGAGTGGAAAGATTGCTTAAGAAGTTTACAGGGGAAACTTTGCGGAGGAAAATGGGGCTTTATTTATGTATTTATTCATTTTTGCATTTACTTTATTTTGTTTATTTTTATGCTTATTTATTTTAATAAAAAATTGTTTGGAGCCAAATAAAGGAAGATTTACATTGAATTTATTTTAACAAAAAAGTTTTTGGAGCCAAATAAAAGAAGATATGCATTGAAAGTTGATAAACCTTTTAAAATGCAGTTTAATGAAAAAAAAATCTTTCCAGTTCCATAAATCAAATAAATTGGGTAAAGAAAATAAATCTTTTGATTGTAATGAAAACTGGCTACGAACGAGAGTAAGATTTACGGGCAGGGAAATAAATTTTTGGACCTCTTAATGAAAACAAGCCAGGAAGGAAAACGGCCATTTTCATTTTTACGAGAGAGCGATTTGCGAACAAACAAACAAACAAACATGCAGGCACCGAACTCGGAGGCTGAGGGCGGCAAGTTGATAAGGCTGCATTTATGCACAGGAGTGACTTCTTCAGGTGTTGGTAATGAGTTGTGTATAATGGAAGTTTTGAATATGGCCATACGAACCGTGAACGCCTGAAAGAAAAGTTGGGGTGGAGTGGTGGTGGTCGGGGGGTTGGGGGCTGGGGTTGGTATTCCTCGATGTTTAAATTTTTTTATTCTTTTTTCATCTTCAGTGTAGCGTGATTCTTACGTTACGGTCCAGAGTAGGCGGTAAAAGTTGGTAAATTTTCAGAATCATATTGGTGGGGTACGAAGAAAGTGATTATATATATATATATATATATATATATATATATATATATATATATATATATATATATATATATATATATATATATATGTATTATATATGTATATATATATATATATATAATATATATATTATATATATATATATATATATAATATATATATATATATATATATATATATATATATATATATATATATATATATATATATATATATATATATATATATATATATATATATATATATATATATATATATATATATATTTGATTAACATACTTCAACATTGACTAGGATTCCAGTAGACTGTTAATCTAATATATGGTTTTTTGTAGTGTAAATAGTGTTTTATGGGCCTTTTAACTTTATAGAACAACTACTGTTAGATTTACAGTTACACACACACACATATATACTGTATGTATATGTATATATATATATATATATATATATATATATATATATATATATATATATATATATATATATATATATATTAACTTTATCACATACACAATTGTTCTGTGCATTAGCAGATTTACTAAAAGGACCTCATTCAAACTGATGAAGCCTAATGGAGTTTATTTGTATTTTACAAAGCTTGACAAACAGTTCATTATTATCAACATCCGTACAATTCTATTGTACGGATACTTGATAATGTGGACTGTTTGTCCAAGAAAGCTTGTAAATTTTTGAATAAAAACCCTATATATATATATATATATATATATATATATATATATATATATATATATATATAAAGAGAGAGAGAGAGATATTATACATACTTCATTTCTGGAAATGTGCGCAGTTCCCTGTCACATCCGAATTTTCATTGAATAAGTGTTCCTGTGACTTCCGGAAAGTTTCGTATATTCTTGGGAAAAATGTCCACTTGAGTTGCATCATATATCGAAAGATAACAGTCTTCCGGGCAAGAATAGGATGGCAGGACATAGCGTGGGCTGAGAAGCTACAAATTGACAATGGGCGTCGCAAACGCAAAGGGACTTAGGAGCGAAATAGTTGAGAAAGGTGTGGAGGCACTGAGAAGAATTGAAAGGACAAAAGCGTTTTACCTCAAAGGAGCGGATTCTTCAAAGAAAGAAGTTGAGGGGGGGGGGGGAGCAGGGATGGCCAGGGGAGGAAACCGAACAATAAGTAAGACCGGAAGTTGCAGCAAGCACTAGGCACAGAGAGATCTTGCTTAAGGCAGGGAGCCCGTCTCTCTTTCTCTATTTATTTTTTTTTTTTAATTCGTGAAGAAATTTTGCTTTCTCAAAATAAAAGGTTTTAAAATCCTTTCTTTTCTACCCCCCCCTCTTTTTTTTTTAAATCATGATGGAAATTTGCTTTTTTTTAAAATAAAGGGACTTAAAATCCTTTCTTTCCTGTATTTCTGTTTTAAAAGTCGTGATGAATTTATGCTTTCGCAAAATAAAAGGTTTTATAATCCTTTCTTTTCCACAATTTTTTTTCCAAAATCTTGATGAAATTTTTTGCTTTCTCAGACAAAAAGGGTTTAAAATCCTTTCTATTCTTCTATTTCTCTTTTTAAAAGTCGGGATGAAATTTTGCTGTCTCAGAGTAAGAGGCTTTGAAAACTTTTCTTTTCTTTATTCCTCATTTTCTGTTATCATTCTTTGCGTCCACTTTTACCTAACCTGCGTTTTATTATCATCTTTCTCTACCTTCTCCTACCTTCCTTTCCATTGACTGCCCCCCGTGCTAACTCATTTTTGCGCGCCATTGTGCACCCATCTCTTACGAACCCATACATTAGCACTCGCCGCCTTTTGCCTCCTCCGTCTCTTCCCCTCCCATTAACATCCTTCCATTTACCTCGCGCTTTTTTACCTCCATCCCCTCCTGTCACCCCTTCCGTTTTCACTAACAAAGTCATTGCACCCTGGTTCTCGGTCCCTCTCCTTCTCTCGGGAGTCTTCCTTCCCCACCCGTCTTGCTTTGTCCCTCTTCTCTTGATCTTCTTGGTCGGGCTCAGACGTCTTCTTCTTCTTCTTCTTCTTCTTCTCCTTCTTCGATTTCTCTCCCTTTATCTACTTTGACATTTTTGAGAGGCGAGAAAGTTATTTTCGATTTTGATTTATCTTGGTATGTACTTGTAATATTACGCCATCTCTCTCTCTCTCTCTCTCTCTCTCTCTCTCTCTCTCTGCATATTCATGTATGCTTTTATTATATTGACATTGTAAACTAATTCCAGCAACTCATGTTTGCAGCAGAGTATTTTAAAATGTGAATATATTACTTGAAGGTTTCGATGCACTATCCAAATTTTTTGTTTGTTTAATTTTTAAGGAAAAATAAGAGAAAACATTATTAAGAAATGGAAAGTGACGTATTCTTTGCTTTTTACATGTGCAGTCTATCCTTTATAAACTTATTTTTTAAGTTCATGGTCTATTAAACTTTTTACGTATTAATAACTGCTCATAATAATAACAGTTATATTATTAGTATAGTTCTTATGAGTGTAAATAATTTAGCTCTAGCAAGAAAGAAAAATAACTGTAACGAAATGACAAACACTGTTTTGTTTTGAGGACTCGTAATCCGACACCACTCGCTTCTCTTCCAGCGTTGGGTTTTGAGGTCAAATTAGAGCTCATTACGCCATTAGTGGCAAATCTTCCAGGGTGTACGGGTGGTTGCTTACCGCCTCTTTTTTTTCCATTTGCTTGTGCGGCGATGCGTACCTGCACGTACCTGGGCCGGGGAATGCTAGTGCTTACCTGGGCGAGGGTCCGCCGGTCTCCTTACGTTACCTTGTCTTATTTATTTTGTTGTTGCGGCTTTGCTGTGTTTTCGTTATGTCATGGGAAGGTAAAAGTGAGATTTTAGGTTTCTAGGGAATTCTGTTAGATAGACGTCCCTGTATTATGCGGAGTTGCACGTGTCTTTTGGCATTTCTAAAGTCTTTCTCACATAGTTAGTAAAATTATATATATATATATATATATATATATATATATATATATATATATATATATATATATATATATATATATATAAATATAGATGTGTGTATGTACGTACACACACTCACATACACACACACACACACACACACACACACATATATATATATTTATATATATATATATATATATATATATATATATATATATATATATATATATATATATATATATATATATGGACTTGTCTTCATGAATTTTGTTTATATGCTTTGTCATCATTCTACATCTGAGAAGGGGTGGGGGGACTTCTCTTGATAGAGCCTCGAACATTGTCTTTGTTTCAACTATTTGGGCATCCCACTTCTTAGCGGTGTACCCGTGCCCCTGCGGATGCATGGCGATAAGGCGACACACTTTAGCCTTTGGCACTGTCTGTTCATGTTAACTATGAACAGAGACAGTGTCAAAGGCTACAGTGTATCGCCTTATCACACTGTAGTCTTTGGCACTGTCTGTACATAGTTAAATATAAAGACTCTTTTTGTAGACAGAGATAACTGGTTTTCTTTCAGTTCCATTACAAAAGGAAAGGTCCACTGAAAGGGGCTACATGCCCATTAAGAATAATTTGATTGATCCATTTAAATAGAGATTACTCTCTTATTAATTAAGGCTGGCATTGTTCGTGATATTTGACTTTGCAAATGTCTTCGCGTTTATCTATATTTTTCCCACGAGGGACGTTTAGTTTTTACGTGTTTAGTTTTTACTTGATCCAGTATATTTTTTATTATAGCTGGTCTTTTCCATTCTTTTATTTCTTTGAAATTTTTTGGAAAACAATCAAAGATTAAAAGGGTCCAAATGTTTTTTTATCTGATTGAGTCATTGTTCTTTTTTTCATTTACTTATTTACGGATACGTGATATTTTATTTTTCGAATGGGAGAGTGAAATTTAAGACGGTTTGATGTTCATTTTTTATTTTTTATTTTTGTTAAAAGCTGTTAATCAGTACGACTGACCATCCATTATTTTCGTAAGCATGTTTATTCATGATCTCATTAGGAATTGTTGATGTGCTTTTATTTTTTTTTTTTTTAGGTCTTTACGAATAAGAATTGCTAACAATTGACAAAAGTTCTTATGTGGTGCTTTTGTTAGGTTCATATTTGTTGGGGCTAGAAAGAGGCCCACAGTTTATCAATTTCAAAACTGGTTGTAACTGTCCTTTCATTGCCGTGTAATTCTATTGGGAATAAAGAAAATTGCAGCATGTTTCTCTTCTGTTTTTGCCGGATTTTTCAGCCATTTCAGACCCTTTCTCTGACTTCATGGAGTCCATTCTCTCAGGCAACAACCGAATTATCCACTGAAAGGCAAACAGATAAAAAGACAGGAAAATTAATCAGAAAAATGAAAGATTTTTACAGGTTAACGTTAGCTTTTTTTCCACAGGTCTTTTTGGATTTAGTTTTTCATTTTTGCGATTGTTCCACATTTGAATATAAAAGTAAGACTATCACTTTCAATTGGGCGCCCCTTTTGGAAATCCAGTTCTGTTCGTTAGAGACACTCATTCAAGGCTTTTTATTCCCCGGTTCCAGAATAAGATTCCGAAGCTAACAAAGACTCACTGAGTGGAATATGCTTCAAGTACCTGTGTATATTGCGCGATAGCTGTTACCCTTACATAATACGGATAAATTGATGATCGATAGATACGTATTGCTGTTGAAATAACATTATCGATTTTTTGATAAACGTTAAGTGTTGCGAAAAATAGTAATGGTAATAATGGTATTAATAGGAGAAAAAAAGATTCATTATTGAAATTTGTGTCCGTTTTTCGTCTGCTATACACTCATTTGCTTACACGAAAACTGAATGTGTGTTTGTAACAGGCAGAGAGAAGAAACACAAAAGTCACTGATGGGTCTTTTTTTTCTGTTATCAACGAAAACATAATTGTTCATCGATTTATTATTGTTATTGTTAGCAAGAGTTGTAGTAGTAAGTACAGTAAGTCTGTAATTACCTTATTTCAAAATTATGAGTATTTCCTTGATGCACTGTTGTGTAAAGGCATATAGCTGCCGCCGTATTACTCTTATCATATAAGCGAAAAACAATTAATAAAATCAACGAGACCTGAAAACTTCTACTAAAAAGCGAACACGAGAAGATTAAGGAAGTAAAATTCATTAACGATTCTTTATAAATATGCCGGGACGATCATTAGCAGGTGAACATAATAGTAAACTTTGCCGGCAGCTTAAACAAAGTTTACAAGCATTGTCCAAAACCCATGACCGCGCAAGCATAATTAGATGAAGGCCTCTGTTAAGACATGAGTGTACTCGAGTAAGTCCAAGAATGAGGGAATGGTGCTTGCTTTATTTAGATGAAGGCATCTTGTAAGACATGAGTGTACTCGAGTAAGTCCAAGAATGAGGGAATGGTGCTTATTTTATTTAGGTGAATGCCTCTTTTAAGACATGAGTGTACTCCAGTAAGTCCATGAGTGAAGGGTGTGGTGCTTGCTTTATTTAGATGAAGGCCTCTTTTTAAGACATGAGTGTACTCGATTAAGTCCAAGAATAATGGGCGGTGCTTGCTTTATTCCAAGGGCGGGGCGTAGTTCCTTCAGAAATGCGAGAACTGGAAAGGCAGTGCCCAGTGCCCCCTTGAATTCAGGAATTAAGAGGAGGTGAATCAGAAAACTGGAGGCATTGCCCTATTCAGGGGGAGGTGAGGTGCGCCAGTAAATCCAAGAGTGAGGTGCTATACCCCAGTTTGTCAAAAAGTAACGGGAAGTGTACAAGAGTACCTAAAAGTGAGAGTAACTAAAAAAAAAAAAGGAATGGCGAGGGCCCCCAATTAATCTCAAGTCTAGGTAGGGTTTGTGGCGCAGTAAACGAAAAGATGGGGCACCTTGCCCCAATAAATCCGGGAAGAGGGTTAGTGCCCAAACAAATTCAGAGAGAGGGGCGTTAACGCTAGTTTTCCCCTCAGCTGCTGTAAATTCGAACAGCCATAAAATGTTGGAAGTTTTGGATCCTGCCGGCTGTAAATCTCCGCATCCGGTTTCTGGTCCTTCCTTTTCTCACAGTAAATTGAGGCCGCCGAAAGATGCCTCACCATCCTCACCACGCTCCCAGAGAGAGAGAGAGAGAGAGAGAGAGAGAGAGAGAGAGAGAGAGAGAGAGAGAGAGAGAATGCGTTAGTTCGTATGTTAGAATTTAAGATGTTCAACTTGCTTTCAGAGAACTAAATTTTAATGAACTGGGTCTTTTTATACGTTTTCTGGATATGCCCGTAGACACTAGCGGATCCCGGGGGGGGGGGGGTGGTTGGCACTTGGGTACGTGCCCCCCCTCATGAAAAATAATGACAAAATAATAATATTGAAGATTTAGATAATAATAACATAAATTAGAAATATAGAAATGGAAATATATATGTATTTGTATTTGTGCGTGTGTGTGTGTATACATAATATGAAAATTGGTGCCCCCCCCCACAATGAAATTTTTCTTGATCTGCTAGTACGGCCGTAGAAATTGTCAAATCAACCTAGTTTCTCTTTTTTGAAACGAATCCATGCAATAATACTCAAGATGAAAATGGTTTGGTTTGCATCCCTCTTCCTGGACAATTTTGTCCTCTGACCTTTCATGACTCAGTGGATCAGCTTAGCATTAAAGTGATAATTGACAGTGAACTGAACTGACGATTAGCTTTACTTAAGGAAACGGATTATTAATTAAAAATGACCGCGTAAATGAGCGGCACCTGGGCAAAGGAATCTTTCCAGTGAGGAGGGGCTCACGTGACTGCCTGCACAGTCAGTCTTAATTTCGTCACCGCGCTCGCAGACGCGTTCTTCTCCGATCCTGAGTTGAATTGAATTGAATTGAATATAGAATTTAGGCCAAAGACCAAGCACTGGGCCCTGTGAGGCCATCCAGCGCTGAAACGGAAATTAACAATAAAAGGTTTGAAAGGTGTAACAGGAGGAAAACCTCGCAGTTGCACTATGAATCAGTTGTTAGGAGAGGGTGGAGATTAAGACGGAAGAAAGAGAATATGAAAGGAGGCGAGGTAAAAGGAACAAAAGGGGTTGTACCTAGGGACCCCTCTCGTTCCTTTTGCTGTGCTTCCTTTCATATTCTCCAGAGGCAAACGCAGTTCGAAGAACACGTTCCAACTTGACCGTGAAGCGACGAGGAAGGCGTCAAGGACTCCGGAATCTGGTCTTATCTTTATTGCCCTCGGAGACATTCAGGCCACGGGGGTGCTCTCGTGTTTCGTCCTGCCAGCTGTCCGTATCATGCAAGGTCCTTTTTGTGTGAAGGGCGTGCTGCTACTGCATGCAAAGCAGCCATTGCGTTATTCAGTGCCTGTCGGTAAAGTAACGATACTTTAAAGCGTCCAGTCCACTTCCTGTAATTTGTATAGCTTATTTCTCTACTGTGGTTTGGTTATAACTGTCTTCGGTTATTTGTTGTTTTCTCTGCATTTCATTTTATTCTCGAGGGTTTGCTTTTCTTTAGCGTGACAAACGAGTACTCCTTTTTGTGGAATCTTAGCTGTTAACTAATAATAATAATAATAATAATAATAATAATAATAATAATAATAATAATAATAATAATACTGATTAAAATGAGGTGTCAAGTTTTTTGTTTTTATTTTGTCATATCGTTAAAATATAATGTGCATTTTAATGTTTCTTTTAATTATTATTATTATTATTCAGAAGATGGCCTTATTCATATGGAGCAAGCCCACAGGGGCCATTGACTTGCAATTCAAGCTTCCAAAGAATATGGTGCTCATTAGGAAATAAGAGAAGGTCAAGGGAAATACGGGAAGAAGAGATCTCGCTTATTAAAAAAAAAAAGATTAATTAAGAAGGTTTTCGTATTTTCTTCAGTAACATATTTGACATTCCTTACTCTTGTTGGTGTATTAGTCATGTGTTCCGTTGCTTTTTGTGTATCTATAATTGAATGATGTTGTCCGCAATTTATAAAACATTAAAAAGGAATGATTAGTTGTCATGCACATCTAATTAGTGAATATTGGTTATTTGACTTTTGCAGCGTAGGAAAATTATTTCATTCTGGTAAATTGAAAGGCATGCATGGCAGGTCTTTCTTGCTACCTAAATATTTCTAAATCCTCTTTTCATATGCTTTCGAAATGATCCGGTTTATGTAAAATTTATTACATTTATTTTTCCATGCGTTGGTTCAGCGGGAGAAATTACGTTCATATTAGACGAGAATGCGTTCGTTGTTTCGCCGGCAGGTCTTATAGTTTTATGACTCTGAGCAAAGTGTTTTGGAAAGATTTTTTCTCCATTGCCTTCTTGCTTGATGATGTTGGAGCCTTGGAATTTTCTGATTTTCCTGATGCTTTAATATGTATCTTTTTTTTTGTGCTGGAAATATCCATGTGCAGTGTTGTATGTCTCAAGATTTTATGAAGAGATTCTCTAGATCATTACAGTGTTATTTAGAGTTAACACGTTCAGTAGTGTAAATAGTCATGGCATTGGGCCGTAGATGCATTTTTATATATGCCAAATGTCATGTTTTCATTTGCTTTATTAAAACAGCTGTTAGTGTATGTTTGCATTTTATGATATATACGTATGTTCACAGCATACTTGACATATAATCCTTCTTACCAAATACTTGACATGAACTATTGTAAAATACCAAACTGCTGCTGAGAAAATCGTGCTTGATCCTTACCATGCAGCATCAGGTACTTAGGCAGATCAATAGCAATGCCTTTAGGCCCGTGACTATAAAAGGACTGTTATTTTATTAATGAATACAATGAATGCATACATAAATTATTTCTTCAAACAAAAGGATTGCTTATGAACATTCTAGGCTTGTTAATGCTGTGCTCTCTGCCATTTATTTATTTATTTATATATTTATTTATTTTATTTATCTCCTTTCCTAATTTTCTCGAGTTCAGATTTGATTATCTGTGGGTTTCAGTTCCACTCTCATATCCCAGCAAGTTTTCCGGTGTATGAATCTGTTCAGTTTACATAGAACCAAATAGAGTTCAGTAGGGCACGTGTCCTAGTTCTTTTTATGTTTTCATAAATGAAATATGCGTTACAATTATCAGGCTGCCCTGCCAGAACTAAAGTTATTTCGTATGTAAATGATATCTGCAAAAAAAAGAATTTTATTTTCATCCGAATATTAAAAGTTGGCGAGAAGTTATTCTGGTCTTTGAAATTAAAATATAATTATTATTATTTACGTTGAATATGAATATGCCATTTTTCTTATTTCTATTTTTGATATATCTCTGGTGCCTGGTTTTGCTTATGCAATAACAGTTGCAGTCTCCTGATGACAATTTTCACGTGGGACAAGTTTTATTGCTTTCTTATCTAAATCTTTCTTCTCTGATTCCATTCTCTTAGGTTGAGTCATATATTTAAATCCTTACAAGGTACATTTCTTATATGCATACACACATTATATATATATATATATATATATATATATATATATATATATATATATATATATATATATATATAATGTATATATTTACTTACTGCCTATGGCTTTCTATCGTGTATTTGTACATTTCAGAAAGCCATGCGTTCAGACCAGATAAGCTCCCTGAACGATTTAATTTAAAAAAAGACTTTGGTAGCGTTGTAACGTGGGACACGTCACAGTTTCGTGCACTCGCTTTTACTGCCGTCACAAATAACCTTTTGATATTCCGGTACTTGTATCTACCAAGGTGCTCTGTTATACGAAACACTGGAGTTCGTTTTTGCCTCTGCTGGACCTGTCTGGTCAGTGTCCTTTCTCTTCCCGGTTTGGAAAAGTCTGCTGCACTGCTAAATTTGGCTGGGGATAATAATAACACATAATACACACACACACACACATACACACACACAATAATAATAATAATATGTAACAATATCCTTTATTTCAGATCATGGCTGTATACAGATAGACGAGATTCAGTTCAATACACAGAATTTAAATACACGAGATGAGAAGTTATGATAAAAATAGTTACACGCAAATATTGTTAATAATAATAATAATAATAATAATAATAATAATAATAATAATATCAACATACAATTATTTTGCAGCTAGAGACCATAGGCAGATAGAGAATTCAGGTACATTGTGCTGAAATGAAAGTGATTTTTCACATAAATGTGGAAAAGCTGCAAGTTTGCATTCTATCCCACACGACCACAAAGAAATCTGAACTTGGTGTAGGAAAGGTGCTGGGATGCTGTTTAGAGGCCATTTCCAAGAACAATATCTCCCGAGGCAGACAGCATCGGAAAGAACAGGAAATTCTTTCTTCCTTTCTTCTTCGTCTCCTTCTTCTTCTTCTTCTTCTTCTTCTTCTTCTTCTTCTTCTTCTTCTTCTTCTTCTTCTTCTTCTTCTTCTTCCACCACCGATATTGGCTGTCATGAAGACCCTGACTAACGCTTAATCACATTTCAAAAGCACAAGTCGAAGGTTGTCGTTTAAAGGTTCGTCAGTTTTGTCTCGTAAGGGTCGAGCGTCTGACCTTTTTCCTGTCGCCATTGGAACGTTTACGTTTTAGGTTTTTTTTTTTCTTTACATAACTGATTTTCCATTATGATCCTAATTGCCTTTCACCTTTACAGATTTTAAGGAAGTTTCGTCCCTCTGACACCGTCGTAAGGTGAACTGGTTTTGTGCATAGGTCCAGGTGTATTGTAAGTTGCTTTTGGAGAGAATGAAAAGAATTAAATCTGATTAATTTTGCAGTGAGCACTATTGAAATTAATGTCTTGGAACGACGATTCATGAGAAACTGTTCTTGAAAATCAATCGATGGATTATGAGAAACAAAATATCGAAAATAGTTTGTTCTCGAAAGCAAGAAATTATGAAAGATTAATGGCAATGAATCGTATATTATTGCAAGCTTCAACTTAATGGAGATTCGTCGTGAAAAGAGAACTTCGTGAAACTAAAAACGATTGGGAATGAAATCTGCAAAATACTCGAGTGTCATGCCTTGGGTTGGATTACACTTTTACATCCAAAGTTACCTTGTCACTGGCTGTTTTGTTGCCGACAGTCATTTTATATACTTTTTATTTAGGTCTTTCACTGATGCCCTTAACTTTTTCAGAACATTTAAAAGTTTTGAGTAAATGTAAATGAAAAGATATATACTGTATACCATTTGCCAAAAGTATTTTTTTAGTACATAAGCTCTTGAATTCTTACGTTGTATATTTTATGCAATACACAGTAAAAATTTTTGCTATTGCATTCTGGAGTCTTACATATACATTTATTTTATATGAATGTCTTTACTGTAATATATATATATATATACATATATATATATATATATGTATATATATATATATATATATATATATATATATATATATATATATATATATATATATATATATTAGAGAGAGAGAGAGAGAGAGAGAGAGAGAGAGAGAGAGAGAGAGGATAACATCTCAAGCCACGGTCTTCGTATCTGTTTCGAAACGAGAGCTCTTAAGGCTAGTGAAAGTGGCTGTCTCGTGCAGTCGATGACATCCTAACATTTTCTTGTTTGGAGGAAGTTCCCCGATAAAGAGGCGGGGGGGAGCGTGTAAAAGTTGACCATTGTCTTCGGGATGCGGAAGGGACTCCCAAAGGACGTGGGTTGTCTCCGACAGGAAGCAGGACTTGCCTTACCAAGCAGCAGCCACCCTCTCTCTCTCTCTCTCTCTCTCTCTCTCTCTCTCTCTCTCTCTCTCTCTCTGCCTGTCGAATACGTACACATACACTCTCTCTCTCTCTCTCTCTCTCTCTCTCTCTCTCTCTCTCTCAGACACGCAAATTACAGCTCTCCCTTTCTCTCTCTCGCTAACACGCACACAACACCACTCTCTATCTCTCTGTGTCTATCAAACTCACACATATGCCGTTCTCTCTCTCTCTCTCTCTCTCTCTCTCTCTCTCTCTCTCTCTCTCTCTCTCACACACACACACACACACACACACACACACAAAGTATGGAATTGATTGCTTTCTTAAATTTTGTAAAGCTTATCCTCCCTCCTCTGCCTGAATAATATTTTGTACTTGATAAACAATATATTAAATTATTCACGCATGTAAAACTCTAGTTTGTATACAACATTTTTACTTACGCATATAAACCGGATATGAATATAGGACGCTGAATGTGTATTGCATGTTCCGAGTCACAGCAATATGTTCAATCTTTTGTCACTGGAATGTTGATTAAAAAATGCGTCCAACAGTGTTGGTGGCACTGCTAACAACTCCCTTATTAGTTTACCCGGGTTTGATTCGGTCTTGTGTGGTGTCATGAAATTCTGTGTTAATGTAGCGACACATAAGTTCGCGTAGCGTTTATGTCAGTGTGCTGAATTCGTTTGAATAAAGTATCTGGTTTTATTAACGTGAATGGAGTCTTCCTAGCAAGAGGAATTGAAAAGGTTCTTGTGAAATTTCATATTGTTATTATGAATAGTTAAGCTTTCACCTTGATTTTCCGATTTTCCGTTGTATTTTTATTTTCCTGTTTTCATTAATATTTCTATGGGTATTATTCCTTGTAATTAGATATTTACCTCAATTCGCCGATTTTCCATTGTATTCATTTTCTGTTTACATTATTACTACTATGTTTATGGTTTCTTATAAGTAGATATTTTGAAAATAAATAAAAATCCGTATGCTTAGTTTAATTATGCGCATGACGACAATTTGACGACATAGACGCCTACGAATATTGATAATTGTTGATTCTAGTCAGATTTAGACCTTGGGAGCACTTTTTTTATTTGAATTATACTCGTAAAGAGTGCATGATGCTTACTCATGCATACCAAACGGTAAAACAGCACGTAACTGTGTACACTCTAAGTTAAGAAAAAGACTTCCTCTTTGGAAGTTTTCCTGGAAATTCAAAAGGCCTCAATGACTCAGTGTAAAGGTGAGAGACACCGAGAAGCCAATTCAGGTTGTACCCCTAGCCAGATTTCCTTCCGTCATAGGGCAAGGGTTATTTACAGGTAACGCCTGTTCATTCCAGATATTATGCAATCATTCCTTGTCTTGATTCAGAATCATTATAATAATTAACGATGATAATCGTTGTTATTTTTGTGGTTTTATAGCGTCATTAACCTACCTTGATTATAATAATTAAGAAAATAATGGTAGAAAATATTATTCGTATGGTATCTGTTTTTGCTTTTCGTACGTTTTAATTTTGTACTGTTTACATTTGTTCAGTATTAGCTCCTGTGTACCGAGCTAACGATAATAGGTCTTTGCTGATCTGGTCTCTGTAGCGTGGTAATACTTTCTTCGAAAGTCTGCTTCCTTTCTCCCAAAATGAATAAATAGATAAATAAAATAAAAGTTGAAGGGAGAATATCTCAGTTAGCTGAATTACCTCGTCGAGGCCCTCCTGTTTTCAGTTATATTGCGGTATCCATTTTGACGGAATGCTGATAACTCTCTCTCTCTCTCTCTCTCTCTCTCTCTCTCTCTCTCTCTCTCTCTCTCTCTCTCATTTCAGGAGCATTCAACCCAAAAGGCAAGTGCATAATTCACTGGTTAGGTCAACAGGGGCAAACTGGATTTATAGGGAACGCCTCCATATTGTCACTTCCTCGTCTGGTTTAGGGTTCGAACTTTGGTCATTCAACTGTGAATTAAACGCACTCCCATTTGCATTAGAGGACTGGAGAGAGAGAGAGAGAGAGAGAGAGAGAGAGAGAGAGAGAGAGAGAGAGTTTGCTCAACTATGTACTCATTATGAGAGAGAGAGAGAGAGAGAGAGAGAATTAGTCATGTTTCATATTAGTTATAAGCTACGTATTTTTTGAGAGAAGGAAAGTTTGTTATTAGTTTGTATTGTATGAGAGAGAGAGAGAGAGAGAGAGAGAGAGAGAGCGAGAGAGCGCCCCACAGTGCATGATTCCCTCTTGAAGGATACGCCTTCAGAGGCATTGCTAACAAGCTGCAGCAGCAGCACGACCAGACCCCGTGATGTGTCCACCCCGTCGCCCTTTTAATTTGTCAGGTATCCTGAAGCCTCAGCCGCCATTACCGGGAGTCCATGAGAGGCAATACACATCAAGGATCCCTCCTCCTCTTTGAAGGGCGTCTAGGATGCCGAGTCATGCAAGTCAATCAAGTTGCCTTAAAGACTAATCAAGGCACGTGTGGCTTCTTGCCTGGGCATTTTGAGGCGCTGGGAAAATGTCTTGTTGTTGTCGCTTAATCTTTTCTTTTTTTATTTGTCTCTGGGGTGTCAGATGAAGAGTTGGCTCGTTGTTCGCCAGTTTGTTTCCTTTGGAAGAGTCGCTTTCACCGAAAACAGATTTCGGTAAAAGGAAAAAACTGTTGCCTTAATGATGATTAATATAGGAAGCTCAGGCTGTTTGCACATCGTACGTGCTTAGTGTCAGAGAAAAGCTTGTCTCCAGAATCGTTTTATTGTATGTTTCATTTTATATTTCATCAATGAATTTTTTTATATTTAGATAGTGTGGTATTGAAGAGTAATAATGTAAAATTGATTTAACTCGTTCATCTGTCAAAGGCCGTTTAAGGTGAGAATTCTTACGCGACCTTTCAAAGTTCTTTGATGGCACCAAAGCGCAGTTGTGCCTGTTACGGAGCGGTGCAATAAGCCTTTCGAATTAACCCTCGCGGCAATATCAGTGTGTTAAATCGTTGCCTTTTGGTGCAGTCTATTCAATCGTGTTTAAACGGCATGGGCTGGTGCAATCGGAATGTAGCTTTTTCGTTTAGGGTAATGGCAGAGACGGGGAAATGGAGGGAGGATCTCGCTTTACCGTCTTATATGTTAACAAAGATTGTTTTGGAGTCGATGATAATAATAATAATAATAATAATAATAATAATAATAATAATAATAATAATAATAATAATAAGGGCCTACTTTAGCATCATCTTCATTATTTATATAGCACCATTCTTACTGAGATTTCAGTGTGAAGAGTGCCTTTACCGCTCTCTCTCTCTCTCTCTCTCTCTCTCTCTCTCTCTCTCTCTCTCTCTCTCTCTCTCAACTAGTGGCTTTTTTTCCTCATCTGTGTCTATTATGGAACATATCATCGGTGAAGAATTTTGCAAGGATTTTTTTTCCATGGATTTCCTACCATCACTGTTCAGCGAAAGGAGAGAGAGAGAGAGAGAGAGAGAGAGAGAGAGAGAGAGAGAGAGAGGGAAAAGTAAACAGGTTGGGAAGATTGGCATGAAATTTAACTACTAATTAATTCTATTTCTGTCACGCGCCATGTGATGGATGGCTTTGAAGGAAGGTTGATAATTTAATTACTAATTAATTCAAGACAGTCTGGCTCTCTGGCTCTCACTGGGGTATTTTCATTCATTTCGAGGCAGAGGGTTCCCCTTACCTCCATTAAAACATACGTTAATAGTAAAATAACCAATTAAAATAACCATTTTTTTTTTTTTTTTTTTTTTTAGTTTTCGGAAAATAGTATTTTTGTTGTTGTTGTTTCAAGATGTTTTGTTGTTGGAAAGTCTTTTTGTAAAACCTCCATCAAAACAAACATCAATCATAAAATAACCATTCAAAAAAACAAATTATGGGTTTCAGAAAATAGAATTTTTTGTTGTTGTTTCAAGATGTTCTGGGTTCAGAAAGTTACTTCATTTTTATTTTATTTGGGAAACATCCATCAATGCAAACATCACTCAGAAAATAACCATTTTTTTAAATTATAGTTTCCAGAAACTGTATTTTTTGTTGTTTTTTCAAGATGTTTTGGTTTTAGAAAGTTACTTTCATTTTTTATTTTATTTGGAAAACATTCATCAAAACAAATGACAATCAGAAAATAACCATTAAAAAACTTATGGGTTTCAGAAAATAGATTTTTTGTTGTTTCAAAAATTTTTGTTTTTAGAGCATTCCTTCCATTCCTTTATTCTATTTTATTTTATTTGGAAAGCTTCCATCAAAACAACATCTTTCAGAAATGAACCACTTCTTAAAAAAATTTTAGCTTTCAGGAAATACGACTGTTTGTTGTTTTAAGACGCTTTGTGTTAGAAAGTTCCTTTCAATTTTTATTTTACTTGGAAAACAGCCATCAAAGCAAAAACCAGGCAGAAAGTAAACATTTTTTAAAATTATAGTTTTCAGAAAATAGAAGATTTTTTTTCTGCTGTTTCTGTTTTATTTGGGAATCCTTTTAGAATCCAGTATCGGGAATGCATCAGATATGCAGATGAGTGTTCGGATGGGTGGAGAGGAATGATATGGCACGGCCGTAATGTGTCTGGAACATCATCTGCAGATGGTGCCATGGCCAAATCTCTGATTGATGGCAATCCTTCTCGCGTGAATTTCTCTTTATAGAGAGAGAGAGAGAGAGAGAGAGAGAGAGAGAGAGAGAGTATTCGTTAAATAAAACATTTTTGTAGCTTATTTTATACTTATTTTCAAGTCAACGTACGTTTGAAATTTTAGGATGTTTGCCAAGGCCCATCACGTTTTGTATTGATTGTAATATTAAAGTGGAGTTT